>NC_134485.1:80426330-81026330 GCF_040206685.1 Ascaphus truei
TCAGTCAGTCAGTAACCCAGTCAGTCACTCACCCTGTCACCCATTCAGTCACTCACCCAGTCAGTCACTCACCCAGTCAGTCAGTCACTCACCCGGTCAGTCACTCACCCAGTCAGTCACTCACCCAGTCAGTCACTCACCCAGTCAGTCAGTCACTCACCCAGTCAGTCACTCACCCCTCCCAGTCAGTCACCCCCAGCCAGTCAGTCAATCACCCCCAGCCAGTCAGTCAGTCACCCCTCTCAGCCAGTCAGTCAGTCACCCCCCCCAGCCAGTCAATCACCCCCCAGCCAGTCAGTCAGTCACCCCCTCAGCCAGTTAGTCAGTCAGTCACCCCCCCAGCCACCCAGCCAGCCAGTCAGTCACCCAGCCAGTCACCTAGCCAGCCAGTCACCCAGCCAGCCAGCCAGTCACCAAGCCAGCCAGTCACCAAGCCAGCCAGCCAGCCAGCCAGCCAGTCACCCATCCAATCAGTCACCCAGCCAGCGAGTCACCCAGCCAGCCAGTCACCCACCATCTCTCTCTGTGTCTCCCCCACCCTCTGTGTGTCACCCCTCTGTGTTTCCCCCTCCCACACTCTTTCTCCCCCCACACTCTCTCTCTCTCCCCCACACTCTCTCTCTCCCCCCACAATCTCTCTCCCCCCCACACTCTCTCTTCCCCACACTCTCTCTTCCCCACACTCTCTCTCCCCCCACACTCTTCCCCCCACACTCTCTCTCTCTCCCTCCCTCTCACACTCTCTCTATCCCCCACACTCTCACACTCTGGATCTCTTATTTACCCTATATATCTTAACTGCCCTATACTACACCGAAATAACCTATACTGCTTTCTTCCAGATCTGACTCAAGCTTCACAAGGAAGACATCGGAACCCCCCCTAACACAGAAGACAGGTAAGGAACACCTCCCCTCCAATGTATAACATTGGGTGAATGAGGGTACCTGGACATTGAGGGACTGCGGATCAGGTAAGATCCCAGGCAGGATTGCTGCTTTAGATATTGTGAAGCGGGGATGTCCAGACACTGGTTAAGGGGTTCAGGAAACTAGTCATTCACACCTGGCTTTTATTTCTAGATCCGACATTTACACACACACACACACACACACACACACGTAACCAGAATGAATTGTAGTATAATGTAATACAATAAATACATTTATGTCAAAAACGAATGTTGTTCTGACTAGGAATGTATTAAATGTATTTTATTTATATATTTTATTTTAAAGCGAGGCTGGGGGCGGGGTTGGGGGTGGGGTTGGGGGCAGGGCTAGGTGGCGAGTAGATTTTTTGGTTGGGCGAGTAGATTTTTGGGTGTGTAACAGGGGAGTTATCCCTGTTCAGGTAATGTACCTCTAATCCAGCAGTGTGGTGGTTAACTGCTGGTAGTCAATTAACAAACACCACCTGCCTGATTAGATGGCTTAGAAAAGCCTGTCTTTTGAGACAGGAAGTGAGACTCCTTAGCTCACACCTGAGCTGATCTTGGAGACACTTGTCTTGAGCCCTGCCAGAAGAAACAGCAGAGCTGCTTTCAAGACACAGGGGAAACTTCTAAACCTGAATGCTGACACACCCTGAGGAAAAGGGAACTGAACCAGGGACAGAGAAGATTTTCCCTCCAAACCACAAGGAACAAATAAGACTTTTATTTACAAGACTTTTTATATCTGTTCATTTCATGCTATATGTTTGGGGCTGGGAGACATGCTTATCTAAGGGAGTTGTGAACCGCATAGTATTTCACTAGAAATACTCCCATGTGAATAGAAGCTTTGTTTACCCCTTGTTTGGATGGTTTCCTGATGTTAAGGAAAAGGCGCAATAAAAGGCTTATTTAATTTCACTATAACCAGACTCCATTGCATACCTCTGTGAGCGTCCGCCTACATGGTGATTTGTCGAACACTGTATATATATACAGTAGAGGCAACTCTTATTCTAACATTTGCCTTAAACTAGCTGGGTTACATTCAGGGTATGTGCTGGGTATGTTCTGGGCTAGTTTGAGGCACGTTTAAGGCATTTCTGCATTGACTAACGACCCATAGGATTAACACAGCAGGGATCCCTGGCATTCTAATTCAGTTTGAATGGGACTGCCAGTGACCCCCGCTGTTAATCTGATAGGCCATTAATCAATGCAAAAATGCTGGGGCTAGTTTAAGGAAATGTATTCAGAATGTATCTGGGTGTACCTGGGTCTTTTGGGGAATTGCCACTGGTTTTTGTTAGAATAATCGCTGCCTCTACTGTATATATATAATGTGTGGGTGTGTGTGACAACCTTCACCTTCATTTTCTTATAGAACATTTCTGATTGATCCCTCTCCTTCTTCTTTCTTCTGCCTCTAAACCCTCTGCAAGCAATTTTTTGTTTTATTAATGATTAGGTTGCTAAAGCTTAGATCACCTTTTTATGAATGGATAGGTTTGTGAATCAAAAATGTAAACTTCACAAATTTGACGTTCGTTTGGATATCTGAGTCAAACTCCGGAACACATTTTTTATTCCGAAGAACATACTGTACTGTACATCCCAAACCCAAGAGACTTAGGGCCTCATGCAGTAAGCGACGATTATGTGAAATCGGCAAGCTTATCGATTAGTCATGTTATTGGCGTTTTTCCCTCTCCGTATGCAGTAAGTGCCGAATACATTCAAAATCAAGCCGAAAACAAATCCGCCCACTCTCACGATGATGAGCCGATCACACACAGGTGTATCGGCGTGCGTGGCGGGGTGCTGTTAGGTTGCACAATCACAAATCTTGCTGAATCAGGCGAAACAAGCATGTTTTTGATTGCGCGCCATATTTAAAGGCAACGTGTACTGCTAATCATTCTCTGTGTTGTTGGGAGTGAGAGAGAGAGAGACGCACAGAGCTGGACGATTGAAGATTTGCATATTGACTGAGAGACTTGTTGTGTATTGGGAGAGCTTTGTCCTTTGTTGTTTTGTTTACATCTTTGTCTTGTTTTATATGTGGAAGTGCTTCGTGTGATTGCCTGTACATTTCTTGTCTGTTTTTTGTGAGTGCTGGAAGTATGCCCGCAAAGCGTGGGAAGAGTGATGCTGGTGGGAGTGGGAGTGCTACTCGTGCGAGTACGCGTCGGAGTGAACGTTCTGTTCAGGGGAGTGATGTTGCTGGTGCACCGAGTGGTGTTGCTGGGAGTGGGAGTGCTGTTGCTGGGAGTGGGAGTGCTGGTGCTGCGAGTGGTGTTGCTGGGAGTGGGAGTGCTGTTGTTGGGAGTGGGAGTGCTGGTGCTGCGAGTGGTGTTGCTGGGAGTGGGAGTGCTGTTGTTGGGAGTGGGAGTGCTGGTGCTGCGAGTGGTGTTGCTGGGAGTGGGAGTGCTGTTGTTGGGAGTGGGAGTGCTGTTGTTGGGAGTGGGAGTGCTGTTGCTGTGAGTGGGAGTGCTGGTGCTGGGAGTGCTGGTGCTAGGAGTGTGAGTGCTGGTGCTAGGAGTGTGAGTGCTGGTGCTAGGAGTGGGAGTGCTGGTGCTAGGAGTGGGAGTGCTGGTGCTGGGAGTGCTGCTGGTGGCGCAGTTGCTGATGGGGTGTCTGGTGGTGGAGTGCTTGCTGGTGGCCAGCTTTTGGAGGCTCTTCCATTGGAAGAAGGAGAGTCCAGTCAGCACCAGCCAAGCTCTGACCCTAAACCTGCTCGGAAGAAACGTGTGGAGAAGCCACGTAATCCTCGCTTCAATGACCAGGAAAATAGGGCTCTTGTCACTGGCATTCTGGAGCACTATGACAGTCTCTATGGACATTTAGTAGGTAAGTGTACCTTTACATTTATTATTCAAATACATGTGATTCTAGGTCATCTGAGTTTTGTTCATATGCAAATATGGGTACACAATATCTTTCTATGTTCATTAGTGTGGAAACACAGCTTTTTATCATGCCTTACAAGGACAAATAAACACAGGCGGTCAATTTGCCAGAACTGCATACAATATGAATGCAACCTTGCTTACATGTATAGGTTTAGTAGTGAATGCTCATGTGCTTCACATATTACACATAAAACAGCATGTTTGCTATCTCTTGGAACAGCTAGCAGTGTAGGAAACTGGTGCTTATATTATTATTAATTTACCTCATATCTTTTATATGTTTTTCAAGGGCGGACAAGTGCAGCAAGCAAAAAAGAAATGTGGGACACAATAGTCATTGGTGTCAATGCCTGTGGGAATAGTGTCAGGGACAAGTATCATTGTCGGAAAAGATTTGATGATATTAGGTCCAAATTGAAAAAGAAAATACAAGACCAACGCGTGCATGCTACTGGCACTGGAGGTGGGCCCACACCACAACTTCTCATATTGACTCCATTGGAGGAGCTGCTTCGGCCAAAATTACTTACCGTCGTCGTGGAAGGCTTGGCTGGTGACCGTGACATTGGAATTTATCCGTCACAATTTCCAGCAGGTGATAAATATTACTGTACTAGGCGTGTCGTTGCTTACAGTTATTTTGCATATTTACACTGCTTTTTATACTGTCTTCAAAATATAAGCATACCTGCATCTATATATGTATATGTCTTATTCTGTATATATATATCTCAAAATAGACATATATGTAGTAGTCCTACTAAAAGCAGTAACTAATATAGCACGTGCCATTGCGTGCTCATTTACATGTGAATTCCCAAAATGCATAGCTGCAGTGGAAGCAATTGATGGTGGGCGAAGATGGGGAACAACAGGGTAGTACACATGTGTAACACATGTTCATGAGAAATTATTAGTAGCTACAGGTACAGAACAGAAATATGTATCATATTATTGTGTATTTTATTGATTTTACTCCGACAAACATGACATTACTGCCTATTTTAAGCATGCATCAAAGAAATTGCATGTAACGGCCTACAAACATCACTGGCACTAACACATCTATAGTTGCTTATGAAAAGGTCCATTTTTGCTTTATGTCATATACAGACAGCATAATGAGGCACACGTATCATATGTTATGTCATTGTTTTCATAACTTAAACACTGCAGATGACTACTTAGCTTATCTACCATTGTGTTAAAGCAGCTGCAATTAATATCTCATCACAGCATACACTTCAACAGAGGGGGTGGGGTTCAGCACACACACTAATTACAGCCTCATTTCACGGTCAACTTAGTTCACACCATTTTCACCTGTTTCAAGTAATTGAAAGGTGTGGCTGATTAGGCTTTTTGGGGAAGGGAATACCTTTCTTACAACCTGAATAGCACAACTGAAGTTAATCACACTCATTTGAAAGCTTAACTCTAGCTACTAAATGCCCCAACAACTCATTACTTATCAAAGCGTACGTCACACATTAGTTCACTCATATCTATAGTTGAACTACTATGAAAGACACATTATCACACACTGCATGTGTTGTCTTGTTGAGTCACAGCCACATTCAGGTGTGCCACATCTTCGATTAATGTACCACACATATCCTCTACCAAAAACAACACTTTTTGCAATATGACCACCTTCATGATAACCATTGTGAATGGTCATCTCATGATAGTTATGTACATTATGATACTGATATCACTACACAACATATGATTTTTATGTACTAATTTAATCTATTTATCCTCACGCATTACTGCAGAAACATAGTATGTTGTATGTTAGGGAACTCTAAACTTCTAAGTACACAGGCATGTACAGTGTTATTACAACTATTTATTTTCACTTTCACACACATTTTCGGTTAAGGAACTGATGTTGTTAGTTAATCATAAATACAGAACATACAATAAGTGTTTGTTCAATATTTACACATGTAAATGTAAAACTTATGTTATTGTTATATATAGTTGCCCCTGGAGGACATGTGTCACCTGAGATGGAACAAGTGTCTTCACCTGGGTCAGCCAGCTCAACACAACTAGAAGGTGAGTGTATCATTTGCTGGCCATATAATATGTGCTCTTCTATATGTTATGTTGTCATGTTCATTATTTGTTTTGCACATCTTCTTTAAATAGGATTACTTAGTGTCAGTGCAAATTAAGTGTAAGGCAACATGTATTGTGTTAGTGATGTGAACTATCATGTAGGACTTCTGAGTTTAGAGCAACTTTTCATTCATTCATATTTCATACTGAGTCCAAACATTATTCGTAAGTCAAGGTAGTTTTTAATGTGAGGTTATAAAACGTATGCTAACATGTTAGGTGTTACTTAGGACACAGTACAATTACATAGTAACACAGCATACATTAACATGCCATTTAATAATGTGTACATTTCTTTTTAGAACATCATGGTGATGAGGATGATGAGTATGATGAGGATGACGCCGCAGAAGAGACTGAAATACAATCATGTGACCATGAAGAGGTGCCAATAGAAACTGTTGTACCGCCAAATCGTCCATCAACTTCCACATACGATGCAATTGTAGCTTCAGAGGGAAAAATAGTGGACGCAGAAAATCGTCGCCATACAGACATGATGACAGTGCTGGAAAGGATGATTGGACTGCAGGAAGAAACAGTATCACAATTGGCACATCTCCACAGAGTCTTCATTGAAGTGCCTAAACAGTTGCAAAAAATCAACACCTCATTCGAAGCATTAGTTGTTCAGCAAACCCAAGCTAATTACTTGAGAATGACTAATGTACCCCAATTCAACACCTCACAGGCTGGATCATTATATGCTGGCAACTTCTCACCACATTCATCTGATCTTCAGTCACCAGGTCCCAATGTTACCGGTCAAGTAGCACACATTGGTGTGCATGTTCCTGACGACATCCTACCGCTGCCATCTGTACTACATCAGCAGCTGACACCTACAAAGGAGGCCACAAAAACAAAACACAAGCAGTTACTACTGACCAGTTTTTGGTCAAAAACAAAAAAAGACTCACATGAAACAGACCGACCATCACTTGTGCAGTGTCTACCAACTTGCTCACATGTGTCAGTGGGCACAAGCTCTGTCGGTGAGTCACTTGCCACAAGCCCTGTCCGTGAACAGTCAGTACCCACAAGCCCTGTAGGTGAGTCACTGCCCAAAAGCCCTGTAGGTGAATCGCTGCCCAAAAGCCCTGTAGGTGAATCGCTGCCCAAAAGCCATGTAGGTGAATCGCTGCCCAAAAGCCCTGTAGGTGAATCGCTGCCCAAAAGCCCTGTAGGTGAATCGCTGCCCAAAAGCCCTGTAGGTGAATCGCTGCCCAAAAGCCCTGTAGGTGAATCACTGCCCAAAAGCCCTGTAGGTGAGTCACTGGCCACAAGCCCTGCCCGTGAAGTGCCAGAGGCCACTCAAAGTGGCTCTGTTGTGCCTAAAGTTGGTGGCAAAAGAAAAAGGAAAATTCAAGAGACAACAAGCAGGCCTGTTACTCGCTCGCAAAAGGAACAAAAAAAATAAATGTTATAATTCAGAAAATATGTCTTTGGCCTTGTTTTGTTGACTTCAGATGATCTAATTACTATTGTATGTATGCTGAAGACTGTGTTGTTTCCAAACTTTCAACTATGTTCTTGTACACGTGAAGTTTTGGAAATGTTAACACTCATAATTAATTGTGTTATAAATATTTATGTTTTAATCGTCTGTTCAGTAATGGTCCACCAGGAGCCAGTTGCTAAGTTTAGAGAAGCTGCCATTGACTTTGCAGCAAAACATTGCATTTGGGTGTGTTAATTGATGTAAGAATTGCATATGCATATTAGTCACATGCAATTATAAAAACACCTAAGTAACTGCAAACATCTTTCTTGTACGTGTACAGCAGGATTATGTGTAAATTATTACTTACCTTTGCCTTGCTTGGCCATTGTAATTTTGTCCTTTAATCATTTGTGTGTTCGTTTCAATAACATCTCAGAATGTATAATAATATATATACACACACACACACACAGAGTGTGTGTGTGTGTGTGTGTGTGTGTGTGTGTGTGTGTGTGTGTGTGTGTGTGTGTGTGTGTGTGTGTGTGTGTGTGTATATATATATATATATATATATATATATATATATATATATATATATATATAGTACTATATAAACTGGTATACATGTATTTTACAAACTAATACACTTCATGCTTCCTTGTGAAAACACTATTTTAATAATACAGGCCTAATGTTTGAGAAATATCCTAAGTATGAGACTCTAACAGTATTGTGCTTAAACAAATGTTTATTACTTAATTCAATCATGTTTCTCACCATTTAAATAGGTTTCATACAAGGTATACTTACTGCCATCAATGTTGTGTGTACTCCTGCAATATTAAAAAAAAAAAAATATAATATATAAATATATATATATTTTTATAAGAGAGATATATTTATATATATATATATATACACACGTATTTAAACTCATGCAGACAGGGAGTTAACCAGACTTTCACATACACACAGAAATGTAAGCGGGGAAAAAACATTTCTTTTTGCAGGTGTGTGTTTTTACTGATATGCCTGGCTAAGAACTATTTTCACACAGTGGTCTTTGTTAGTTTTCAAAAAAACACTATGTGAACGCATTCAAAGTCTAGGGATGTTTTTCACAAACGAGATAAAAGAAGGAGAAATGTTTCTCCCACAGTCCCATATCACGAACCACAACTGTTAACCCAATTAGACAAACAAATCCAATTGGCGTTTGAAATAAGGAGTCAAAGTAGTTAGTTTTGTTGACCTTGACAAGGAAAAACAGGAGTTTGTTAGCCATTCAGCACATTCATTTTGATGAGCAAATAACACAGACCTGCACACAGCTTTTGTGCTACTCAGACATGGCTGATGAATTCGTTAACAATATTAATCCCCTTTTAGGGTATAAGTACATGATCTGTGAAGCCATCTTGAACAGTCGCGGACAGAAAGCAAGCACACGCCAAATCGATGATTTCATTCGAGCAAAATATCCTTATTACCAAGACCGTAAGCATGCACGGAATTTTAATTCCTCAATAAGATTCACTTTATCAAGTAATGACTTTTTTGAACGTGACCAGGATAAGCTACAACACACCTATGGTTTCTGGAAGATTGCCCCGGAAAAACAATTTCTCCTGAAAGACGGCACTTATATTGTCGTGAAAGGCATATTTATTCCTAATGGCAATAGCAATGTATCCGCTACTACTGATCCGTTTGAATCGATACGTGCTGCAATATCTGCAGCCTCCATTCCTGAAACCCACATTGTACAAGAACAAAAGTACTATGATTATGTACCAAGCCTTTCAGCTGAAAATGCATTGGAATGGGAACCCGAAGAAATGAACCTACCTCCCGACCAATTATTTGAAGAAAGCAGTGGCGATTCCTATGAGCGCATCCTGGAGGAGATATGTGTCATACTGGATTCAGCGGTTGGGTCAAGCGTGGATGAAAATGCCTTGCATTTCTGGAGCGACCAGTTGCAGCCAGGCGAAGAGTTAATTCTAGAAGAATGGTAAATATAACAATCGTTATGCGTTGACTCTGCGTTTAAATTTTTTTTTTTTTGTAACCACCATTTTCACTTTCAATGCGTGGATACAGCGTAACATTGCAGACTGCATAACATGTAGCGATCACAAACAAATTGTTTCCTAATACAATATAGTAGAACCTGAAAGAGTAGTACACATTGCTGACGGAATAAATATACGTACTTTCCTATCCCTTTAAACATATTAGCAACATTTTTCCATTACTCTAACACATACCTGTTTTGTTATCATGCAACATCTACAACATTGAAAACCGGGTCCACCACGTATGACGTGGGACCCTTGTCATGGGTCAAGGCGTCCTTAAAAAGGATTACTGATGTAAGTCCCGCCCCCAAGCGACGTGCGCGCCTCAAAGCCTATTGGCTGTCATGTTTTGTTATAGTAACGGTAACTGCAGTGTGTGATGCGTGCGGCTCAGTGTTTGTAGGCGTACCCTGGGCGTTAGCCGAATGTTAATTGAGTGGGAGGAGTGTTAGCGTGCGTTTCACGCTGGCTTAACATGACGTCACACGTATTGCATTTGCGCATTGTGTTATCGGCCGTGCTTTCTGTTCAAACACGTCTGTTTAAAAAGAATACAGATGTACTCGTTTAGAACGAATGTAGTTTCGTCTTCATTGTATTTGAAATAAAGATGTTATGTTTACTGGTATTTTCAACATGTATTGAACGCACAACGTACGCTTTGTTTTGCGCATGCGCTAACAGTTAGTGGAGCCAAGCGTGAAGTGCGTGCGCACACAAAGATGTATACAGTATACAGGCAACGTTCACTTCTTATACATAGTTATGCCTGCTACAAATTTAAAGAAACATTACATACTGATGAACAGTTTTACTTCTAACATATAAGTGACTGACGTGTGTATCTACACAATCATATAGAGCTGCGTAACGCGTTGTCACGGATGCATATCTAGTAAGGTGCCATCTTTGACCATCATGTGTTTGCTGTATTTCAGAGATGTCGGGGAAGATACAATCGGATCAATGTATGATTTCAGAAGAGTCTACCTTTATATGAGATGATTGTGATGAGGAGCCACCGACTACTATAATACATATGGAACTAATTTTATATTGCTTGCAGCGCTTATTAACAAAAAAGTAAAAATGTGATACCCTTATGCCTATATTGCATAAGCACTTAATTAACATAATGATGTTGCAAAAGAGTGCCTCATGAATTTTTATTGAGTGTTCTTTAATGACTACTAACATTTTATGACATGGTGTGTTTTATATATAACAACCATTCCCACTCTGCTAACACATTTGTGTATTCTAATATGTAATGGAACGTATGACTGTCGAAACTATGTAACAATAATAATAATAATATGAGCATGTTCATGTATAGGGCTGCTAGTTGTACGCAGCGATTTACAGACACATGTTTCAGCCTGAGGTCCCTGGCCCGTGGAACGTACAAATGTTTTTTTGCCGCATGAGGCACAGGGAGATAAAGTGACTTGGCCAAGGTCACAAGGAGCCCACACCGGGAATTGAACCAGACTCCCCTGCTTCAAACTATCAGTGCCAGTGTGTGTCTTTACTCAGTGAGCCACTCCTTCTCCCAATGTAAAGGACACTTACAACCAAGTAGCCATTTATTTTTAAAATCTCTTGTTACATGGGTATGTAGATAAAATGGTTTGGGACTGTAGCAAATAATGTTACTGGCCAGATGTTATGGTCCCCTCCAATGCATGATGTTCTGAATACAGTATGACATCACCATCATGTTATGAAGTACGTTTCTGTGTATATTTCATTAACCTAACTAACTATAGTTTACTGTGTTTATTAATCGTTTAGAAATACATAGTATAGTCAATATGATGATATAAGCTACCATAATAAAGCTGGTGTTATCATTTGTCGGTGTTATACATGGATCCTACACCAATTGATACACACACAAACAGTTGTCTTAAAAAGTGTGTCTATGCTAGTGATGAATGTGCTCCCGTAAGTAAACAAATAAGTACAGTTATCCCCTTTTCTCCAAACACCTCTATATTACATTAATGGAAATTATAAGGAAACATACATAAAATGTGATGAAATGTGAGTAATCATTTTCTAATACAATGCACATGAAACCTCAAGAGTAGCTAAATGCATATACATGATACAGAAAGTACATATATGTAACATTTGTGTTTAAACCAATATGTTGGGTTTTTAGTTCCAATAATTATAGGAAGATTGAGGTAGCCACATCTTATGAGAGATGTCAGCAAATATACATACCATGATCAGTCATACTGCAAATATACCTATAATGCAAAGGAACAATATATAAATTGCAAACATTGACATGCCATCTTCAGTACCGTAAAGAACACATCAAAGTGTGTATTTGGTGTAAAATGTGCAACACCATGTATATTTAATGACATTCAAAATGTAAATCAGCCTGGTGTACACATCATCTGGATGTACATGTTACACTGCACCAATAACATTGTATGTAAGCATACTAGAAGCATGAATGATTATGGGCATAATATGTGTTTTGTCTTAGCATAAGGAATAACACAATGCTAAAATATTATTGCTTTGTTACCCAAGTTGTATTCACATACACACAACTAAAGTACAATTGAAGAGGGATTATATAACCTGTGCAACAATAACATACCGGTGCCACATCCCTTTGTGCACACAGCAGAGAAAAGAAAGGTGTGCAACCCATATTCATCTGTGTCCTAACAGAAGGTTATATAAAGAAACATTATTGTTAATATAACATAATTAAACTATAAAAGTAGTACTAGGAACATATGAGTTTGTACTTACAAGAAAAAAATGAATTGATGAGATTCTGGCGTGTCTGGCCACCACTGGCTGTTTGTTCATTTTCAGCAGCTACATGGGTGGGATGCTCGTCTACCAAAGCCTCAGCTAGGTCTGACTGTACATTGTGCCTGAGTGCAACATTGTGCAAAATGCAACAGGCAAGGATAATATCAGACACTTTTTGAGGCTTGTATAGAAGAGCCCCACCAGTTCTGTCCAGACACCTAAACCTGGTCTTGAGTAGGCCAAATGTCCTCTCTATAACAGATCTTGTAGATATATGGGCTGCATTGTACCTCTCCTCTGCTTCAGTTTGAGGGTTTAGCACCGGAGTCAAGAGCCACGGCCTAATTCCATATCCTGAGTCACCTATAATGAATGGAGCACACATAAGCTGACATTAGTGATCAAATTGTACAATGCCAACATTCCTAAATCAAAATGTGTTTTGTGTTAGAACATGTAAATGTGTACTCACCCAGCAGCCAACCAGGTTCAAAATGACCCTCTTCGAACGCATGGAAGACTGAAGAGTTCCTCAGGATAGAGGAATCGTGACTGGAACCAGGGAACTTGGGTACCACATGCATTATCCTCATCGTGGCATCACATACCACCTGTACATTGAGTGAATGGTAGTGCTTCCGATTGCGGTACACATGCTCACTCTGACTAGGTGCAATCAAAGCAACATGTGTGCAATCGATTGCACCCAGCACAGATGGTATCCCTGCTATATTATAAAAGCCAGTCCTGACTTCCAGCCACTCTGTTGCCTCTGTAGGAAAATGAATATAATTCCTAGCGCGTCTATTGAGTGCATAGAGAAACTGGGTTAAGGCCCGCGAGAATGTAGATTGCGAGACCCCGCCCACTATGCCCACAGTTGTCTGGTATGACGCGGAAGCAAGATAATGTAATGAGCACAGCATTTTAACAAGCCCAGGGACTGCACGACCTCTGGCTGTGAAAAAATCTAAATCTCCCCTTATCTCCTGATAAAGAGATAAGATTGCTGCTGAACTCAAACGATAGCGACTTACAATCTCCTCCTCACTCATCCCATCTAACAGGGTTCTCTCCCTGTACAGACGCGGACGAGGCACAACTTGTCTCCTCTGTCTTCTCCTCTGATCTCCTGTCCCTCTACCTGTCCCTCGGCCTGTCCCTCTCCCTGTCCCTGTCGTATCCGCGTCACTGTCACTGTCCCTTGGTGTGTCCCTACCTTGCCCTATATCATTCTCTTGATCAGCAATCATGTCATAGAAAAGAATGTTCCTCCGTCTCCTAAACAATCGCAACATTTTGAAATGAGTAGCTGTGAATGAGCAGGTAATGTGCGTCCTTTAAATAGGTATGTGATGATGTCAGGTGACATAGTAAAATGCAAGGTGTTACATTAACATAATAAAGTACTTCTGTGGCAAGCTGTGAGTAGTTGTTGTTATAAGTATTTGTTGTGTGTATTCTGCAGGGAATGATGATATTTGCCAATGATGTGACGTGAAGCTTTGTACAAAGATTGGTTGAAAATAAATAGTTGCATGTGCAATGCATGTAACACTTGTGAACGCAAGAGTCAGTCATGTAATGAGACAAAAAGGCTGAGATTGACGTGGGAAAAGTTTTGTGTAACATGTGTAATTATCCATGTTATTGTCACATGTTGCCAACAATGAATAGTCGTGTGCATATGCATGCATTTGTGTAATGAGGATAGTTGGTATAGAATGAGTTTACAAGGTGTCCCAATGCTGAATTACTGTACATGTGTGTATAAGTTAGGTTGAAGTGCTTGTAATGCTACGGTTACAATGTAAACATGCAATGTGATTGAGCGTCCAATAAGTGACGTCATGAAAATAGGGAGGACCCAAACCTAGATGTAAACATGAGAATTTAGATGTACATGAAGGTTTAAAGATGCGTGACACATTACAAGCATTGTGTAATGTAAAGGAACATGAATATACGGTGCATGTGTGACATGTGTGACATGTGTAACATCATATAAATAATTGTCGCTCAGTTCAGTAAAATGTGTGATATGATGTGAGGTTCTCCTTTAAGAGTGTAGTATAGTATTTTCCCTTGCCACATCATCACATGATGAGTAATGTGACCCGCAAATGCTGAAAACATGTAAAAGTCGAATGTTATGCAAATAAGACACGTCAGCTGTGACACAATGCAGGGAATGCCCCCACACTGTAATGCAAATCCCCCTTGTATTGTGAGCAATGAAACGTAAACAGTACTATACTGTTATACGTCCCCGCTCCATTGACTTCCATTGATGTACAGAAGATGTTTTTTTTCTAAGTGCCGTTCCGGCAGCCTTAGCGATCGTTCTCCCGTCCAAACTGCCAACTTTAGTTGGCGGGAGAAATCGGCCATAACATCTCAATTTCGTAGTGCCGATCAGCCCCGATAAGCTGTTTTTTTTTGTTGAATCCAGCCGATTTAAAAAAGTGGCGATCAGTGTCGAAAACAGGCTTATCGGCAGGCGACTGGCCATAACCAAATTATCGGCTCCGAAACCTGGCGATATGAAGCACTTATCGGCGCTTACTGAATCTCAAACCCAATTTTGGCTATAAAATGGCCATATTTCCCTTATCAACGCTTACTGCATGAGGCCCTTATTCTCAAATGATAATTTTTTTTAGAAACTGGACAAACTTTTGGGTTCGTGAACAAAAAACTCACAATATTATGCCAAAAAGTAAAAAACTATGTAAACAACTTATTTTGTGTTAAAACATTTTCTTAAAATCCAATACCAAAACCAATCAAGTTCTGGCAAGACCAAAACATGACAAATGTTTACAACCAAACACAAAGCACCAGTAAAAGTGTCCAACCTTACACCTTTCCACTCCTAGCCTACAGTATTTTTTACCCTTAACAGCTATAATATAACAGAGCAAGAGCAAAAACTGATTAATAGGCTTTCACTTAAATGTTCACTGTGATCTATAATGACTACACTGTTTTACTGAATATAAACCTAAAAATCTTGGCACCCTTTTCACATTGGTTTAACATGCCAATGTTCCTGATTTAATCAACATTAGGTACAATGATGTAATTTCAAATTGTTATTTTTTCAGTTTAGAAAATATTACATTTTTTAGGTACATTTTTAATGGCACAGATCACCACAACAGATACCATAACACATGGCCTATGACTAACTACAGTACTACATAATTTGTGTACTGAATATCACTGGTCTGTTTTCAATCAGCTACAACTTGTAAAACCAATTTGTCTTTTTAAGGTTTTCTTGTGGAGTACTAATCCAACCAATTAATAGAGGGATCTGTGCCGAATTCAGTGAGTTTAGTTGGATGTGTATAGATTTAAACGGAGGCGCTTGTTTGTATTGGTAAATAATCTTTCAGCAATCAGCAGCCCATAATAGTGATACTCAGGAAATATCAGAAAAGTACCAATGACATGGTTGGACAAATATTAAAACGAATAATATATGACTATTACAATATCGTAAGGAGCGCTCAGGATTTGCAGAAGTACTTGCTTGTTTAGATCAGTTTATTTAATGTATTGTAGGGTTGTGTAGTAGGTTTATTAATTTTAAAAAGCAGGGATTTAATTGGAAGCAGACACACATTCAGCTCCATTCGTTTTGTGAAGATATTAATGAGCCGAAACCATTATAATATAGAGTAGAACCTCTGGGATAGCCCTCTTTTATAGAAGCTGAACTGTTTCAGACATTGTAACATGGCAGTAGCATTATTGTAATTGCAGCTTCCTGTGTTTCTTTAGGAACATGGGAGCAAAAATAATTAAAAAAGATGAAACCCTAGTTATTCAGTTTAGAAAGCTTTGATGAATGTTTTAATGTTTTAATTAACCTCTTGCACAAAACAGTGACATGTTCACCATTCCCAGATGATATTATAATGGTGTTGAATGTTGAAGCACTTTGAAGCAACGTGATGAAGCAGTGTGTGACTATGATTAATTCCATTTGATCTTTCTTTAAGCAAGTAGAGCAAGTAGAAGGGTCTCAAGGAAGAGGTGGGTTCATTAGAAAAATTCTCAGTCTATTTTTTGGTGTGAATGTGGAATACGCCAGGTCTAAGTCTCCTGTATAGTACACAGTATTTTGTTTTTGGGCCTTACTACAATGTGTTAAGTCATAAGGCATCTAATGGCTCATTCACTTAAATGCAGTATTAGATGCCTTATGGATTAGCACTACTTAGTAAATATGGCCACTCGTCCTTCTAGAATTGGAGAATGTCTGTCCAGTCAGTCAGTGATGTGGAGTCAATTACATTTGCACATATGTTCCCAGTATCTGTATGTTTTAATGTCTAAATGACATCCAACTTTAATCAGGCCCAACTGCTCCATTTCATGTCACAGTCAATAGCACTATAATTCACCCAATCTAACAAGTCTACTGCCTAGGTGTAATATTTAACTCCTTTCATTCCTTCTCCACTCACATTCATGCTGTTGCTAAATCTTGCTAATTTATCTTTCACAACATTGCCCAAATCCCCCCATTTCTTTGTCGTTCTACAACTAACATATTTATGCATGTCCCCATTATCTTCCAACTTGATTGTTGCAACCTTCTCCTCTCTGGCGTTAATGCCATCCAACTCCACACTCTACAATGTATCCAAAATACTGCTACAAGAGTTATGTTTCTAGTTCTGCCTCAGCCCCTAGTCTCTTCAAATCCCTTCAATGGTTCCCCATAAAACTCTGCATTAACTATAAGATTCTACTTCTCTTCTTCAAGGCCCTTATATTTCCCTGAAGACTTTCTTCTCTCTGCTCTATTTAGTACTCTCACATCTCAAACCATTTTCAATGTAGGCTTTTTGCCTGTGGAAATTCCTCCCCTCTCCCCCAGCATTTGCAAATTTACTTCCCTCCTCATCTTCAACTCACACATAAAATCTTACCTCTTAAGCAAAGCACTTGGTTAATTTAGGTCTAAAACTACTCCTTGCACTTGCACTTACTTGCCTAATCAAATCAGTTCTCCTCTGCATTTTCTCCTATTGTATTCTCGAAGTCTCCTGTCATCCATTACCCCATTATTCCATTCAGATAATAAACTCTTGACCCTCGGATTCCTTCATATCCTTCCCAAAAAGGGGCCATCCCACCCAACACCAAATAATACAATTACACCAATTTGGATTAAAGTGGCCACAGCATTTATTACACAATTCTTGTCAGCAATTGAACTTATTAACATACAGCATGTAACAGATTTTAACCTAATAATAAACATATGTAACCCCTTTTCCCCCACCCTAAGGGAGATTTGGTTCTGGTTACCAGGTGTAGTGCTGCTCACCTGTTTGGCTTTCAGGATTCTGAGCTTCCGCCAATGGTAGCGGGGATAAACAGGACAGGCTTTCGGATCTTATCTGCTTTCTCTTGGGTGCAGCGCCTCCATCAAACAGGGACCATCGTAGTTAGGTGCAGTCCCTGTAGGAAACTTCTCTTCCCTCCCCCCGAATGACTGCATCCTCAGGCAGGAGCAAACAACTGGTGGTCTTTATTGTATACAGCATACAGCATACATCATCCGGGTCTCTGGAGCCAACCCAAGGAGCTTGAGGCCTCAGGAGTCTCTCCTTAACTTCCCTACTCCCTGGTGGAGTAAGGGGTAGGTGCTTCCAATTCCCTGCGGGAGGGAAGGCCTGAAAACCAGATCCCTGGCTCAGCACACAGACTGCAATAAAGAAAAAATGTCCTTGGGAAATCCCAAAGCAAGAACAGCGCTTCTAAACCACATACAGGACAAGCAATTCTGTAAAGTGTAGCCAGACAAATGATAAAAAGTCAGTTCACTTGTAAAGATTGATACATAATTCCCACTGAGTTGTATCCTTTTAACACGATGTGTGATTCGTATGTATTCAATGAATAGATGTACTGTAAGTAAACTGTGACTGACGGGAAGAACAGGTCTAGGTCAAAAACTGCAAGACCTGGTCAGTGTAAAGACTCTTCATCACAATAGCATCAAGTAAAACAGTCTCTGTAGTGTCTAAAGTGAAATGACGGTAACTAATAAACGTAAAAGTACTTACTGAGTTTTCTCTTGCAGAGTGAACCGTAGTTGGCGTGCTCCAGCCGGGATCTGATGAAAGATGAAAGAGAGAGATGGCGCACTGCCGAAAAAAACTCACCAAGGGTTTCGATTGCAACGAAAATTGAATTTATTGGCACATTGACAGGATAAAAAAACACTCTAACGCCGGATGGCGCTTTGTCAAAAAGACAGACTACAATGCACCCTCCTCCCCCTGAGGGGAGAGGATAGAAAGAACACACTCCTCCCCTAAGGGGAGAGTACAGAACACTAAATTTAGTCTGCAACCCCTTTTTGTTACCAGGGGAGGGACCCATGTCTTAGCCCCGCTAATGGGCAGTACCTAGGCCTTGGGCCCATCCCCCTGTCACTAATAGGGAGCTGTTTACTGCAGCAAGGGCAAGGATTAACCCTAACACGGCCTGCACTGGTACAAGGACTTATGTGTTAGGCAGAGAAGTTTAGTAGCCCAAGGGGTAACTGGCTACACATATGGGGTATGTCAGCCACTGACATTACTTTCAAGGTGGCACATTCACCATAATAAAACCAAAGGTTAGAGTACCACATGCCGTGAGCTAATGTGCTGCTACTCCCAACGAGGCAAAACCACGTCTATTCTTTAACGTTCCATTCCAATTGGCAAGGAAACCCAACACAGCGAGGACATTTATCACCTTAAATGGCCTCAGCAATCAGCATCCCAACAAAAGCCTCATTGTCTCTATACCATCTTGTAAAGCCAAATAAAAAATATTAAAACCAATGTTAGTTAAGTGAACCCCATCTCTCCACAAAAAGTTACTATTGTCACCTTTAAAATCATTCTGTCTAACAACCCCTCTGCCTACTTTGCTAACCGCAACATTAATTTCCTACATCTCTCAATAGCGGATCAATCACTAGCATTCCGCCAAAAGATCCTAGGAATGATCTCAGACCAAACCCGAAAAGTCTTGTGAGAACCGTCTGCTGGCAGCCCTTACCTCCCACGGCCCCCTCCTCCAGCAGGGACTCACGCGCACCCGCTCCTCCCGTCGGAGGCATGCACAGACTAAGGCCCGGGCCATAGAGGGGTGGGGAGTTCCGAGCCGCGCTGACGCTGAGGCTCGCCTGCTGAAATCTGGGCGATTTCATACCCATACAGGCGAGCCAGCGTTCGCGATCGGAGGCGGGGGGAGACTGAGGGAGGCGGGGCAGTGACGTCGCTGGGCCAATCGCCCGCGACGCACTGACGTTGATGCAGCTCCGCTCTCATTGGATGTTTTCAGCAGACAGCGTGCTGAAAAACAGCTTGGCGCTCGGCTGAAAACTCCAGCGCCTCCGCACGCCTGCGGACGCTCGCGCGAGCCCCCTCTCAAGGCATCCTCATTGAGGATGCAGGGGCTCAGCACGGCCTGTCCGTCTATGGACTCGGCCTTAGGACGCACGCCGCTCCTGCCCCTGGACCAGTGGGGGCGCGCACTAGCACGTGCCGCCGCGACCGGCCTCCGCAGGTACCAACGAATCACCTGGCCAGCGCAGGTGCCGCTGCGTGTCCCCATCAAGGTCGCGCATCGCGGGCGCGCGCAGCTACGCGGGAACTCCCTGCAATTACAATGATGCCTGCACACCTGCCCTGCATCCTGCATCATCCTACCGGCGTTCGACCTACCTCTGACCTCACTCCTGGGTAAGGTCTCTCATTGGCTCCCTCTAGTATATAGCTTCAGTTAGCCCTGGGCTAATAGCTGAGCATAATTTGTGTTTTGCTGTGCTTGCTACAAGCTGCCTTGCCTTGTTCTTTTGTTCTTGTATTCTGACCCCCAGCCTTGTACCGGACTTCTGATCTCTGGCATCCTTGGACCTCGGCTTCGGAATTTGACTACTCTGGTCTCTCCTATCCTCGACCTCGGCTCCGGAATTCGACCACTCTACGCTCTCCAATCCCTACTACGGCAAGTACTTTCTACGATCCTACTCTCTCCTGCCCTGACCCGGCTAACCCACGACTACGAGCTGTGCATAGAGGGGTGGGGAGTTCCGAGCCGCGCTGACGCTGAGGCTCGCCTGCTGAAATCTGGGCGATTTCATACCCATACAGGCGAGCCAGCGTTCGCGATCGGAGGCGGGGGGAGACTGAGGGAGGCGGGGCAGTGACGTCGCTGGGCCAATCGCCCGCGACGCACTGACGTTGATGCAGCTCCGCTCTCATTGGATGTTTTCAGCAGACAGCGTGCTGAAAAACAGCTTGGCGCTCGGCTGAAAACTCCAGCGCCTCCGCACGCCTGCGGACGCTCGCGCGAGCCCCCTCTCAAGGCATCCTCATTGAGGATGCAGGGGCTCAGCACGGCCTGTCCGTCTATGGACTCGGCCTTAGGACGCACGCCGCTCCTGCCCCTGGACCAGTGGGGGCGCGCACTAGCACGTGCCGCCGCGACCGGCCTCCGCAGGTACCAACGAATCACCTGGCCAGCGCAGGTGCCGCTGCGTGTCCCCATCAAGGTCGCGCATCGCGGGCGCGCGCAGCTACGCGGGAACTCCCTGCAATTACAATGATGCCTGCACACCTGCCCTGCATCCTGCATCATCCTACCGGCGTTCGACCTACCTCTGACCTCACTCCTGGGTAAGGTCTCTCATTGGCTCCCTCTAGTATATAGCTTCAGTTAGCCCTGGGCTAATAGCTGAGCATAATTTGTGTTTTGCTGTGCTTGCTACAAGCTGCCTTGCCTTGTTCTTTTGTTCTTGTATTCTGACCCCCAGCCTTGTACCGGACTTCTGATCTCTGGCATCCTTGGACCTCGGCTTCGGAATTTGACTACTCTGGTCTCTCCTATCCTCGACCTCGGCTCCGGAATTCGACCACTCTACGCTCTCCAATCCCTACTACGGCAAGTACTTTCTACGATCCTACTCTCTCCTGCCCTGACCCGGCTAACCCACGACTACGAGCTGTGCAACCAGGACCCGGCTTCGCGTCCTAGGTCATTGTTTTCACATCCCCACCTCAGCCCCGCGGTCTGGCCCTGGTTTGTGGTGAGCACCCGTGACAAGTCTTCCCAAACAATACTACCATCCTAGTCAAGTGATATCTTATCAACGAATGAACTCAATTGCTTTCATGTTACGGAAATCTTAATCCCCTGTATGCACTACCAAAACAATAGGCCCATTAATTACTCTTCTAATTTCCATGGACTCTGGTAGTAACTGATTCCAAATTAAACCCCTACACCCTATCCTTTTTACCTTTAATGGTTCCATTCAATGATTCCTACTATATGGCCTGCATCCGGTCTTTTCAGTTCCCAAAACACTTAGGAATGTTCTCTAAATTCCCTAACTGATGCGGCCCTCCTCCCTAACAAAATGAAAATATTTCAATTATTACACCACCAATCCAGACGAATGTACAGTATATTAGATACATATTAGATTCCTAACGGCCCAATTTTATAATGTCTATTTCTTTCAACCCTAAGCTATCTGCCTCTGTAGCATCCCCAATTTTAAAGGAATGTGTTCCAAAATCTTTTGAACACTGCTGCATACATCTAAACCCTTCTTAAAACATTACTAAACTGATATCTCGTTAGTGGTAATACTTATTTGCGAACTAAACACAAACCTATCATTTCTTGGCTAATCCTTGCAAATTAGGAAAACATACCGTACTTAGTAGATAACCCAAAACTTTTAAAGCAAATAAAGACAGCCATGCTCCCTTACCCTTTGTGTCAGTTTTCAAATGCCTAATTAGAAATGTAACCTTATTCTCATACTGTATAACAAAACGTCCTCTCACTGAATACCCCCTTTTTAACCCACTTGCTGCTACTAGGGAAGCATGCTTTAAACTGGTTTCAGTCCTACCTATCAGGAAGATCCCAACATGTGTCCATCTCAGGCTCTAACTCCAACCCCTGGATATCACCTGTGGTGTCCCGCAAGGCTCTGTTCTGGGGCCCCTACTCTTCTCAGTGTTCATTAATGATCTTCCCACAGCTTGTAAGGAAGCCTCAATACACATGTATGCAGACGACACAATCCTATATGCACACAGCCATAGCCTCTCTGACCTTCAACACATACTTCAGTCTGACTTTTTGAGACTCGAAAACTGGATTTCCCAAAACAAACTGTTTTTAAACACTGACAAGACTGTAACAATGGTATTTGGGACCAAGACTAAATTTTTAAAGCTTCCAGTGACTGAGCTCCTGATTAGAACCAACGCTAACACCACCCTAGCCCCTGTCACAAGTTTTAAATACCTGGGCTTATGGTTTGACTCCCACTTAACATTCGGGATGCACATTGATACCCTGACAACCAAGACCTATGCCAAATTAGGGGTACTTTACAGGAACAAATCCTCCCTAAGTCTCCTGGTCAGAAAGCGTATCGCACAGCAGATGCTAATGCCAATTATTGACTATGGAGACATAGTATATGGCTCGGCACCACAAACCCACCTTAGCAAACTTGACACCCTCTACAATTCAATTTGTCGTTTTGTTCTCCAATGCAACAACAACACACATCACTGCGATATGCTCAAAGAACTAGACTGGTCATCTCTAGAGTCTAGGCGCAAAGTTCACCTTTCCTGTCTTGCCTTTAAATTCTTTATGGGCAAGCTACCCAGCTATCTGAACAAGCTCCTCACCCCTACCACATGCAGCACTTATCACCTGAGATCAGACTCCAAAAGACTGTTCATGGTCCCAAGGCTCAACAAAGTATCCGGACGTTCCTCCATCTCCTACCGTGCACCCCAAAACTGGAACAACCTACCAGAGACTCTCACATCCAGCACCAGTTTAAGTTCTTTCAAATCTAAGGCTGTCTCACATTTTAATCTGGTCTGTAACTGTTTCAGACGCCCATAATATATATTTTCTTTAACTGTGCACGCAATGTCTTATATATAATGTATACCCTGTTCATTTATGTAAGTGTATTTGTAACCATGTATTATTTGTTTTACTCTGTGCCCAGGACATACTTGAAAATGAGAGGTAACTCTCAATGTATTACTTCCTGGTAAAATATTTTTATAAATAAATAAATAATTCTTTTTTCCTCAAAGCACCAAAACATGCAAATGAAAATGCTGCTTTAAACAACCTACCCTTAAACTTTGAAAAACAAACTGTATTCATTGCATCTATTAAACTGAGAAATAAGTAAAAAGTAATAGGCCTTCTAAAATCTCTATTGATCACTTCTTTCTTCAAACCATTTATCAAACGTCTAATAACAAACTCTAGATAAGTCTTTCCAACCGGTCAACTTAAAAAAGAATTCTAAATCCGCAAATTTTCTTTCTTCTCCTGATAGAATTTTATCCCATAATTGACATAAAAACAACAGAACACCCTGAGCTTTGCCTCAACAGTCTCTTAACCTTATACGTGCAGTGCTAAACTATACCATTCACACCATACATTCGAACATACAGCCAAAGTTACTGGAGATAAGGATTTCTTTACCAAACATACAGTACAGTACCTCTAAAACATAAGATATCCAGGCATCTTCGACCCTTCTTGGATGCTCCCAGTACCAATTTCTGAAACTCTGCTCACTGAAAACAAGACAAAGCATCAACAATATAATTCTGAACTCCCAGCACATGGCTAGGTCTAAACCATATATTCCTCTATAGACATCTTAACACCAAATAACTCCAAATTTTAATCACTGCTAAACAAATAGCTGATAACTTATTTACCATCTGTTGTAGTTCCAAGGCGAGAAGAGTGGTGCACAGCGTTGGGAAAAAAAATGGAGCCATATAAACCATATCTAGAGTATCAATTTCTATATCTACATGGGTATATAGTTCTCATAATCTGATTGGCTGAAGTACCACATGAGGGCAGCCATTTTGGATTTGGTGACGTCATGTTAAAGGGAAATGAAGCACAGCCATTCTGATTGGCTAGCTTCAGTCCCTTTACATGACGTCACCAAAATAAAAAAAGGCACATGATTCTCACAGCCATTCACAGGCGTGAGAACCATTTGCCAATCAAATGTGACATCACAGGCCATATTTAAGGCAGCGACTGCTCATTTGAGCTCAAGAAGCTGACGTGTCAACATCGTGGATTTAATATGGGGCTATTGGATTGACAGATGAAGACAGAAGATAAAGACAGAAGATAAAGAAATTAAAGAAATAGTCACAGATGAAGAAAGAAGAAGATGATGGAAGATGAAAGAAAGAATATTTTTGTTACCCGGCCAGGATCTTCACTGTGGATGGCGTTGGATTGTGTTTCGTGACATCACCGGATGAGAGCTTCCTAATTCCCCGGGATTCGGAGGGCCAACGCTTCTGAAGGTAAGAGAAAAATTGAATGTATGTACTTTTATTTTTATAGGTTTTTTTATCTGATTTTTCTTTCTGTTTTTCATTGCCCATTGACTGCTAATGTATTAATCTGTGCCTTTTTAGGGTACAGATGAATACAGTAATAACCATTGCATTTTTTGGCAAATGCATTTCTTCTATTGACTGTTATATTTTCTATGTATTTTTATTGCTTAGATTAAATTGTTTTGAATTGTGATGGCTTGAATTTTTTTTTTCAGATTGTTTTGCATTTTTATTTTATTATGTATTTCGTTGGCTACTGGTTTAAATTGGTTTTGTCTAGTGGTTATATTCATTAACTGTTGTGTTGGTTAGTTCTTTTAGCTATTACATTTATTTTTTTGGGCTAGTGGTGATTTATTTAATTGATTGGCTAGTGGTTTTATTTATTTAATTGATTGGTTGAAGAGTGATTTTATTTAGGTAATTGATTGGCTAGTGGTTTTATTTCTTTAATTGATTGGTTGGCTATTCGTTTTATTTAGATAATTGATTGATTGCCTATTGCTTTTAATTTTACAGTTTGGGGTTTAGGTGCTTGTTGTATTGGTTTTAATATTGTGTATTTTGGACATTCAGGCTTTTGTATTAGTGTGACCATTGAATGCTATAGTAGCTTATCATGTCCATATTATATGGTTATGATGTACTACTATAAAAATCAATGGGTACAGGGTGGGTATAGTGTGTCCAGGGTGGGTGGTTAGGCCTCCCGGGTGGGTAGCAGGGCAGGGTGGGTTAACCCCTTAATTACTATAGCAGTTATTAACCGCTAAAGTGATTAAGGGGCTAGGGGCCATTAGATTAGATTGTATTTATTATGTATGTTTTTTGGCAACGGAGGACATGGACCTGCATTATACTGATGAGGACACCCTTCACATTGGCAGGGGTAAGTAGAACGTTTTTTATTTACTTTATTTATGCTGGCTGGCTAATGTGTTTAATAATGGGCAAATAATCTATCATCCATATCTGGATAATAGTTATTTTGCACATTACTGTACTGTACGTGTTTTGAGGGGGCGTGGGGGGGGTGGAGGTGAGGTTATTTATTGAGATGTAGGCCATGTTTATTTTTTTAAAATACAGGAATGGTTCCGCAGGCCAGCGGAGATCCACAGGGACCACCGAGAACCCACGGAGACCACCTGAGGACCCACGGACACCAGCGGGGAGGAACCTGAGCGCCTACAACTGTGGGGGACCCAGGGACCCATGGCCACCACCCATGGGCCCCAGATACCCGTGGGAACCATCTAAGGGCCCCCAGACACCAGTGGGGACAACCTGGGGACCCCCAGACTACTGTGTGTACCAACTGGAGGCCAAAGGAGCCTAGCAGGTACCACCTGAGGGCCCCAGACACCCGTAGGAACCAACTGGGGGCACTGTGGGGCCTGCAGACACCCGTGGGGACCACACATGGAACCCCGCCGGCCTGTGGTATTAATCCTGTCTATAAAAATAAATATTGGTTTTATGTGGGGGCACAGGGGGTGGGTTGTGTATTGGTGCTTACTACATATTTAAATTTAAATTTATGATAGCGTAGATGAGCAGGGGGTCCCTTAAGCAGAACCACATTGGTTTCAGGTCTGGGGATCCCCTGCTTCCAGAGATACAGGCCCCGTTATAGGGTGCCGGTATCTACAATGCATGGAAATGTCCAGACAAGTGTGACGCAAGACATTTCCATGCATAGGAGATACCAGCACCCCATAACGGGGCCTGTATCTTGAGAAGTAGGGAGTCCCTGGACCTGAAATCAATGCAGTTCAGCTCCGGAGACCCCTTGCTACAATACTGTAATGTTTAACATGAAATAAAACCCCAGCAATCGCCTGTGAGAGGCGTGTAGTTAGAGTGACTGATTCAGCCTACTGTATCTCTTACTGCGCATCTCTTACAGATAGTCAGACCCCAGTAGAATTAACACAGCAGGGGCCCCTGTTGTGTTAATACAATGGACCATTAGTCTGCCGCGCCATAACTAGTAAGGATCACGGGCAAATCTCAAAATCCATTTTGAGAAATGTTCAAATAACAGCTACTGCATCTGTACCAGCTGATCAAACATCTGGACAATCAGTGAGCAAGATCACCCGTAAATGGAAATAATAAAACAGATTGGTGAATGAGAAGAGTCACAGACCCCACAGTACTAAAGTGTAATGGGTGCTTGCCACAAACAGGATGGTACCATGAGGACGAGGGGGGATGGGATACACTGACCTTGAGCCGCGAAGCTGCGTCCCGATTATGATTATCATAGTCGTGAGAAGCCGGGTTGTGGTAGGAGAGGTGCTGATGGTAGGGGTCACTAGCTGAGGTCGAGGATTGGCAAGGTATGGATCGTAGGGGTCACTAGCCGGATCGAGGGTGGGAGAAGTAAGGGATGTCAAGTAGAACAAGGTAAGGCAGAACAAGGCAAGTCAAAACAGAGTGCTTGAGACCAGCATAACGTCACAAGGGATTAGACTCTGCCAACTTCCTGGTGGAAGAAGCTGATCCTAAATAGCAAGAAGAGCTAATAGGCAAAGAGCTGCACAGCAGGCAGGAAAAAGGTTGGAACCAATCAGGGGACCGGAGCTTGATGGGGGCAGAGCTGTGCATGATCCTGACATAAAGGATGTATGAAAAGGGAAAACATTAATGATGATAAAAGAGAAATGGACCAGTGGCTGTGAGGGAAATAAATATCTAATATGGTAGATAAAAACCAGCATCCCAAGAAAAGTATATCATACAAGGTACAAGGTAGAGGCAGATGGAGTCATCAGATCAATAATATAGAAGAAATTATGTATAGGTAAAACTGGATTACACATCAAATGATCTTGGATGATGATCATATACAAATAAACTCAAAACATCTAGGTCAAAAACAATATTAGTAGCATAAATGACAAGAAAAATGTATAAATAAAACATAAGGACCAAAGATAGTTTTTAAAAACCAATAGAAGGTTAAAAAGAGGAAGATACTGTATAATAATATTTTTTTTCCCATTCTGCATTGGTATGATATAATATATATCTACAGTATGATTAAAAAAATGGAAAAGTGTATTTATTTAATATAGATTTACTATATATAAAGTACTGTATATCATATATTTTAAGTGTGAAGTGTCTTTTTGCATGAACAAATCTAATTCTGTAAAATAATATTTTATCGGATCTGCCTTTAGAATCTTATAGGTTTTGGTATCACCCAGAATTCTAAATGCTTCCTCCAAATAGAAAGATTTATTCATCACTGCAGTTCCTCCCTCCGTTTGTCTGCTGGTTTAATCACTAAACTTCTATTCTCAGCCAATTTATTCATAGCTTCTATTTCCTTTCAGGATATATTGTTTCGACCTTTATAAAAAAAATTGTAAGCAAATCAAAATCATTTATTATAAGGTGGAAAAAAGTACCCACAAACTTTCCGTTATCAAAATATGGAAAAAATGTTGATTTGCTTTTTAAAGATGTTTGCTGTAATTCTTCCAAGGGCACTCCTGTAGGGATTTATTCCACTTGTACTCTTGGTAGATCAAAATCTCATCTTAACAAGTGCATTTTGATAGTTAATTTCCTCATGAATTTGTTGGCATCTATAAAAAAAATTAAGTATTTTGACCATATGCTAGGTGCAAAGTCCAGACCTATAGAAAGAACTCCCAATTCTTATTTTGTTAATGTGGTGTCACTAATGTTAAAGATACCATTGGTTTTAATCATTTAATCGTTTTGCTTATTCGATCTCCCTCCTCTTGTCCTTCTACTATATCTTGTCTTCTTTTCCGCCTCATAGGGGAGGAATTGAAGTTCTCCTCCCTGAGGGGAGAAAATCTGTTGTTGTGCATGTACTTTCTCCTTTCTGAAGTGGTAAGGATCCGCTTCTAAAAAAGGAGAAGAATCTCTTTTGTTCTGATACATAGTATTTCCATATGGAGGGGGAGAAAATTAACTTCTCTTCCTGCTTATCTTATTCCTATACATTCTATTATTGTGATACCTGTAATTTCTATAGTTATTCGTATATGTCCTATAATAAGAATGATCTGAACCAGATCTATATTTATCCTTAAAATTGTGCTTTTTAAAATTCCTTTGATGTTCTCATCTATTTGGAAGAGAAGTGGAAGCCACAAATTCTTCTTCTAATTTGCCTCTCTTTCCTGTGTTACTGTATGTACTTGAAATATATAATAACAAATGTATATGTACGTTCCATTTTAATATATTGGTCAAATTTTCACCATATTTATGTCAGTCACTATGTTGACTAGTTGAGACAATTGCACATATTTTTAATGTTTTACGTAATTATAGATTTTAATTATTTATATTCCTTTTTTCTGTATTATATACAGTCCTAAGATTGTCATAGTCTACAATATAAAATGTGCTCCATATGTATAGACTCTATAATACTGAGGTAACTGTAGTACCACTTGTTTCTTTATAGAGAACATAATCATCATGTGAGTGGAACAAACGTATGTAGCCCCTTTTTCCCCCATGTCTAAGGTGACTACGTGTGGTGCATTACCTGACTGGCTCAAAGGAGACCTGATCCTATGCTGCAGGGAGACTGGGGTGTACCTGATGTGTATGATGACAGCACCTCCACCTGGGAGGGATCCAAGCAGAATTTGATAACCCCTGCTCAGGAACACACAGTAAAGAAATGATATGCACACAGTGATATAATAGATTATCTTTAATGGTAGCACAACTAATGACATATAATATACAGGCCTCACACGGCCATGCCCACAGAGTACCCCACTGTCCAACCACCACCTTATGCACCCTGGAGTGGTTCCCCCAAAGTACTGAGGTGCCCTGGGCACCTAACCACCTAGTGTCCACAGGAGCCAAACCCATGACAGGACCAGTCTGATCCCACGTCTTCGTCATCAGCGAAGGCGTTCGCCTCTGCATTGGGTGGACACCCGCTGGAGTGTCCCACCTTAGGAGAGTCTCTGTCTTGCAGTGTTTGTCTGGTCCCAGACCACAGGCCTCAAGTCTCTGCTGTGTCCCTGAAACTATAGAGCTAAATGGGATATGTCCCTATCTAAGGGGCCTTTCCCTACAGCACCAACCAGCTGGTAGGGAGTCAGAGCCTACCTGGGGCCTAAGGGGGCAAACTAGGCCTAGTACAGGGAAGAAAAGCTCTCTGGACACTACCTACTCGGTTCCTGCTCCCCTTCTGACTGGCGTGGCTGCAAGCGCAGCAAAAGTATCAATGTCCTGAGCAGGAGAATGCTGCAGCCCTGTTGGCTTTACTGTGCCACATGTCTAGCAGCCTCTGGGTCTGCTGGGAATTGTATTTCCCTTGCGGAGCTAATCTGTAATGGCCACCGCTACTATAGAGCTACTGCGCGTGCAAACCTCTCCCCAACTGGTCACTGCACCTTGAGGCACTTTGCGCATGCGCATGGTTCCACTGCGCATGCGCGACAGGCAATATGGGAGCCCACGCTAGCCGTGTGTGCCGCTGAGCCTTTGGAGTACTGGAGCTCCCACTCTTCACTGCCCATAAGCTCCTGCAGCTTCTGCTGACAGCCGCAGACTCATCGAAGGTAAGGGGGAACAACAGGGACCCAGAGGGGACCTGACTACACGTATTATTACAAATTCCCTGTAAGAAAAACAACCCTTTATGCTCTCTTTGCTAAGAATATGACACAAGCTGATTCATTTGTGATTTATCTGTGATTATAACTGGTTTGTCTTTTTAAAAACATACTGTATGTCCATACTTAAACCGATTGGGATTAATGTTTATTGCATAATTAGCTGCACCTTTTCAAATAGTTTTGTATAATTGTATATTGCACTGTGATGACATTATTCACGGTATATATATATTATATCACATCCCCTATCTTGGAGTACAGACTTTTGAGTGAAACGTATAGGGTGGATTGAAGGGTGAACCGAACTACCGTGAGACGTCCCTTCCTTATTTCCCTCTTTGCATTTTCCTCCTTAACGCGACTCGTCCTGCTTCCCTTGGTGACATCATCAATCCAGAATCACAGCTGTGTACGCAGACAGCAGGAGTAGAGAGCCGGTGTTTGCAGAATTGGAGCCTCTGGCCAGCATACCTTCAGACCCAGAGTGGTTATAATGCTTTTTCTACTTGGGAACATGAGTGTGTTGTCACTGTTCTACCAGTCATTCTTTAATTACATAAAGCTATATTGCCCTAGGTTCTCTATCTCTCTTTCCATTATACAGTACATACAAAAGAAGCCTATAACTTCATCACAGTATACATACCTCACAGACCTGTTGGAGCCCATACAGTATATGCTGGAATAACACCTGATTTTTTTTCCCACACCACGTTAGTGGGGAATGTATAGTTTTTTTTATCATCTCAATAAATATTTTTTGCTGTGTTGCACTATTTTAATAATCTTTTTACATGCATCTTAAGTCAAGTTTGCGCTTTGGATTTGCTGCTATCCTAGCTGTGGTTCATGTAATGGCAGCGTTCAAATCTCCCACGTCCCTCAGGCCAATAGAAAGCCATGACGTCATCTGGGGCTGTTTCCTATTGCATGACAAGGACCTTTAAACAGCACCAGGATAATGCACCCCACACAGAGGCAAATACATTGAGGATCAGGGGGTCCCCAGAACTGAAATTTATGGGGTTCAGCTCTGGAGACCCCCTGCTTCAATGGTAAAAAAACCCCCAAACTTTAAAACAAAACAGTCCTCTTGGATTTCTGCTTTAATACAATCACACGTTGATCATTGATTCTTTCTGTAAATGTTTTTGTAGCCTAGTCTTATAGTATGTTTAAGTCATTAAATTGTGTTGCTACAGAATAAGTGTTCTTTTGTATGAATAGTTTGAATCAATACCTACTGTATGAAATCACTTCATATTTCACTTCTAATTCTTCACTTTAAAGAAGCCTCTTAATGTAATGATGTAATGTAATGACCATTTTTTATTTTAAAATATATATTTTTCTTTACTTACTGTCTGTATTGTTTAATTATGACAATTTTTTTATTAGGGAGGGAGAAATGATACTAATGCTTTATGCTGTGCCCTCTATACATGTTTCCTGGACAAAGCTCTCTTTCTCTTGTTAGATAAAATAGAGCTTGCTGTAGTTCTGATCTTCAGACCTTTGCAATGCCTTACTGTATTTGTGAGGTATCCTATAATCCATACTTTTTTAACAGCAGGATTTTCTATGTGAGTATTTGGTGGGAGTTAGGGGGCATTAGAAGAAATTCCATGGTATGAACGATCAGTGTGATTTTTAGGAGGGGTGGATAACAAACAAATAATACATCATTAAATTGTTACATACTGTACTTATGTTTCAAGGCATGTGGTGTTCAGTATGTATCATCATGCTTGTATTAAATTCATGCGGTGCATGAGAGATTTACTATTTTGTCTGCTGCCATCTGCCATGTTCACAAGGATTCTTTCACACAAATCTCCTAGGGTGAAATCAGGGTTATGGTTATGGTAATGAACGTGGTATATAAGAACTTTCCAAGTGCATAAAAGAGGCACATTTGTGAAAGAAAATTCTAAATCTTTTCCAAAAATCCTTACTTTTGTGCCAATTTGTTGTCCCATTTAGAAAGAACAGAAAAAAGATGGAGCAAACAGGAATAAAGGTGGAAATACTTTCTCTTGTATTTAGTACATGATTCTAGCAGATAAAGTAACGTTTAGGGTAGGGGTGCGCAAAGCGTTTTTGCTGCGCCCCCCATGTCCCGGTCCCTGCGCTCGCGCCCCCCTCTCAAGTGATCTGGCATCAAATAATGCAGAAGGTCACGTGACGTCATTTGACATGGCAGTGTCATTTGCCGCGCGTTGCCATGATGACGCGTCACGTTACATGACCCCGCAGCATCATCTGACGTAGAGTTATCATGGTGACGTGACCAGAAGCCAGCTGAATCCCAGTAAGTTGAGGTTGCAGAGGACTCGTGCAGTAACCAGCATTTAATTTAAATGCCTCGGAGAAGAGCGCAAGGCTTCTGCAAGCGCCCACTCCCCCCCCCCCCCCCAGAAAAATCCTGTGGTCCCCCTGGGGGTCGCGCACGTCAGTTTGCGCACCCCTGGTATAGGGGATGCAGTCCCTTCCTCATACAAATCAACGGTGGTTTTTGAGCTTGCAAGGTTTTTGTGTGTGAGTGTGTCTTTTCTTAATCTTCATATTTTTATTGAATTTGGTACATTCTGTAAACATACAGCAATGAGTTCACACAAAGAAAAAAGGAGAAGTGTAAGAGATGTGTGCAGAGGTACATATAATGGAGACCGATTTGGGTGAAATTATATCTTGGCTTTATTGAGACTGTTCCTTTATCCAGGCAAAACATAAAAAATCAACAAAATAACAAACCCATATCCCCTTGTAAGGGCTAACTTACTTTCCCAGACCCTATCTGCAAGACTGGAGGGATATTCCCATTACCAGCCTAGCACCCCAAAGTCTCATGAAGTACCTTTAGCAGGTGGCCCTCCATGAAAGTCTCGGGCAGGTTCCTGGATCCTTTGTGTCCAGGAAATATAGGTCTCTGGGTATTTGAGTGTCTTGATCTCAGCACAGTCTTTGTGCTCAATACAGTGTCTGTGTGCAGGTTTCTCTGCTCTGCTTCTGTCAGCCCAAATGTGAGCTAAGGAAAATCTCTGTCCTGTTTCTCATATCAGGCTTTTTACAGAGCTCTCATTAGTCCAGGTGGAGACTAGTTAATTGAGTGGCTGCAAATAACTATCTCTCTGCTGGATTCTCAGAGCTCTGAGGCTGCTTTATTTAAACAGGGATCAGTCACTGTTACATACCTCCCCTGTTTGTGGGAAGCTCAAACTTGCCACGGCTAAATATCATCCTTCCACTCTCACTCAAGCTATCTCTGCGGCTCAAATGACAGTCGATGGAGGAGAACCCTTAGTCCTGCAGGGATTGGATCTCTTTCTCAAGTCAGTAAGGTCTCCACAAGAAGGTGCTTGAGCTCAGCACTCAGTCGCTCAAGGAGGACTTTTCCCAAGCACAGTATTTCTTCTGACCGCTTGGTCACGTATTTTTTCCTGCGTCGGGTGATATTTTCTTCCCTGAGTTTAGGGTGACCACCTCCATTGGGTTCTGTAGTTATTTCACAGGTGATTCAAGCTGGGCGGAGTTTTTATCCATACCGATTGACTCTTGTGGCATCTCCGTTTGGTAGTTACCTAGTGTTGTACCTGTAGAGGTGTGAACACCAAAACAGTTCTGTCTCATTCTAGCCAAAGACTGTATCTTTCTATTGGCTATCTTCATTGTGAGGAATATGGCTTGGACCTTGGGGTCACAGTAGTATGACTGTATTGGTATTGTGCTTCCCAGGCGTAATTCGGATCTTCTTTCCTGACTTGCTGCAGATACTTCCTAACATATTACTGGAGTAAGATTACACACTGCTTCAAATGTTCATAATTCTTTCTTTGACGTTGCATTCTCCATATGGATTGGAGAAGGCAGGCTGCTTTATTCTGGCTATTTAGCTGACGAGTTTTCATTCCTCTGCAGGCAGCCTGTATGGTGAGTGCTGCAGAGAGTTTGTGCATATACATTTCTCTTTCCAACCTTGCTTGGACAAGAGCTTTGTAGTACTTCTGAATTACTCTTCTGCTTTTCTCCCTTTTAAGAAGTTTAGCTCATCAGCAAGAGAATCCTATTTCTTGAGGTTGCCCTGAGTCTGCATCAACACATTCTTCATTATATTTTGGAGCTCTGCGGCTTTCTGCGTTGCGTGCTTGCATCGCGCTTGCGGGGTGGGGGGGCAATGCTTCGGTCTCGCGGGACACCAGGAGAAGCGGGGTGAGGGGGGTGAGTGGTGCCCGGTGGGCATCCATTTCCCCCCCTTTCGGCGTAACGGTCCTGGCTTCGCTCTCACACTCCCGTTGCCGGGCAGCGTGTGTGCACAATCAGGAGATGCATGGTATGGGAGGGGTTGCCATGAACGATATTGGGCAACGCATAAGTGAATGCAGAGATGGATGCTTCCTTCTCCCATCCCCATTGCTGGGTGTCACAGCAGAGAGGGCGGATGGCCACCGCGCTCAGGAGCTGGGGTCCCCCTCTTGTACCCCCTCCCTCCCCAGTTGCCTAGCAGCACAAGGCACGCTTCATGCACTTAAGGTGTAGCTAGGAATAATTCAGTGTTTACACAGCAGGGTCATAAATTATTAAAGCCTGCTTGTTAACATAGTGTACAGAGGATATAGCCGGAGCTTTTTGTTGTCTGCGAGCAGGGAATAATATTTACACCACGCAGGAACACCTGGGAAACAGTCATTATACAGAGAATGGGTTAATCTTTTTGTGGGATTACATGCAGGAATGTTACATCGTCCATGTAATCTATTAATCTTTCGTTATGTACCATGGGGGAATGTTCAATCAGTGGTGTCACAAAGGGAAAATAAATCGTTACTTAGATTGGACCTCAAAAATGGGACGGATGTTTGAATAAAATTATTGTGGGGGATTACAGCCTTGAAAATATACTTTTCCTTTGATACCCTAGGCTTTGGTGTTTTGTGGTTAAGAATGGAAAATTGCATTAACAGATGCAGCTATTACTGCACTGGGATTCAGATATATGTATACAAAACATGTGCCCCATGTGGCCACACCTCCCCCCCCTGCATTGTGAACAACATAATAAAAAGGGGAGGAGACAATGGCCACAATGCAACCTCCACTCTTCCCCCACACCATAGATAGGGAATGTTATGGAGGGGGAGTGGGCCTTAGCTATGTTTCCCCTTGCGTGGCTACCAGGCTGTGTGGGGACATGCAACGAGTCTCTTGTTGCTGGCTGGGGCTTTAGATTCAGCAGGAGGGGTGGCCAGAAAATGTATGGGGTAGGATTTGGATGTGACGTTTGGGGTGTACTGCATGTATGGGTATTTCAGTGCGTATTGAATGTGCTTGTGGGTTTTGTCCTTAAACTCAATTTGCAGTCTGTTGTTTATGCATCTTTGTGGGTTTGGAGCATCCATTTCAAGGCTCATAGGTATTATTATGAATATTAAAGCCTGCATAACAATAACAGATTTAATGCATGAATGAGGTACTTAAACAGTAAGGTGCTAGGTATGTAGCATACGGCATAAGGTTGGGGCGTTTTATCATTGTTTTATAACAGCAAGGTTGGGGGGCCAAGAGAAATGCCCATGCTCGGGAACAGACAGGGGTCCCTGCTGGGGATTGAGGGGGCCCTGTGGTGACAAGGGGTATGGGCCACCACAGAGGGTCTGACTTCATTATTGACTACTTTGACTAGTAATTCGCCACTAAATAAATTATGCGGGGGGGATTGGTAAATTATGCTGTTCCATAGGGCTTGGCTAACGGTTTTAGTAATAATGGCATAAGTTGAGTGGCACGTTTATTAATATAATGTTTTACCAGTAAGTGATACAGTGAATACCTCTCGTTTTCAAATATGGGCCTCCTCGCAGGTGTGCGGGATATACTGTATACTGTAGTGCCGACAGTTATTCTAACACAAACCAGTGGCAATCGCCAAAAAGACCCAGGTACATGCTGGGTCGTGTTTAAGGCAAGTTTAAGGCATTTCTGCATTGACTAATGGCCCATCAGATTAACAGCGGGGGTCCCTGGCAGACCCATTCAAACTGAATGGGACTGCCAAGAACCCCTGCTGTGTTAATCCGATGGGTCATTAGTCAATGCAGAAATGCCTTAAACTTGCCTTAAACTAGCCAGGTTACACCCAGCATGTACCCAGCATGTAACCGGGCTAGTTTAAGGCAAGCCTTAGAATACTCGTTGTCTCGTCTGTATGTGTCTTCGTGGATACGTGCTTAGTCATGGTTTACATGGCTGTATTAATGTACGATATTGTCAGTTTATGGTCTATAAATATGTCAGTTGCTCAACTATTTATCTGCTCACTCAAGGACTGGGGAACTAGTTAAGCAGTCAGGGCAAAATTACCTGCGTAACAATTGTTGGCACTGGAGTTGTTACTGGCTCATCTGAGTTGTTCCTTACAGATTTACAGATGGCGGGGGAAGGCCTGAGCGGTGTTCTCGAGGCATAATCGCCTGAGCAATAAGGCTAGCAACGTTCTGATGATAACTGTTGCATGTCTCTTGTCTATTTTAGCTGGGATCCCTAGTTGAGCAATCGGCTGTTTTTCCCTCTTCGGATTCGTGGCATCCTGGGTGTCCCGCATAGCCCTCAGGCACATTTACACTCTCTTAGCTCCATAATTTGTCTTTGCTCTGGCAGGCGCGCATCGCAGCGGATTTTATATAAACACACACACATTCCAGAAAGCCTTTATCCCACGGCAGCAATGTCGCTAGCTGAACAATTAAGTTTGCTCCAAGCCGAAGCGTTGAACCATGAAGAAGGCTTTTAGGAGAGACAGCTGAATGCATTGTTCATGAACAGGCGAGGCACAGGTAGTGGACAAGAACGGTACATTCCTGCAGCTTTGCACACTAGACAAGCGCCAAGGCCACCACCCGCCATGGAGCAGTTGATGGGGCCCGGCCGCGAAGGGTGCAGCAGCAGGAATAAAGGGGCCGTGAGCAGGGTGACAGCCTCTGGCCGCACAGCCGCAAGGCTGGGCATCACGGAACGCAGAACGGCCACTCGCAGCTGTCGCGGGCGGTGTGGTGGTAAGATTGCCACCTGCCACAGTGGCAGGTTCAAGAGGTTCAATGAGACCAAGACGGCTGCCCGCAGCGGTTGCTGGCAGTGACGGGGCACTTCGACCGCCTGCAGCGTTTGCAGGAGGTGGGAGAACAAAACGTCCGCCTGCGGAAGTCGCAGGTGATGGACGAACAAGACAGACACCTGCAGCAGTTGCAGGAGGTGTGGTGAACACAAAGGGCCCACACTAGGGTCGCAACATTCCGGGCAACAGGTGAGGATCCCGGCTGGGTTCGACAACACAGAACTGGCAATGGACAAAGACGAGGTGTGGCCCAGTTTGCCACCTAGGTCACTCCCCATGCAACGCCAAGGATAGGTAAAAAAAAACCTACGCTGCTTAAAAGGGGTCAGTTGCACAACAGGATATTTGCGTTTAGGAAGCTGATAGACTCCCAGGAGGCTCGCGCAGCTCCCAATGCTTAGCATGGAGGGGAGGCGGCAGGGGTAGGAGTCCGAGGCGGCGCAGCATATTTACAGCCAGCGGTTTCAGAGCCAGCGCAGGCCTTGGATCCAGTGTCATACAGCGCTGCAGAAAAAGCGTGATTCACTGCAGCGTTAATGGGTATGCTAAAGGCTTTTGAGCCTCAGGCGTCGGCCTCCTTTACAATTCCCGTAGGAACAGCGGTCAGAACAGGAGCCCCTGGTGCAGCATTAGGGATAGTGCCAGCATGGAGGGTGCACAGCTTGGTCACAGGGATGGGCCATTTGTCCAAGAGGTATCTAGTTTTTCCAGGGCAGCAGCGCCGGAACACACCCCGGTCCCGGCAGACCCCAGCCACCCCTCCCCCCCAAGAAAACCCAACCCCATCCCAGAAACCACCAGCCAGACCCCGGCTACTCTCGGCCCAGCCACTTTATCCTCAGGGGGGGGGGGCTACTGGCACGGGGGCTGCTACATCATCGGCAGGGGGGAGCAGTCTCGAACGGGACTTTTAAGGATGCAAATTTATGTCATGCCAGAGCGTTAGGCACGTATTTATCAAAAGAGGAGAGGGAAAGAATTTGGGCAGGGGGCTACATAGAGCTCCTATCCATGCTCCCTGACTACAGTGAAGCACTGGCACGATCATCTAAAAAAGGGGACGCACGGAAAAAGGACGTTGGGAAACATCTCTTCTCGTGCACATTTTCCAATTGGTCCCGCGCATTTAGAATCCTAGCGGGGGTGAACGGGGAGAAGGCCCCTACTTATGCTCAGTACTGTTTAAATACATGGATACGATTGGGATATCATGGGGCATGAAGGATCTGGACCTTTGGATCGATAGGGTTGTGGCAGACAAGCAGGCACCCTTTCAAGGGGGGTCTAGCGAGGGACACCAGGCGGTCAGTTTGGGCAAGCATGGAGAGAGTCAGGCTGGGGTTTGCTGGGCTTTCAACGATTACCGGTGCATATACAGTAAATGCCGTTTCAAGCACCGGTGTGCTATCTGCGGAGGGACACACCCCCAAGCAAAATGTTTTAGGAATGGGGGACGTGGTTCCAAGGGGGCAGTCATGGAGGGGCACAAGGGTACCGTGGGCGGTGGACAGGGCACGGAAGAAGGTGAATAGGGCCGTAGGCAAGTTTGTAGAGCAGTGCGGGGCTTGGGTATCAGACACCCGTATTTCAATGCTACTTATGGGGATTTACTCAGGGCAGAGGGGGTCCACATGTCGGATATCGGGATAAACCTTTTTAACAACGGTTTGCAGGAGGACTTGGGTAGAGCCTGGCGAGTTTGGCGGTATGGGCCTAGTTTAAGGGGGGTTTAAATAGGCCCGTCGGCGGCGGCTTTTTTGGGGTAGGTGCTTGTTCTTGCCAGATTGGGAGCTGAGCTGTTTGAGCCCGGGTAGAGTACAAGTGGGCAGGGTCATTTAGACATGGCTTCAAGAGCCCGCTCGTGAAGGGGACACGAGGTCAGCGATTCAAGGGCCGACTGACCGTCCACTAACCCATTAGGTATTTGTTATAAATAAATAGCCACGGCCTATTTAAGGCCCTGCTGGCAGGGAGCGCAGCCTGTTCACTGCCCGCCAGCTATTTCCCACCCACCCATCTCCTTACAAAAGAGCAGTGCAGGGCAATAATATTACCAATTGGCAGCGAACTGTCAGCAGTGCCATTGTATTACCTGTCATGTTTAAAAATGTATTCTGTATGTGTTATTGATGTCTCTTTGTTCTATTACAGTGTGAAGTCTTGACACTTTGAGAAAATGGAAGGAACAAAGTTCCTGGCAGGAGGGGTTGACCAGTTTGCCTTTGTCGCGGCGGCTTTTGGGTGGTAGGTCATGGGTCAGGGGCTGGGTCATTTAGACATGATTTCGAGAGCCCGCTCACAAAGGGGACACGAGGTCAGCGGTTCAAGGGCCGACTGACCTTCCCCACCCCCTCTTGGCAAATGAGCACTCTGGCAGGGAGTGGCTTTTACCCCACTAGGTATTTCTTATAAATAAATAGCCGCGGCCTTTTATACCTCCAGTTCCGGTTTCCTGTTGTTATTTGTATTTTACACGTGGGTTCAGGGTGGGTGGGCGGGGGTGGGGGAGAGAGGGGAGCCACCTGGCAACCTCCCTGGTCATGCTACATCCCAAGGTTACTCTTTTCATTCACCTTAATGTGTACTAATGCATATAAAGGCATATAACATCAATATCAGTATAATAGATGATAAGTAATTGAAACATGCTGCATGATATATAACTCTAGCACACTGTCTTGTCCAATCTACATTCAAACTTTTCTACATTCAAAAAAAAAACTGGTTTCCTGATACATTTTCTTGGTCAATGCTATGCAGTTGAACCAGCGGATAACAATATGAGTTGACCTACCTGTTGCTTTTTGTGTGTAGCTGTGACTGTTTTTAAGGAATGTGTGATTTTTATTGGTAAATTAGAGAGTATATTTGTACCGATGTAAGACTATCATAAAAATTGTGATGGCAACAGGAAATATGGAGCAATGAATAACAAAATTGTGCTTGTTGTCATCAAAATTGTGCTGAAGTACCTTGAACTGGTGTCTTCTATCAGCCATGTATCACAATACATTCAATCCATTTTTACTTCTTTAGCGTAATATGCATCATGGAGGCAAAAACTGGCAAACATTTAGAAAAAAGTTCAAAGTTTGAAATGTTTTATTTAGTATAATTAAAAAAAAAAACAAAAAAACAATTGAATTCCAGCAAAACCAAAACACGAAAAATATTTAAAGCATAGGAAAAAAAATGCGAAAGTGCCCACCCTTACTAATTATGCCTATTGCATGCTATATTTTATGTAAACAATATGTTTCTAGCATTAGATTTGTTTTCAATTTCGAAATAGTACATCTTTTACTGTGCTATATTAATAAATTATTCACATTCAAATAAATCCATGTGTAATGTGACAGCTGTAAAAGGAAAATGTGCTAAAAGTTCTCTAAAATGAAGTACATTATTGCATAAAATTGCAGACGTCTGCAAATGGCAGAAATGAACACGCATGATTTATGCATTCACTAAGATCAAGATGTATAATTGAGCAGAATGGCTTGTCGACAGTCTATCCTACAGTATGCATCCTTTCAAAGAAAAATGCAAAACTTCAGCTTCTGTGAGTTTAAGCTGTCTATGTCAAAACTCATGCACTTTGCAAATTGTCAAATAATAATATGTTCTTGTATAGCGCTGCTAGTTTTACAGAGACATTTTGCAGACTTAGTCCCTGCCCCGTGGAACTTACAATCTATGTTTTTGGTACCTGAGGCACAGGGAGATAAAGTGACTTACCCAAGGTCACAAGGAGACAACCCTGGGAATTGAACCAGGTTCCGCTGCTCCAAACTCTGTTCAGTGTCCTTACTAACTGAGCCACTCCTTCTCTAATGATATTAAACCGTAAAGAAAAAGGGTACTGAGAGGTTAAAGTTGCAATTCCTTCCAAAAAGTTTTTTTGAGCCAGACATTGAAATTCAAAGTACCCTAGAATGTGCAGCCAGTTTTTATGTCTAGTACTGGTATTTTGTTTTATTATTATTTCTGTTTAGACCTGATTATGTTCTCTGAATCAAAACAATCATGTTCTAGGGATGAAAAGGCAGTGATTTTGATTTATCCTTGTAAATCCTAGCAATTACAAGCTGATAGGTTTTGAGTTCTACATCATAATAAAGTCTTAAGAATCTCTATAAAGAGCAGGCATTAAAATAAAGTTACAAGGAATTATACTGTACGTTTCAAGGACAAACATTTTCATATCAGTAGATTTAAGCTGCACAGGCCAGCACTACCAATTTCATTGTTTAGCCTATTTAAAGGGGCAACCAAGAATGTAACTGTTACTATCCAAAAATAGGTAAAAACGTATGTGTATTGGAGGCTGGAGTATTCAGAGGATTATCAGGACTGGTATGTAACAACAATATGACCAAACTATTTGCTGCTGACCATTAAACATTGACTTTTGCTAAAACCCCTAGAGTCCCACAATAGTTCCAGCACATACGGTACAATAGTTCCCTATACAGTAGGATTTAGAATTGAAAATTTCTGGAACATCTGTAAAGGTTAACATATTATATATGCAGCTCTCTCATGCTCTGATTAAAGAGATTCTACTACCGGCTAATTCTTTAAGCCAGGGGAGACCTCCCCGTGCCTGTGTCCACCCAGGTAGGCATGGAGGGGGGGGGGGGGACTATGAGAGATGTGAGGGGGCTGGAAGGGATATGAGGGGGCTGGAAGAGATGTGGGGGGCTGGAAGAGATGTGGGGGGCTGGAAGAGATGTGGGGGGCTGGAAGAGATGTGGGGGGCTGGAAGAGATGTGGGGGGCTGGAAGAGATGTGGGGGGCTGGAAGAGATGTGGGGGAGCGGCTGGAAGAGATGTGTGGGGGGCTGGGAGAGATGCAAGGGGGGGCTGGGAGAGATGCAAGGGGGGCTGGGAGAGATGTGATGGGGGGGGGCTGGGAGAGATGTGAGGGGGGGGGCTGGGAGATATGTGAGGGGGGGCTGGGAGAGATGTGATGGGGGGGGCTGGGAGAGATGTGAGGGGGGGCTGGGAGAGATGTGAGGGGGGGCTGGGAGAGATGTGAGGGGGGCTGGGAGAGATGTGAGGGGGGGCTGGGAGAGATGTGAGGGGGGGCTGGGAGAGATGTGAGGGGGGGCTGGGAGAGATGTGAGGGGGGGCTGGGAGAGATGTGAGGGGGGGCTGGGAGAGATGTGAGGGGGGGCTGGGAGAGATGTGAGGGGGGGCTGGGAGAGATGTGAGGGGGGGCTGGGAGAGATGTGAGGGGGGGCTGGGAGAGATGTGAGGGGGGGCTGGGAGAGATGTGAGGGGGGGCTGGGAGAGATGTGAGGGGGGGCTGGGAGAGATGTGAGGGGGGGCTGGGAGAGATGTGAGGGGGGGCTGGGAGAGATGTGAGGGGGGGGCTGGGAGAGATGTGGGGGGGGGGGGCTGGGAGAGATGTGAGGGGGGGGGGCTGGGAGAGATGTGAGGGGGGGGCTGGGAGAGATGTGGGGGGGGGCTGGGAGAGATGTGGGGGGGGCTGGGAGAGATGTGGGGGGGGCTGGGAGAGATGTGAGGGGGGGGCTGGGAGAGATGTGAGGGGGGGGCTGGGAGAGATGTGAGGGGGGGGCTGGGAGAGATGTGAGGGGGGGGCTGGGAGAGATGTGAGGGGGGGGCTGGGAGAGATGTGAGGGGGGGGCTGGGAGAGATGTGAGGGGGGGCTGGGAGAGATGTGAGGGGGGGGCTGGGAGAGATGTGAGGGGGGGCTGGGAGAGATGTGAGGGGGGGGCTGGGAGAGATGTGAGGGGGGGGCTGGGAGAGATGTGAGGGGGGGGCTGGGAGAGATGTGAGGGGGGGCTGGGAGAGATGTGAGGGGGGGCTGGGAGAGATGTGAGGGGGGGCTGGGAGAGATGTGAGGGGGGGCTGGGAGAGATGTGAGGGGGGGCTGGGAGAGATGTGAGGGGGGGCTGGGAGAGATGTGAGGGGGAGGCTGGGAGAGATGTGAGGGGGGGGCTGGGAGAGATGTGAGGGGGGGCTGGGAGAGATGTGAGGGGGGGGCTGGGAGAGATGTGAGGGGGGGCTGGGAGAGATGTGAGGGGGGGGCTGGGAGAGATGTGAGGGGGGGGCTGGGAGAGATGTGAGGGGGGGGCTGGGAGAGATGTGAGGGGGGGCTGGGAGAGATGTGAGGGGGGGCTGGGAGAGATGTGAGGGGGGGCTGGGAGAGATGTGAGGGGGGGCTGGGAGAGATGTGAGGGGGGGCTGGGAGAGATGTGAGGGGGGGCTGGGAGAGATGTGAGGGGGAGGCTGGGAGAGATGTGAGGGGGGGCTGGGAGAGATGTGAGGGGGGGGCTGGGAGAGATGTGAGGGGGGGCTGGAGAGATGTGAGGGGGGGGGCTGGAGAGATGTGAGGGGGGGCTGGAGAGATGTGAGAGGGGGCTGGAGAGATGTGAGAGGGGGCTGGAGAGATGTGAGAGGGGGGGCTGGAGAGATGTGAGGGGGGGCTGGAGAGATGTGAGGTGGGGGCTGGAGAGATGTGAGGGGGGGCTGGGAGAGATGTGAGGAGGAGGGCTGGAAAAGATGTGAGGGGGGGCTGGGTGAAATGTGAAGGGGACTGGGTGAGATGTGAGGGGGTCTGGGGGAGATGTGAGGGGGGCTGGGAGAGATGTGAAGTGGGCTCTGGACTCTTCCTCCCTTCCCCCATGTGCAGTCCTGTTCAACTGAATAAAACAAACACAAAACATCTCCCCCGGCTCTCTCTCCCCCCCTCCCGGCTCTCTCTTCCCCCCCACCCGGCTCTCTCTTCCCCCCCACCCGGCTCTCGCTCTCTCTTTCTCCCCGGCTCTCCCCTCCCCCGGCTCAACCCCCCCAGCTCTCTCTCCCCCCCTCACTCTCCCCCCTCCTCACTCTCCGACCTCCTCACTCTCCCCCCCCTCCCCGGCTCTCTCTCCCCCCCATCTCTCTTCCCCCTCCCCTCTGGTGATAGAGAACCTGTTGCTAAAAATTTTGAATCCCACCACTGCGTACAGTACATTAACGGCACTATAAATGCCAAAAACAGACTCCAGGAGGACCGGGACAGAGGTGGGTGGGTCCCCCTGCGCCACGACAGGCAGCAAGTGGTAGGCTAGCCTACACTGCTATGTAGGAGGAAGCGCAGCGCACTGTCATTGGTAGCACTCGGGACCAACCTCACTCCCAAGTCTGGACCAATCTGTGCCGCGGCCGGGCCCGCCATTGCGCTGCGGCGGCGCCGGTGCCAACAGTTCCACTCATCATTGGTAGCTGAGCGCTACCAATGTGAGAGCCGGCACCGTCCCTTGATGACCCAGTCCCTGAGTCAGCCCAATCATGGTCCGACTCTGACCTCCACACTCATTACGCGGCCTCCCGCCCATCATGCTCCCGCCTCCTCTGACTCGTCGTCAATTTGCGCAGGCTCACAGTTCAGAGAGTCTGCTGAAGAGTGAAGACGCAGGCAGCAGCACTCTCTCTGCGCAATAGGCCCCGGCGGCCCCGGCACTCTGCAGAGTAGACTGCAATTAGTTCTGAAATCTGAATCCAATAATCCACAGACCACAGTAGTTTTGCTGCCTCAGGGGGCAGGAGGTAGCATTTGGAATTGGCAACAATTTGAAAATTAGGGTACAAAGACAACACGTTTTGCTTGGTGCCAGTGCCACCACATGCATCATGGTGGCTATTTATTAAGCTGAGCTGAATAGAGTGTGAGAAAGATTCTGAGAGAATGGAGAAATATTATGGAAAAAGCAAAACAGAGGCAGGGTGAGAGTGAGAGAGCAGCGAGAGAGAGTAAAAGTTAAATAGATACAGCAAAAGAGAGACAAAGGAGCATGATGCAACTATGGATGGAAAAAGAAAGATGGGGAGAGAGAGGGTGCACATGATAGAAAAAAACCTGCGCTATGTCTTGTGTGTTGTTGAAAAAACAAGGAGAAGCAGACAGTGAAAAACGAGGGAAAGCAAGCAAGCACTCAGAAAAACGGGGGAGCGGAAGATGTGGGATTATATCTGGTGAATGATGTGGATGCCATCCAATGCAAAGGCAAATCCTGTGGGTCTATAACTGGTGCTGTGGGGCAAGTGTTTTGGGTGCAATCTGCTGCTGTGGGTGCAATCTAGTGCTGTGGCAAGTGAAATCTGGCACTACAGTATATATATTGTGTGTGTGTGTACAGTCATACTAATAAGTGCTCCCACACAGCTCATAGGTCGCAGCACGCCCCGTTCCGTAGTGGAACGGGATGGACCCAATGACGAAACATGCCACCAAGGGGAAACCCTATTGGGTGAGGGTTATAAAAAGAAAACATTCTGTTTTCCTTGCTTTTTTGTAGAAGAGTTGGTTTTGCAGTACTGAAGGGTCTTTTTTGATTAGAAGTATATATACCCATCCACCCACACTGTGTGCCACACACATACACTTTTCCTTTTTCAAGTTTCTATTACTGCATACAGGGCTGTATTCAATAAATAGTGCATTGTAGGTGAGTTATTTGAAGTTCACAAATCTCATCTTACCAATATAACTATGCATTATGCAAGGAAAGCTTGGATCTCCTAGCAGGAGAACTTTAAAGGGATTTTTCAACTCCCTGCAGCTCATCTACAACCCATAGTTTATTCAATACCGCCAGCCCGGTGATGAGCAGAGTATTTTTCTTGTGCCCCACCTGGCACACATCATGTCGGAGGATCCTGCGCAAAGAAGCAGACTTAAAAAGTAGTAGTACGGCTGGAATTTCAGCACTTAAGCACCAGAGTGACATGGCAAGTTCTCCAGGCATCCACCAGATCCTGCAACCCTGAGTAGCTGCTCTTTTTTTATGTCATAATCTAAACTTTCACGATTGCTTTTTCAACCTTCAAGTTTTCTCAAATTTGCTTGAAAATGCACCATTTGCCCACTCTTTTTTTTCAAAATGTTCTCTTGGGGGAGGGGAGAACCCCCCTTATGCTGGTCGGGCTTGCTCGCCACAGTGCACTCACCACCACTTTTACGCCGGGCACTGGCTGTTAAAATTATGCCCCCCCCGAAAAAAAAGTCTGCGGACACCCATACCTCCCCTCCCTCCCCCCCCCCCCCAAAAAAAATAATGATTTTTTGGGGGGGGAGGGGGGCATTTCTATTCAATACCAACATTCTCAACTTTTGGTTGTCTTGGTCTGCTTTTCATACTGTTTATGGAAATATTCCACACACACAAAAATGGTCTCTGGGAGTGATAACTTTTATTTCATTTATATGAAAGAATTCACTGCCAATGTGAAATTGAAGTTCGGAAAAAAAAGATATATCTTTTTTTCTTCTTGAGAAGGAGAGAATATCTGTGAGGTTTAAACAAAACCTTATGTGATACTTTTCTTATTTAAAATCACAACTTTTTAATTTTCTCAATGATGTTGCATTTTGCTGTATAAAAAAATATTAATATTTTTTTCGGGGGGGGGGGATTTCTATTCAATACCAACATTCTCAACTTTTGGTAGGCTTGGTCTGCTTTTCATACTGTTTATGGAAATATTCCACACACACAAACATGGTCTCTGGGAGTGATTAACTTTTAGTACAATTTAAACAGTTCAAAATGTTTCTTTCTAATGCTTTATGCACATCCCAGCATTAGACCAAGACAGACCAATTGAGTTGCACCTTCCACTCCCCCCCCCCTCCCCACACACACAAAGCAAAGCAAAAGGCATTCAACTCATTATCAACACCTCCCCCGGGCCATAGGAGATTACCACACAAAGACACATAAAGTGGCTCTTGGCTGAGAAATTACCTTTCCTTGTTTCATACGCATGCACATGGCTGATAAGTCCTGCATTGTGATTTGTCTAGAAAGACTTCACTGCCAATGTGAAATTGAAGTCCTGAAAAAAAAAAGGCATTTTTTTTCTTGAGGAGAGAATAATTGTGAGGTTTAAACAAAACCTTATGTGACGCTAACTTTTCTTATTTAAACAAATTTAAAAATGTTAAAATCACAACTTTTTTATTTTCTCAATGTTGTTGCATTTTGCTGTACAATTAGACTTTGCGTATGTAATTTATTCGGGTAAGAACCCCCGCTTCCCCCCAAAATATTAATTTATTTTTTTTTGGGGGGGGGGGGGGGGGGATTTTTATTCAATACCAACATTCTCAACTTTTGGTAGGCCTTTTAAAACAATGTTACAGTTGACAACAAGAATACATTTATCGTTCAAAGGGGCCTTTAATTCCATGGGGTTTAGCTGAGTCACCGAGTGTAAATGACCATGGATTTCTTTTGTCATTGAGAGAGGGGGGGGATTAGGCCAAACTATTGACTGTTATTATGCACACATAATTAGCTTGGACAATTAGCTTGGACATTTCCCCCGTCCCACCTTCCAGTAGTTCTGCCTCTCCTGTGAAAGAAAAATACAGTAAATGGCTGCAGGATTAGTGTATTGAAGGCCTTGTTCAACACTATTGACAGCCACACAAACAAATAAACTATAATTTACCGTACCTGTAAACTATAATTATTATTTTTTTTAGATAGGTAATATACACATGTCAATACAAATACTGTACATACTGTATTTAATATATATAGTACAAAGGGAAGAGTAAGCTTTACAGTAAGGCTAACATTTAAACAGCAAAATAAAGAACTAGACAGCACTCAATATAATATTATAACAGAAAATGACTACAGGGTGCTAAAGGTAACAGGGAGAACCCTGAGACCTCCAAACAATATCACAGAACACAGGGGTTCCCAGGACCCGCTGCCGCAAAATGATAAATGAAATAGGATAATGCCAATTCAAAAATGTAATAATAGAAGCATAAGAATATAAAAATGGAAATATATCATACACGAGTGCAGCAACACAAAGAAAGTGTGAATGTAAGGTAAAAACATAGGGACAAGGAGACAATAAACAACGGAAAACCGCACAAATGGAGGTATGGGAAGGGTGAAAGGGGTGAAGGGGAAATAGGGGGGGCAACATTTCGGGGTAAAGACCCCTTCCTCAGGTCCGTTCCCTATGGTCCCACAGACCAAAGGTACTGTACTTCCATAATTTCTTGTGTCCGTATACAGACCCCAATAATAGAATAACAATAAACTGACAGTCCAAAGCAAAAAATATAGACTATAATGTCATTGAATAATATAAGCAAAAAAGTCACAGAATCTCCAGGAAAAGAGGAGCACTGTGTATACTGCACTTGAGTTTAGTTGATCCATTATTCCTGTCGACAATATTTTCCTCTATCCAACTCAAGATACAAACAATATATTACCTACCGCTCACTTAATAGTAAATAATTGTATAAAAGGAAGTAAACAGGGTGCATAAGGAAACAATGGCAAATATTTACAAAAAGGTAGAGAGAACAACCCAAAAGGTACTTATTGCACTCGCTGTGTATGTATGTATGAAGACCCGGATATGCGCCTGCAAGCGCAATGCACCATGGACTGAGACATTTCACTGGGGAGTTACCGGATGCTTTTAAGTATTTTCACCTGGGTTGGGGGCTATATATGTTAGACATTTTATTGTGTATGCTATCTTCACTTGAGAAAGACCACTTGTTGATGGTTGAAACGTTGTTTATTTGATATAATAAATTCTTTAAATCCGTAGAGCCCTGAACCCTCTGTTTTTTTGCTGACTTTGGAGCCTGTCTTTCACAGGGACTCCCCTGGATCAGGAGCACCGGTAACAGCAAGTATCAGTTAGAGTTTTCAGTTTTTGGTGTGCAGCATTTATCTTGTTTTTTGCTTTTATTTATATAGCGCAACCAAATGACTTGTACCGGCGCTAATAAACACCTTATTATAATTAAGTGCAATAAACAAATGCAATACTTAAAAGTGATGTGTATCCCAGAGGAATACGCTTCTCCACCTTCCAAGGAATATGTACAGATTCCTTACATGAGAAGTCTTGATCCACAGGGGGGGGAAGGGAGCGGTATTCTCAGGAACACACCAAGAAATAAAAGATATACACAATGATAGTGCAATATATTTAGACAAGCGGAGAATGGGTGAATCTTGGCTCTAATGCAATTCCTACTTACATGCTGTAAGTAGGAATTGCATTAGAGCCAAGATTCACCCATTCTCCGCTTGTCTAAATATATTGCACTATCATTGTGTATATCTTTTATTTCTTGGTGTGTTCCTGAGAATACCGCTCCCTTCCCCCCCCTGTGGATCAAGACTTTATTTATATAGCGCCATTAATGTATATAGCGCTTCACAGAGTAATACACTTGACAATCATAAATAACAAATAATACAAATAACAGATCATGGGAATAAGTGCATCAGACATAAAAGTAACATTGTGGAAGAGGAATCCCTGCTCCGAAGAGCTTACAATCTAATTGGTAGGGAGAACATACAGAGACAGGAGGAGGGCATTCAGGTAAGTGCGTCAGGGGGCCAAGCTTTATGTATCGTGTATAGTATTAGCCCCGGTGCTACTCATATGCTTCTTTAAGCAAAAATTGGCCTGAAAAAAATAATCCGTGGACATTGTTATCCCTTTGGCCCCAGACATTGTGTAAACATAATAAGAATTTTATTGGCCAAAATATGCAATATGGTGTATGATGTATTAAAATATTAAAAATAAGCGGAGGTCAATCAGGCTATGGTCTGAGAAGCAGACGTAAGGTCTCTTAGTATACACCCTAACAAGGTATGATAAACAGGTCTAGTGATTTAAATAAGTAGTGGAAAATATTGTGCATACTAACCACACATCTTATACAGATATAATTATTATAATACTGCAGCATGAAGTCAAATATATGGCGCACACTACCAATTTATGTTGCAACTATGTTGCTATGATGTATTCAGCCAACTGTTGCAAATGACTCTCTGTGTGTAAACTTAATCCAACACAATCTGGATACATAATAGTGTAGTTAATTCACTGCCACAGTTGTAAATAGTGGTCTTGTTGCTAGTACCATTGAACCTATATACATGGACAGTGATTAACAACCTGCTACTTACCAGAATATATACCGATTAACTCCATGAGTGGAGAGATGTAAATAGATGTAAATAGTGACTACTCTGCATGTATATCACAGTAATGCGTCTTTTAGGAGTTGGATATGCTGATTAGTAGCGCCCTGTCTGTTCACAGAGCTGCATCCATATCCACATAAGCGGTTACCAAACAAAACACGTTAGCTTTATGAGTCAATCTAGCTTTATCAATATGCTGCCTAGATAATACTCCACAACAATCACAGCTTTAGGGCAGTCTATGCATAAATGCTACAACTGCAAAGTGTAATAAACCCTGCCATACGACCTGAGCTGCATATGCAGCACTCCCGATCTGATCCATTGCCCCCTCCGCCGTCGTCACCAAATTGATGTCATAAAAACCGACGCACGTTTCGTGTTGATAACAACACTTTCTCAAGGTAGGTGGAGTAATCTGCATACTATCACACCACCTTAAATACCCAAATAGGGGGATGGGACAAACTCTGTGGCCAACCATTATGTGTTCGGACCATAATGATCATTAGTAATGTCACATAAGCAGTGATTTTAAGTACAATGACCCCAATACTTGTCCATGACGTTAATGGACATATAATCGATTATAATTGCAGAAGTTAATAACCACTTTACTAAAACAAAACATGTTAAAAAGCATATAATAGGTGCATCAAATAACTGGTGACTGGCAGTAATTTGTAAGCACACCACTACCAAACATATACACCTATACACACTTAGAGTGGATCTCAATGGATAATTAACCCTTTGTCCACCAATACTAAAAATATACACCGTGTATGGTACAAGACGGAAAGACACTTACAAAAATGTAGCTGAATGATGTTGTTGGAACCATTCAGTGAATAGGAATATCACAACAGTGATATATAAGGAAACAAAATGAAAACATAGCACAGAACTGCTATATACTATAATTTAATATTGTACATACAAACAAACACATGGAATAAGACTCGCAAATTATTCTTTTCTTCCAACGCCTTTTAGCCTGGTTGTGGGGCCCTTTGGGGTATGCTCTCTCCGGAACTGCCGATATCCACGATATCCACACTTTCCCACCAGCATATAGGAAATATTAGACGAAAATTACAAAGCCATGGTGTGCCAAAGCATTTTGAAACACATCACAATGGTAACCCCAGGGGTCTCGTGTTTAGATTTATAGAACAGGTTACCCCACACTCGAGGGGAGGAAACAGAACATTACTTTTATCACAAAGAGAGACTTTCTGGATTCATAGAATCAAATCTATGAGTCAAGGAGGTCTAAATGTGGACTTGGATATTGCAGCCTATCTATGAACAATTCATAATTTTATGAATCTGAAGAATATCTTCTTTAACCATTTGCCATTGGGTTTTGCCAGCCTTTGTGTGTGTATATATATATATATATATATTACAGTGTTCGACAAACCTATACATTTGCTCGCCCCCGGCGAGTGGATTTAACCCCCGGGCGAGTAAATATTGGCCCAAGCAGCACACGTTTGATACTAGGTGGCGAGTAGATTTTTTTGTGTGGCGAGTAGATTTTTTGGTGATTTGTCAACCACTGTATATATATATATATATATATATATATATATATATATATATATATAGTTATACGTTACCGTTCCAAGGATTGGTAAACAAGAGACAGCACTCAATGTTGAAAATCAAAGTGTATTAGTGAAAGCAAAAATACATCCAGAAACCCAACGTTTCGGTCCTACAGAATGTAGGACCGAAACGTTGGGTTTCTGGATGTATTTTTGCTTTCACTAATACACTTTGATTTTCAACATTGAGTGCTGTCTCTTGTTTACCAATCCTTGGAACGGTAACGTATAACTACATTCTCTATATGGGACGTGCACCTGTGGCTTACCAGCACCTATTGGAGTGCCAACTGCCTTATCTGACTATATATATATATATGTATATATATATATATGTATAAAAACAACATTACCATTCTCTCGTCCGGTAAAGAAAGACTGCACTCGGTTCAGTAATCATGAAAAACTGTATTGGGCATCTGAATAATAAAGATAAGTCACCCAATCCGACGTTTCGGTCCTGGAATAGGACCTTTCTCAAGGGGGAAACGTCGGATTGGGTGACTTATCTTTTCTATGATGATTACAGAACCAAGTGCAGTCTTTCTTTACCGGACGAGAGAATGGTAATGTTGTTTTTCTATTATTTGAGACTAGCACCTGTCTATATGAACCAGTACATTGAGTGCAAGCTGTGATGTTTGTTTTTATATATATATATATATATATATATATATATATATATATATATATATATATTTTTTTTATCTATTAAATATGAATATATGATATTTTTATAACATCTAAAGCTGAAGGTTTTAAAATACACTTATTTATACAGTACTTATTTATTATATGGATTATAATACACTAAATGCGTCTTCTCTCTTTCTCTTGTCTCCCTCAATGCGTTGCGAGTATGCTGTAAGTTACTTCAGATAATTTATTTCAGTTGTCTGCCACTTAGAAATGCCTTAATAAATTATTTTGGAGGTTGTGAAATGTTTTCCACATCCCATAATATATGTCTTCCCACATCCTTAATATATGCTCCTAATATAGGCTATATTTATTGTTTTCAATATGTTAATATGTTGTATTGTAAAAATGTATTGTCCCCGATCTATATATGCTAATATGTCTTATTGTTAGAGTTTGTTGATCTATTTATGCCAGAGATAGTTTTCATTATGGACCTACAGTACAGTATCACATCGTGGAATGGGGTAAATTGGAGGAGAACGTTTAAGCCAAACCCACTTCCTGATGAAGCTGCCTGTGCGAAATGCATAGAGTCATCTATAGTGGACTGCTGGCTTCATTCTGCTCTCACTTAGCTGCATCCAGGATCCTCCCACATCCGGGCCCAGAAATGCGTCACTACTGGAAGTGACGCGACGAATAGATTCGAGCGAGGGGAGCAGTGAGAGCCTTACAGCAGGACACGATTTTTGATGTGCCTTTTAATGTTTGACACTATGTGAGTGTACATTCTATAGAGTTTTAATTGATAAAGTTGCTTATTTGCCGGATTGCACTATGTTTGCTTTTTCGTTCTAAATCCCCACGTTTCCATGTCCACACCATACCATATTGAGTGACATCATCCATTAAGGAGAGGACCGAATAGGATTCCCTCACACTAGCTGTTGAAACAGTTTTGGAGATGCATTTTTTCATTGGGAAAATGTGAGTTCCCATTCTAAAGGTCACTTCATCAGAGAAAACACTCCCACTGTTTAAACTTTATTGCGCCATGATATATTTATTTTTTCATATATTGATCATTCTGAATTTTGCTCCCCTACTTCCTACATAATATCCATACAGACTGAAGTCCATCCCTTGTCTAACTCCTGTATAACGCCAAAACACACAAATATTATCTTTAAAATGTGAATAGTTTAAGTACTAAGCCAGTGTTTTTCAACATGAGTTCCTAGGAACCCTTAGGTACCCTGGGCATCCCTAAAATGTACAATGCATCTGATCTCAGACATGCTATTGGAGAGGGTTGGGTTTCCTTACAATGCATCTGATCTCAGATGTATGTTATCCTGCTTGGTTCTCACTAAGCATCCCTTTTGTCAATCCTCCTCTCACTCCCACTCCCCTAACACACACTCCCACTCCTCCCCTCCTCTATCTCAGTCACTCCCCAAACACACACCGATAACAGGTTTGAAAAAAATACAATGAAAGACAGTATGAAAAACACTACAAGAAAGTTCTCACACTAATGTAGCCCATGGACCCCTACTCGATCTCATATCGGGTACCCTAGGGTGTTTCATGGTCTGGCTACATGTCTGAGTGGTGTGTACCTGCTGGCAACAGGAGGGCCTGAGTCACCCGCTGTGACATGGGGGACAACAGGACAGGTTTCTGGGATGGATGCCTTCATTCTCCTTCAATGGTGCAGCGCCTCCATCTGTAGTAGGCCCCAGGGATACGGGGTGGAATCCCTACTGCAGAATCCCCATCCCAGGGATGAGAGATTCCAGTCTTCACACAAGTCTCTTATAATTAGCAGCAGCTCTTTATTTATCTCTCTCTCCAAAGCATGCAGACAGGTATCACATATGCGCAGCCAGCCAGCTGTATTATCTTAGGATGTCCCTGCCTCCACTTTGGGTCTCAGGGGCACCCAGAGTGGGGATAGCTCTTCCCTCACCCCCTAAGCAGAGTGAGAGGTACTTGGTCTACCTATCTATCAGCACTAAAACCTAGAGTTAGAACTCTCTCAGGAACTTTACTAAATAGGAAGTGCACTGCTCTTTATGGTTTCAGCAGGCACCGCCCCTGTGTCTCTTGATTGGACACAGGGTCAAGTGACCTACCTTCACCATTTCAGGGCAAGTGCTTGATGTGGGGAAAACCCATGATAACTCCTGGCAAACCTGCCCTTAACAGGCATTACTGCTCGGGAGGAGGACAGAAATATAGCCCAAAATCTTACCAGGGCTACAGTAAGAAGACAATAAAAGTACAAATCAATAAAGAAGGACAGAAGACAAACCACTCAGAAATCGCACCAAACAAATCCTACCACAAAACTCCTAGCCCAGTCTGTCTCTCCTTCACTCCCCACAGCACTGACACACGCTGTCTAAAGTGGTCGCTTTACAAGTACAGTATATAGAGTTTATAATGCGTGATCTCGCAACACCATGTACAATACGTATGGATTGTTCGTTTAATTGCACTTGCTGTCAATTTTAATGTAAACGATGCGATTTATAACCAAGTCAAACCACCCGGTTTAACCAGGACAAACTTGAAGCTATGAGAATATTCCTCAAAAGTGGTTAAATGCCGAATACAGTTTTTCTGTCTCTAACATGTTGCATTATAAGCACTTGTTCTTTATTCAATGTTTTTATTTTACATTTTTAAGTATTCTGAATGTTCAAGGATAAAGCACCCTTAACACTGATGCTCAGTGACAGCTAGTCAATGAAGGGAAGAAAATCAGAGGTGCCTCGGTCTTTTACCTCACACTAAATTATAGAATTAATAGGCTTTTAGAGTAGACTGACACATAGTTACTGCGAATAAGACAATTAAATGTGGGAAGCCACTTTTCTCAACACATTTCATTTTTAACGAGAGGCTTCGAAATTCAATAAATCTTTTTTTTTTTTCTCCCCCTTTTTTCATTCTTTCCATTTTCAGCCGGACATTATGCCTTTACGAGAATCATCTGGAAAAAAATCAAGTTAAATGCTATTCCCACCCCGTTCCTCTATTTTGTATTAAATAGAAATGAGACATTCTTATATCAATGTAGAAATACTGTACACGTACATACAGTTTTTAAAGTGTCAACAAATGTTTTCAACAATGCATCGTAAGCCCTCTCACAGCAGGGCAGTGTTAAAAATACATAGGGTTTATAAATGTAAATGGCAATAGTGTCCCGATTAGCACTATTGCAGTTTTAATGAATAAACCCCATGGTCTTGTAATGGGATATTTATTATTCATTTAAACACCTTAAATTCATTATATAATTATTAAGATGACTATTCTATCTGTGTCACTCCAAAGGCAGATACCTGAAAGGGTTCCCCAAGAGCTGCAGCCCTCTGCACAGAATCAGCATGCTAAGGGTCAATATCTGTGTTTGCTTGCTGCTATGTGTTTCATCAACCCTGCCCACTACAATGCTAATGACCAGGAGGACAAAGGAGTTTGAAACCACAGCTGCATTCAATCTGAACTCCTTCAGTCTACATTTGTGTTGCCCCAAAGGTGGACGCCTGAAAGGGTTCCCCAAGAGCTCCTCCCCTCTGCACAGAACCAGCGTGCTATCTGTTTTTGCTAACTGCTATGTGTTTTGTCAACCCTGCCCACTGGAATGTTAATGACTCAGGACGACAAACCACAGCTGCATTCATTCTGAAACCTTTCAGTCTACATTGCCCCAAAGTTGGACAGCCTTTGGTGCAGCTGAAGGGCAGCCAAAGGATGTGAACTTTTGCTGTCATTCGCTGATGTTTGGTAATGTTAAAGCTGCTCTATTTGAATCTGAAACTCACCAGCCCTTTTATCTCCTGTACCCAATTTTCGAACTCTAAGGGGTCTATGCACTAAGCAGCGGAAAATTGCATTCACCAGGGTTTGAACTAGCCATGTTTTTGGCGTGTTAAACTCACTGTATGCAGGAATGGCCGAATCCCTGGCGAATGAATGCGCCACCACCACTTGAAATAATGGCGAGTAACCTGTGGCGAGACAGCTACCTGGCGAGAAGCTGCCGAGAAGCCGTCCCCTGCCGAGATGTGTTTGCAGCAGAGAGATCCGTTGCTCTCTCGGCGCAAACATCGGCACATTAAAAATGATTTTAAATACAATTTTATTCATAGTGTACATGTGCAGGGGGTCTCCGGAGCTGAACCGCATTGGTTTCAGGTCCGGGGACGCCCTGCTTCCCGAGATACAGGCCCCTTTATGAGGTGCCGGTATCCCTCTGCATTTAAAAGTCCCGATCACGTGACCGCGGAATGTAAACAAAGCATAGGGATACCGGCACCCCCTAAAGGGGCCTGTATCTCGGAAAGCAGGGGGTCCCCGGACCTAAAACCAAAGCGGTTCAGCTCCGGAGACCCTCTGCACATCTACAGTATGAATAAAACACCCATATCAATACACAATCATTCCTTACCTTTGCGGCTATGTGCTATGGTATCGAAGCAGCATGAATGTATTTTTAATAATATTGTACAGTGAGCAGGGGGTCCCCTGAGCTGAACCGCATTGCTTTGTGGACCAGGGACCCCCTGCTTCCCGAGTTACAGGCCCCGGTATGTGTCATTGGGTGGCAATGTCGCCGCCATCTTTATAGCGTCCCATACGCGACGTGCCCGCTATAAAGATGGCGGCGACACTGTAAGCGATGCCCCAAACCGGGGCCTGTAACTCGGGAAGCAGGGGGTCCCTGGGCCACAAATCAATGGGGTTCAGCTCAGGAGACCCCCTGCTTCCGCACAATATTATTAAAATACATAAATGCTGCTTCATTACCATAGCGGGTAGCCGCTAAGGCAATGAAGGGGTTAAGGCAGAATAGCATGTTTATTGGGGACATTTGCCCCCATTAAACATTGCAATAAACAACATACACACCCTGTGTATTTAAAATACATAAACACAAATCAATACAATAAATACATATTGCACTCACCCATGTCCGGCTGCCACGATGAAGGCCATCCTCATCTTCATCCTGCCCATGCCACCTCCGCTGCTGCAAAACAGAAACAAAATAAAAACATCCAATGTAATGTCCCCTAACCCCTTAATCACCATAGCGGTTATTAACCGCTACAGTCATTAAGGGGTTAACCCACCCTCACCCACCTCTCGGGAGGCCTACATACCCTCCCCCACTAACCCCCACCCCATGAGGCCTAACCACCCTCACCCACTACCCACAATGGAGGCTTAACCACATATCCTTGAGGCCAATACCCCCTCCCCCCACCCCCAGTACCCACAATAAAAAGAATACACAGCCCCACAATAAACATTATTCTATTTATTAAATACATTACCCACCCCCTGTGCCCCCCCATAAATACTTGATTTATCATTTTACATACAGGGTTCATTCCCCAGCCCCACGCGAGTCCCCGGCAGGCCCGGCGGGTCACCTGACAGACCTATAGGGTACCAGCAACTTGTTTCATACAGTTCTGGAGGACTGTTGGTGGGTCCCGCCAAGTGCCATGGCCCCCAGGTGGTCTCCGCGGGACACCGTGGGCCACAATTGGGTCCCCACAGTAGGCCCGCGGATGTCTGGGAGACCCGGGTCAGACCCACAGGTGTTTGAGGGGACTCGGGTGGTTCTCATGGGGGTCTGGGTACCCACGGGTGCTCACTATGGGTCCGCGGTGCCCCCACACATGTTTCTCACGGCCCAATCAGGACCGTGGGAAATATTTGAGCAAAATGTGACGTCATAGGCCTATAAAAGCCTATGTCGCCTCATTTTGAAGCTAGTCGCCGAGGAGGGAACATCTCCCCTCCTAAGAAGAGAAGAAGGGCATGGCATAAGAAGACGGAAGAAGATGGAAGAAGCCGGAGAAGACCCCAAAGAACAAAAGAAGACCACAAGACAGACGGGAAGGATTACAAATAGAAGAACAAGACACAGACGTGGATTTGTAATGGTTTTTTATTTTATGGTTTACCTGTGGATTGGTTCCTGTGCTTCCGGGTCGCCTTGATTTCGGTGAGTGGGCATCTAATGGTGAGTAAACAAAAGAAAAGTTTATTTTTTTTTACTTTTACAGGTTTTTTTGATTTTTCATTCATGTCTTTTATTTTTTCAGTCCCATTTAATGCCCGTGAATGTATCTATGTATATACATACATTCATGGACACTGAATGGGTGTATTCTATGTGAATTTTGTATGCAAATGCATTGTTTTTTATGCTGTATTATTGCCCCTGTATTTTATGTATATCTATCTATATGGATAGACATACAGGGATAATAATTGATTGGTTTGCTAATGTTTATGTTCTTTTCATGTATGGCTAATGTATTTATCTGCTTTATGTTGTCATTGTTGTGAATAATGCAATTTGTATTTAGTTAAAAGTTAATTGTAATGGCTTCTTTATGGTACTTAGATTAGAATGATGGTGGTTACTTTAAATTAGAATTGTTTTTGCAATGGTTTGGCTTTAGGAATTGAATAGGGAATTGTATAATTGATTTGTATTGTATTGTAATTGTTTGAGGAAATGGATTAATTGATTGATGCTAATTGTATTGATATTGCTTAGTTTCTATTTGATTTTCATGATGGAATTGCTGGTTAGGGGACATGGTTCATATTGTATTTTATTGGTACATATATTTTGCATAGTGTTACATGATGCACAGATTAATTGCATCATGTACACACTCAATGCAATTGTGTGACATTTCATATACATTTGTGTAGCTGCATTTTTGTGGGTTTATATTTACAATGGCTGCTGAATTTATTTTAACACGCAATGTGGTGATTTTAAGATTAAAAATTCATGTTTTGATTTATGCATGTTTTATGTGTTTAATAATGGGCAAATAATCTATTATCCATATCTGGATAATAGTTATTTGGCACATTATTGTACTTTATGTGTTTGGGGGGGGGGGGAGGATGTATGTATTGAATGTATAGGTCAGGTTTATTTATTTTACATTCAGGGTTGGTTCCTTGGTTCTGCGTGAGACCTCTGGAGACCACCTGAGGTATCCTCGAGTATCTCACGGGTATCAGGCTGCGTGGGTCCACGGGTGACACCTGCGGGGAAGAACCGGTGGCCCCACATCTGTGGGGGCACTGCAGACCCATAGTCTGCGGTGAAGAACTGGTGGCCTCACATCCGTGGGAGCACCGCGGACCCATAGTGAGCACCTGTGGGTTCCCAGACCTCCGTGAGAACTACCCGAGGCCCCTCAGGTCTCACCCAGGGCTCCCAGACATCTGCGGGCCTACCGTGGGGACCCAATTGTGGCCCACAGTGACCCGCGGAGACCACCTGGGGGCCATGGCACTTGGCGGGACCCACACCAAGGCCTCCAGAACCTGTATGAAACAAGTTGCTGGTACCCTGTAGGTCTGTCAGATGACCTGTCAGGCCCGCCGGGGATTCGCGTGGGGCTGGGGTATGAACCCTGTATGTAAAATGATAAATCATGTATTTATGGGGGGGCACATGGGGTGGGTAATATATTTAATAAATAGAATAATGTTTATTGCGGGGCTGTGTATTTTTTTAATTGTGGGTACTGGGGGTGGGGGAGGGGGTATTGGCCACAAGGGTATGTGGGTAGGCCTCCCTTGTGGGTGAGGGTGGTTAGGCCTCATGGGGTGGGAAGTTAGTGGGGGAGGGTATGTAGGCCTCCCGAGTGGTGGGTGAGGGTGGGTTAACCCGGTGGGTTAACCCCTTAAAGAGTGTAGTTGTTAATAACCGCTATGGTAATTAAGCGGTTAGGGGACATTACATTGGATGTTTTTATTCTTGTTTCTATTTTGCAGCAGCGGATGGGGCATGGGCAGGATGAAGATGAGGATGGCCTTCATCATGGCAGCCGGACTAGGGTGAGTGCTATATGTATTTAATGTATTTATTGTTCTTAATGTATTTAAAATGGGCACATTCACTATTATCCATTTGTGGATAATAGTAATTGTGCCCATTACTATACTGTATGTGCATATATGTGTATGTTAGGGGGGTATAGGGGTTGTTGGTGTAATATATATATAGATATATTTATTTATATATATTTATTTATTTATTTTTGTGATGGGCTGTTGTGGTGTGTTTTCTTTTTATTGTGGGTAGCCGGAGGTGGGTGAAGGGGGTATTTGGCCCCAACGGTGGTTTGTTTAGGGCTTGCGGGTGGGTAGCGGGAGAGCTTAACCCCTTCATGTCCGTTGCGGTATTAACCGCTACGGTCGTGAAGGGGTTAAGTGCACACGCAACCCCCCCGCAAGCCCTAAACAAACAACAAGGGCCAAATACCCCCTTCACCCACTCCCGCTACCCACAATAAACCTGGCACGGTGGCTTAACCCCTTCATTGCCTTAGCGGTTAGCCGCTAAGGTAATGAAGTGGGCTTTAAATGCATTTTTCCTGCCTTTGATGCATGCCGAGGGCCTCCGGTATCAATCACAGCCAGGAAAAAGGCCTGAATTTTTTCTAAGTGCCGATCCGCCGCTCATCAGCAGCCTCTCACCATCAACTTGCCTACTTTTTGTGGCGTGCTGGATTCGGCACAAAAATGCCATTCTAGAGTGGCGAATAGCGGCGCAAAGCTACTCGCCACTACTAGAATTGAGTGTGGCTGATAAAATGCCTAGTTGAAGCAAAAAGTGCCTTTTCGCCACGCCAATGGCGGAAAAAAAAAACGCCAAACATATTGGCGTTTTTTTTGCTTCTCGCCACGTTTTCGCCCCTTACTGAATAGGGGTAGGCATTTTTTGCGCGAAACGGGCGAGAAGTGCCTTTCCGCCGCTTACTGCATGACCCCCTATCTGTCCATGAAATGTCTGTGAATTGACTGTATAACCTGTGTTCATTTAGTGTAACCATGTATTGTAATCATAACTCTATGACCAGGACATACCTGAAAACGAGACATAACTCTCAATGTATTACTTCCTGGTAAATTTTTTAGAAATAAATAAAATACATAATTTTGCTTGATTTCTCTACAACATTATTATCCCCATGCAGAGTCACAGGGCAAGTTTCTGTTTGGTTTTGCCCATACACACACAAAGAATATAAAAATAAATTAGATCACAAGCTTTTGGAATCTCATACCTTTAAATAGTTTGAGGAGACATTGATGGGGATAGGAGACAAGGAAATGCATTTGTCTTCTGCCCCAGAATTGCAGACTACATTTTCTTCACTTAATTCTTGTTCAATACTAGAGATAACATATATTTGGATTGCACATTTCTATTGTATTAAGAAACTGGACTTTTTTGCCTTTGCTTGCTTCAAGGCGGAGGTGCTAAAGTTTTCAGTGCGAAAGCTATCTTGTCATTAAGTCTATGTTTATTGCTTGAGTTTGTGCTAATTATAGGAATCTTGTCAACCTAGACTGCTAGCTGTTGCTCCAAGCCAAAATGACATAGGCCCGGAAAGAAGGCCAATTAAGACCAGATAACTGAATCACAGAAGCTTTCAGGCAACTTGTGAACCTGGTGTGTGAATGCCAGGTTGTGTCTTGCTTTCTCTTCATGACATCGAGTGGAAGAATGGGGATGAGTGAGTCTGTCGCTTACATATTTAGTTCAGCCCCATCCTCTATAGTACTGTCCCACTCCATATGAATATGGAGCACCAAGATCTTGGCAGGCCATCATGCTGCAAGCATGTGCCAGGACAAGCACGACATGGCACATGATATGATAACAGGGATAACATGCTGGATAATCTGCAACTTGTTTCTCTTACATTGATGGTGTTGTTTCCAGCTATAGTGTGATTGCAGGTTTAAAATCATGTGTGAGACGCAATGAAGATGTGTGGGGAGGACAGTATGTCAGTGAGGTGTAATGTGGGGTAGAGGGTTAGTCAGTGTCTATGGGAAACATTTAGTGTCTTTGAAGACATAGGGGGCTATGCACTAAGCTCAATGGCTTTGCGTTCTGATTTTGCAAAAAAGCAGGTTCGTTAAAAAGTGAAGCCGGGACGCGATGCACAAAGGCCTTGAACCCATTTTTTAACGTACCTGCTCAAAATAGCTCAGAACAGCCACAGCGTACGTGATGCTTTTTCCCCCCCTGCTAGCATTCTTAACCTTTACGTACGCTAGCTGATAGAAAAAAAAGCCGCATGTAACATTTGCATGGAGATTTGCAATCTCCATGCAAGGCTGTTACAGGCGATCGTACACTAAATAAATACATTTTAATAATAGTGTACATGAGCAGGGGCAGCAAGGATGTAGAGGAGCACAGCAGCGTTTCTCAGCAGCATACCAGCTAGTGGATCGCCAAAAAATGAGGGTAACTCCAAACAGGGATAAGTATTAAAAAAGTGATTTAATGGTCAGTACAAAAACAAACAATGGTAGGAACGCACCTACGCGTTTCGTCCGTAAAGGACTTTCTCAAGGTGTAAAGAGAAGTTCACTGATGCATCCTTATATCCATATACACTTTCGCGCCAAAATCGCGGCATTTATGACGTCATCTCCATGCGACCGTTAACCTCGTCGCTACTATGACGCGCGGTACACTCTTTACTCGCGCCCATAATGGAGAGAGTACATAAAGCGCCGTGATTGGCTGCAAAGACCACAATATTGAATACAAAAACTTTAATCAAAAAAATTGTCAAACATGCATATTACACATAGAAAACTCATATAGACAAAACCAATGAATATACGATTAAGCTTGTCCCCTTAGAAAAGGAAAAAAAGGGAGAAGATAGACAAAATCAATCAATAACCAAAGAAAGTAATATTAAAATTTATACTTAATATGGAAACCTTGGTAGGAATAACCAAATCAGATACCTAAATTTATACATACAATACTAAATAAGTGAAGGTAAAGGTTAACAATCCTAATTCCTGGCAGCATAAAAAGTATATGAATAGATGTGTAGAAAGTACTAAGGGAACAGGGAACTCTCATTCCCAATCTCAATATATTGTTATAGCTGGAATCATAAACTGAGGATAGTGTAGATAAACTTAATATAACCTGTACTGTAGCGTATTAATAATAATATGTGATTATATATTTGCAGTAAATCCAGCAATCAATATAAAAGGTGCACAAAAATACTCATAATAAATTGTTACACAAGTGGTTTAAAAAATCAAACACAAAAGAAAAAATAATAAGAATTAAAAAATACTTTTGAAAAGAACTGTGAGAAAAAACATGTTGTGAAAACTAATCAAAAAGAACAATTAAGGAGAAAAGGGGTGGGGGAGAGGGAAAATATTAGATATTAATACCTGTGGTATATAGTAATAATATATACATATCTAATATACTTCATGTGTACTACATATAATAATAGTATACTACACTATTAATGCTTAATGCATAAATATGACCGGTATTGTTAAAAGAGAATGTATTCTCCATAATTTTCAAAGAGTTTAAAAAACAACAATTGGACCCTTGATGATGCATTGTTATGCTTTAACATAAACATATATAAAGGAGACATCATACTATAAATGTATAATCATTAGAAAAAGAGAATATAAACACAAACATATATAAAGAAAACATCGTACTGTGAATATATAATCATTAGAAAGAGAAAATGTAAATATCCTTATCCTCAAACATTGAAGATAAATTGACCAGAATGATCATAAGCACTTCAGACTCATATGTGTGTTGAGAAACTACAGAAAAACAACTACAGAAAATGTGTGAGATCCCAGTCAATGTTCATTCCGTGAGGCACCCGGGTCCGTAATGTGAAGATCCAAAATGCCTCACGGCGATCCAACTGCAGGGTTCTGTCACCCCCTCGAAATTGAGGGAGTAACTACTTCAATACCTTGAAAGGAAAAATTAGTGGGGCCCCCTCTATTGCAGCCTGAAAAGTGTTTAGAAACAGGGTGACTGAGATCTCCTTTAGATATGAGCCTGAAGTGCTCCATCATCCTAATCTTGAGGCATCTGGTCGTACGGCCTACGTACTGGCACCCGCACCCACACGTGATCAAATAAACAACAAAAGTTGAGTTACAGTTGATAAACATCATGTTTTTATGAATCGTTCTGTTCACGGTGGACGTAAATGTTTGGCCTTGTATCATCTTTGGACATATTTTACATTTATTACATTTGAATATCCCTTTCGGTAGGTTTGGGTGTTTTGCAATTACTTTGTTAAAAAGGCTTGGTGAGAGGGTATTGGCTAGAGTTCTGGCCTTTTTAAAGACAACTCTTGGGCCGGATGAGACCATTGGTCCTAAAACAGGATCTAAACAGAGAACAGACCAATGTTTTTTCAAGATATTCTTTATCTGTTCTCCCTGTTTACTGTAAGGGGTGATAAAGAGTGGACAATCATCCAGAATGGGCTTACTAGGAGACCGCTGGAGCAGGTCTCTCCTGTCCATGGCTGAGACCTCCTCAATTGTTTTAACCAGGTCATGGTGGTTATAGCCCCGCTTAATAAAGCGTTCATATAAATCTTTGACCTGGATATTAAAAGACTCATTAGTGGAACAATTGTGTCGAAGTCGTATTAGTTGGCCCTTTGGTATACTTCTGATTAGGGCTTTGGGGTGGCAGCTGTTAGCGCGCAAAAAAGTATTCCGAGAATTCGGTTTTCGGAATACGTCAGTGTTAATTTTGAGTGAATTATTAATGTATAAATATAAGTCTAAATAGTGTATGTGATGATAGTTGAAAGTGTATGTGAATTTAAGATTTAAATTATTAGTGTTAAGTGTGTTGATAAATAATAATAAAGTAGTGACATCACCATCCCAAATAAACAATAAGTCGTCAATAAAGCGGCTTTAAAATAAAATGTGCTCCCTATAAATGTTTGCTTCTCCAAACACGTGGACCGACTCCCACCAACCCATGAAAAGGTTGGCGTATGAGGGGGCAAAACTTGTCCCCATAGCCGTTCCACGTGTCTGGAGATAGTGTACCCCATCAAACAAAAAATAATTGTGGGTGAGTAAAAACCAAATAGAATCTAGCATTCTTAACCTTTACGTACGCTAGCTGATAGAAAAAAAAGCCGCATGTAACATTTGCATGGAGATTTGCAATCTCCATGCAAGGCTGTTACAGGCGATCGTACACTAAATAAATACTTGAAAAAGAACGCTGCGACGTTCGAAATGCATTGGATGGGTCTTTTGCCACATTAAAGTGCCCTTTTAATTATTTTTTTGTTCTGGTTTTTTCCTGCTCCGTTTGTGCTGGTGCGCTTTTTGGTCTCCCTTTTCCCTGTATTTATTAAATACATAACCCACCCCCTGTGCCCCCCCATAAATACATGATTTATTCTTTTACATACAGGGTTCATACCTCAGGCCCACGTGAGTCCCTTGTGGGTCTAACGGGTCACCTCACAGACCTACAGGTTACCAGCAACTTGTTTCATACAGGTTCTGGAGGCCTGTTTGTGGGTCCCGCCAGGCACCATGGCCCACCAGGTGGTCTCCGCGGGTCACCGTGGGCCACAATTGGGTCCCCACAGTAGGCCCGCGGATGTCTGGGAGCCCCGGGTCAGACCCACAGGTGTCTAAGGGGCCTCGGGTGGTTCCCACGGGGGTCTGGGGACCCACGGGTGGGCACTATGGGTGTGCGGGGCCCCCACAGATGTGGGACCACCGGTTCTTCCCCGCACACTACGGGTCCGTGTTGCCTCCACAGATGTGGGGCCACCGGTTCTTCCCCGCACACTACGGGTCCGCGGTGCCCCCACAGATGTGGGGCCACCGGTTCTTCCCCGCAGGTGTCCCCCGTGGACAACGCAGCCTGGTACCCGTGAGATACTCGAGGATACCTCAGGTGGTCTCCAGAGGTCTCACGCAGACCAAAAGAACCAACCCTGTATGTAAAATAAATAAACCTGACCTATACATTCAATAGATACATCCCCCCCAACACATACAGTACACCCTTCACCCATTCATTTGTACAGTGGCTTCATCATGCAACTATATATATATACACATATATATAGATATATATATATATCACACAGCTGTCTGTGGGTGGTTTTCTGGGTATGCACCTTAACCCTGGCTGTGCTCAAAGCTGTGACCATGCAGCAAGCTTAAGCCTATAGGGAACCATGTTAAAAATGGTTTTTGAGGCAAAAAGTGACACTGTGTGCTCATTTGCATGTCATTTCCCAGAATCCCTTGCTGCAGTGGAAGTGCTGTATGCTGGGTGATGATGGGGAAAGGCGGGGATGCAGACCTGCCTAAGACATGCAGATGAGCATACAGTTGTATTTGCATATATATATATATATGTATAGATATATATGTATATATATATATATATATATATATATATATATATATATATATATATATATATATATATATATATAGGTAACAGAGCAGATGGCACACAAATACAGATGAAGACAGGTGCTTAGTCCCATATGAATGAATATAATCAAAGGCTCCTTACCAGGCAGACCAGAGAATCCAGGGAATCCAAAGCAGGCACAGCAAGGAAGAGACAGCACACTTGTTAGCAAAAAGAATTGTATTAGTGAAGCAGGCACAAAACACCAACGTTTCGGTCCTAAAAACAGGACCTTTATCAATATATATAAAAAAACAACATACATCAAACAAAAAATGATAGAAAAAATGTGCAAAAATATATGAAAAATAAAAATAATCTGTTGAACATAAAAAATATAGCATAAAAATACAAAAATAGAACTATAAAAATTGATACTTAAGTCCAAATGAAGTCCATGAGTAAATAAAACAAAGGTCCAGGCTGCTTCTTCTTGGGTTCACCAAGTTCCCATAGTACAAGTGTGCTGTCTCTTCCTTGCTGTGCCTGCTTTGGATTCCCTGGATTCTCTGGTCTGCCTGGTAAGGAGCCTTTGATTATATATATATATATATATATATATATATCTTTATATATATATATATAATATATATATATATATATATCTATATATATATATATATATATATATATATAGAGATATATATATATATATATATATATATCTCTATATATATATATATATATATATAGAGAGATATATATATATATATATAGATATATACGTCATTTAAAGGCAATGAAAGCACAACCAATCAGAATGGCTGTGCTTCAATTGCCTTTAAGATGACGTCATGAAAAGAAAGATGGCCGGCCTCACATGGTACGGTAGCCAATCAGAGCGTGGGAAATATATCCCAACTCTGATTGGCTCTAGTACCATGTGACAGGCTTTCAATGACGTCACATCCGTTCTCCCCCAAGCCTTTGTCACATGGTCTACTAGTACACTTTAAATGCCTTTAAATGACGTCATCATTTTTTTTTTGTCTCGGCAAAAGCACATGGTTTTCACGGCCCAATCAGGGCCGTGGGAACCATATGACGAAAATGTGACGTCATAGGCCTATAAAAGCCTATGTCGTCTCATTTTGAAGGCAGACGCCGAGGAGGAAGGACCTCTGGAAGAAGAAAGAAGACCAGGGCATGGCCGAAGAAGACAAGAAGACCCCGGAAGAGAGCGGAAGATACAAAAAAGAAGAATACAGATGAAGATGGATTACAAATAGAAGACCCGTGGATTGTCTTGGTTTATTATTTTATTGTTTATTATTTTATGGTTTATTATTTTATGGGTTCCTGTGCGTGGATTGGTTCGAGAGTAAGCTGTTCAGTGGGAGTCGGTGAGTGGGCCAAGTAATGGTAAGTGAACAAAAGAAATGTATTTTATTTAACTTGTTCATTTTTTTTTTGTTTTTTTACATGTGTTTTTTTTTTTTAGAGATCATTTCTTGCCACTGTATGAATGTATGTATGTATGTATGTATGTATGTATGTATGTATGTATGTATGTATGTATGTATGTCTAGATCGATATATTCATACAGGGTAAGAAATGGTTTGGTAGGAAATGCTTGTTTTGCTATGTTTAAAATGATTTGGGATATGCTGCTATGCATAAATGTGTGTGTAATGTATTTTAGAATTATAGATGTAATTTTTGGTCTTGTATGGTGTACTTTAGGTCAGGGTGAGGCTTGCTTTTGTATATTGTATTCTTTTTGGTACTTATATTTTGTCTTGTGGTAACTTGTTCGGTTTAACGATAGAAATAGTTAATTGTTTAATTGTTATGGATGGAATTTAAATTGTTTAGTGATTTGATTAATGAATGCTAATTGATTTATGGTGACTTGATTGGTTTAAATAGTATACTTGTTTGGATGTTTTGGTATTTTGTTTGGAATATGTTATTGTTAACATTCATTGGCAGAGTGTACATCATGCATAGATTGCATTTACATTGTATACATGATGCATACAATGTTTTCATTGGCATTTGAGGCTTTTGATTGGAAGATGAGATTGGATTTTTTTAAGGAAATATGATTTTATTGTACTGTGTCTGTATGGAGAAGTGATATTTGTAGTAGAGAATGTTTTTGATAATCCTTCTACATTTATTTGTATATTGGTTCATCATGTGTGTGTGTATATATATATATATATATATATATATATATATATATATTCAAAAAATGGGGGGAAAGGCGGGGGGAGGGGTGGGAAAGAAAAACCTCGCATCTACTTATGCAAAATTCACGCCACCATAAGCCAAAGAAAATAGATTATTAACTTTTCATAAGTAAGGTTTGGCGGTGCTCACGGGTTATGGGTAATATGAGTGAAAAAGAGAAAAGGTAACCCGTAAGAGAGCACTCAGGTATGCAATTGATGTATTCAGTTTATTTAATTTGACACAGTGCAAAAAAGGGATAGATAAACAGTAAATGATTAAAAACACTTAAAAAATAGACATGGACCCCTGTCACGGGTGCTACCCTTAAATGTAAGTGAACAACACTAGGGAACGATTGAAATCGTCAACCATAAGCATGAAAAGGAAAGTGATTCAAAAAACACTAGGGTAAATCAAATTGTCTAAACAGGTTAATGGGTTCTCAGGCACCTATACAAAGCTAAGTTATACACACTATACACCAGAATATGGACTAATCAAAGTATTAATGACAGTCTCGAAGCGTCCCACATCTACATGAACATATAGTATATATGGTTGATACCAGCAGAATAAGTGTTTCACTTGTGGGAACAGGTGGTGAGATGAATAAATGACCCTAGATGTCTAGAGCAATAGAGTGTGTTAATAGCATATAAAGGAAAATGCCTGATAAACGCCTATTGAATAACCTGGTGTTTGAAGTCAGTATCCCTAATGAAAATGAAGAATAAATTGTCACAGTCCCCAAAATTTTTTTTTTTGTTGCACAGGTTCAGGGTAGCATAGTTACGTGAGCCATGGGTCAGGGGTCCTGTCTAGCACCCCCACTCCGACGCGTTTCGTCCAGAGACTTTGACTGGTAGCAGTCAATTGGAGGCTGTGAAACCTCCCCCCAGAGCTCACTCCTCCTCTTTCACCTTTTTAACTTGGGAGGTCATTGTGACGATAGCTTATCACAGGGTGTAATTTACACAAATAACTGGGTTTGAACTGAATGAGGCTTAGATATAATAAAGTATATTTATTCCTTTGGATAGGTGAACCACGAAATAATACAGTAACAGACAAGAAGTACACTTACTTTGGGTTTGGGGAATGAGAAGTATGAAGCATAGCAATTCTCTCGCAATCAGGTAACAATTCAGATTATATCAGAAGACAAAGGATAAAGGGTGGACAACAGTTTATAAACCTTTTGTGCCCTATCCTTAGCATTAAGTACAGTTGATTGGTCTTCAATTAACTCTATCCACTCATTAACGTGGGAACACATTTTGATACATGCCCCCCTGCTAGCTGGTACATGCGCAGTAGAGCTCTGGGGTCTCATTTCTGTAGCCCCTCATCTGCATCAGGAATGCCAGCTAGTCTACCAGATTGGATTCCTGGCAGGATATTCTTTGTTGTGGGGTGTGAAATGGAACACTTGAAGACTGCTCTGGTTTGAGTAATCTACGCCCTCATGTAAACAGTAGAGGTGACAAAATCCTTTGAACCATACTTAAGTCCTAGACATTGGGTCGCCTTTCTTGCCATATGCTACCCTGGTATGCAAAGGAATTTCCTCTGAGTTTTACCCATACCTTGGAACACAGTATGAAAGATAAAATATAAACATATTAAAATATCCGATTCCGTTGGGTCCAGCAGGTCCAAACTTCCCAGTTCTCAATGCCGGAACTGGGACGCCCTATAGTCCAATTTGAGACTTGCTATGACCTTCGGAACCGGAGATACACAAATAAACTTAAAACCGTTTCACATTTTAATACAAAAATCTCCGCTGTAAATGAAATCACGGTTTTTCACTAAATCCCCATTGAAAACAACGGGCTCCGCCGCCATAGACTTTCAATGGCAACCCACCGCCATTGGCGGCTATGGGAATCCGCCGCCATAGACTTTCAACGGGGCGACGCTGCCGTTGAAGTCAATGGGGGTTTTCCGCTGTAGCCATTGGAGTCTATGGGAAAAGTCCCGAACTTTCAAGGGGGTCCATACTCCGTCGGGTTGGTCCAAGAGGGTCAAGGATGGTTCTGCAGCGATCCCGGAGCAGTGACTACAGATACCCCAAACCTTGATCCTCTGGACCCTCCAGAACCGGAGCTATGGATTCCCAAATTTCAGCTTTTGACACTTAGCCGTTTTCCTGAGCCGTTTCTGCCGCCGCCATTGGAACCTATGGCGCGACCCACTCTTCTCGGTTCGACCCTTATCGGGGGTCCAGGATACGGGGACCCGGTTGTGGTCGAGTGGGGGGAGGTCTAGGAACTAGGGGCAGAAAGAATGTTATTTCTAGGTGCTCTAGAACTGTTTATTCCCACGCCACTTGTCGTTGAACTTGACTTGTTAAGTGATCAAAGCTCTCCTATTGAAAATGTATTCGCTTTGCGGTTTTGCGGTTTGGACGGCAGCCAACTCGTTCCTGGAAAGCTCCTTCGAGGGATTTCCATTGAAGTCAATGGGCCCATTGACTTACCATGGGAAACCGCCGCTCCTCCTCCCGGATGCCATCTGCTGGTCTTCTCAGGAAACAGGACCCAACAGCAAGATTCGCCATTGAAACACATGGAACCTCAATGGCGGCTTATGGGACCCTGCAAAATGGTGCCTGAAAAGGCGGGAAAATTACACAAAGGGCTATAATCACTAAACAACTATTAACTCTTGTGCTCCCGGATGGATCCTAGTGTGTGTGTGTGTGATGCAGACACTGATTAAACCAGATATTACAATAAACATGGGAACAGGGAAATACATATTTACATGTCATAACAAGGGTTAAATCACATTTCTGGACCTCAGCCCAGTTAACCCCTTGTCTCCCTGGTGAGGTCAGGGGATGGCCAAATGGGGTGTAACCCCTTTAATCCCGGGCCACCCCCTTTCTCCCTCTACACCTCCCCTTCTTAATGGGTGACCTGTGGCCCACTGGCCCTAACGGGGAGTGGGGCACTGCTGGCACCATTAATGAATTCAGTCTCAGAGGGATAGTCCTGGTGTGAAAGTCCATCAGCATTGCTGTTTTCGCTGCCCTTTTTGTGTTGAATGGTAAATTCAAATTCTTGCAAAGCAGAGCTCCATCTCAGCAACTTAGCATTCTCCCCTGATACCCTCTGTAGCCATCTCAGGGGATTGTGGTCTGTGATGACCGTGAAAGCCCTCCCATATACATAGGGCTGGAGCTTTTTGAGTGCCCACACAATAGCCAAGCACTCCTTCTCAATGGTGGCATATGCCACCTTCCTGGGGAGCAGTTTGTGACTGAGATACACCACAGGGTGCTCTTTGCCGTCGTCCCCCTCCTGGCTCAACACAGCCCCAACACCAAAGTCTGAGGCATCAGTCTGAATAAGAAAATGCTTGGTATAGTCTGGGGCAGCCAGTATGGGGGCTCCAGCAAGCGCAGTTTTCAGGGCCTGGAAAGCAGTTTCACAGGCAGGAGTCCAGGTAATAAGCACAGGCAGTTGCTTCTTAGTCAGATCAGTCAAGGGTTTGGCCACGGCGCTGTACTGTGGGACAAATTTCCTATAGTACCCTGCTGTGCCCAAAAATGCCATGACCTGTTTCTTTGTTTTTGGAATAGGCCACTCAACTATGGCTTCTACCTTGGCTGGCTCTGGTTTGAGATGCCCTCCACCCACCCTGTGCCCTAAGTACAGGACTTCTGCCATCCCTACCATACACTTAGTGGGTTTTAAGGTAAGCCCAGCCTCCCTGATCCTATCCAGCACCGCAGTTACATGTCCTATGTGGGATTCCCAGGAACTACTAAAGAAAGCAATGTCATCTAAGTAAGCCCTGGCATAGCTCTGCATCCCTTCCAGTAACCTATTGACCAGGTGTTGAAAGGTAGCCGGGGCATTCTTCATCCCAAATGGCAACACCAAAAACTCATAGAGGCCACTTGGAGTGATGAATGCTGACTTCTCCCTAGCCTCCAGGGTCAGTGGGATTTGCCAATAGCCTTTGCTCAAATCCATGGTGGTCAGATACTTTGCCCCCGCGAGTTCATCTAGTAACTCATCCATGCGGGGCATGGGGTAAGCATCTGACACCGTCCCAGCGTTGAGCAACTGGTAGTCCACACAAAACCGGTTGGTCTTGTCCTTCTTAGGAACTAGGACTACTGGACTTGCCCAAGGGCTCTGGGACGGAGTAATTACCCCTAGGGTCAGCATCTCCTCTATCTCTCTCTCTCCATACTTGTCTTGACCTCTGCTGACACACTATAAGCGTGCTTATGCAGAGGCTGCAGGTCCCCTGTGTGCACTGGGTGTTTTGTGAGATGTGTGGTCCCTGGCATGTCAGTGAAGAGGGCGCTAAACTGAGCTAGCATGTCCCTGGCTTCTCCCTTCTGCCTAGCACTCAACTGTGTCCCCTTAGTTTTACCTGCTCTACAGTGTTTCCCTGCCTAGCCTCCCCTAGGAGATCAGGCAGAGCATTGCTCGCCGGATCCTCCAACAGTGGGCTACAAATGGCCAGCACTGCTCCCATACTCGGTGCTCTGTATTCCTTCAACATGTTGATGTGGTATGTCTTGTGCCTCTCAGGCGCTACCTGTACAACATAGTTGCACTCATTCACCTTTCGGATAACCGAGTACGGTCCCGACCAGGCAGCCATCAGCTTGTTCTCCCGAGTGGGTTTGAGAACAAGCACCTGCTGTCCTGGGATGAATTCTCTGCTACGGGCCTGCCGGTCATACCATTGCTTTTGCTTGGTCTGAGCGGCCCTGAGGTGGTCCTGGGCCACGCCCATGAGCATCTCTAACCGGCCTCTGAGATCTACTATATACTGGATCACTGAAGCATCAGTAGCAGTAGTCTCCCCTTCCCATCACTCACGGAATAGGTCCAGAGGTCCACATACCCTGCGGCCATATAGTAGCTCGAAGGGGGAGAAGCCTGTAGATTCTTGCGGTACCTCTCGGTATGCAAACAGCAAGTGCTGCAGGTGAATCTCCTAGTCTTTCCCCTCCGCCTCTATAAAGGTCCGAAGCATCTGCTTCTGGGTACCATTAAACCTCTCACATAATCCGTTTGTCTGGGGATGGTAAGGGTTAGTGCGCCGGTGCTGTACACCGCAGGCATCCCAGAGACAATGTAACAGTTCACTCATGAACTGCGACCCCTGATCGGTTAGGATCTCACTAGGGAAACCTACCCTAGAGAAAATGTTCAGCAAAGCTGCTGCCACTATCTTGGCACTTATGGTGCCAAGCGCTACCGCCTCAGGGTAGCGGGTGGCAAAATCCACCACCGTGAGGATGTAGCACTTCCCTGACCTGCTAGGAATCATGAGGGGTCCTATAAGGTCCATCGCTACCTTCTGGAAGGGTTCCCCTATTATCGGTAGGGGTTTCAGGGGTGCCTTCATACGGTCGCACGCAATACCCACTCGCTGGCAGGCATCACAGGAGCGGCAGAAATTGCTCGTATCCTGGGATGCCCCCGGCCAGTAGTAACGCTGTAATAACCGGGCTCGCATCCTGGTGACCCCCTGATGTCCTGCTAACGGAATAGAGTGAGCTACCCGTAACAATTGCTGTCGGTACTCCTGGGGCACTCCTAGCTGTCGCTTACCGGTCAATCCCTCCTCTATCCCCAGGTTCCCTTCTTCTCTGTATATGAGTCCCTTATGCCATAGGCAGTGCTCAGTGCCCTCCCCTGCCTGAGATTCGGATGCCCGAAGTCTCACGCTGGCCAGGGTAGGGTCTGCCTTCACTGCCTCCCTAAACTGGGCTCCTAAGTCTGGCCACCCCCCAGTCATGTCATTGTCAGGGTAAGGGGACAGGTTGAGAGGGAACAGTAAGTCAGCCTGTGGTTGCAACTGATCCTGGCTTACCTCCCCGGGCTCCTCTGCACCCTCCGCTAACGTTGGTCCCAAAGGCTGGGGGACTGGAGTGGCCGCCGCCGGCATTGCCGCTGTTTGGCTCCGGGTAAATGCCGCCACTGCAGCAGGCTGGGGCACACGGTCGAAGGTGCAGGTCATCGGTCCCAGGTCGTTGCCCAAAAGAATTTCCGCATCCAAACCGGGTAAAACCCCCACCTCCCGCACACCCTTGCCCACCCCCCAGTCCAAAAAGATGCGGGCCACCTGCAAGAAACGTGGCTCTCCGTCGGCTACAGTGATCTGCATCCCAGGGCCTGGGAGCAATTCCTCTGGCCGGACCATATCAGGTCGGACCAGGGTCACTGCAGCTCCTGAATCCAGCAAGCCGACTGCTTGCCGGTCACCGACTTTGACCGGGGTAAGATGTTTGCTCCGGCCGTCCGTCTGCTGCAGGTCTGTGCTGAGATGTCCTCCGCTCCTGGCGGTAGGCACCGATGAAACCGGGATAGGGGTGACATGGGACGTCTCGCTGGGAGTTGTTTCCATGACTGGTCCTGGTTCTTTGGTGGAAGCCACCCGCACACGGGCTACCGGCTTTGCAGCTGGGGTGCGTTGCCCCCGATGGGGTCCTTTGGACCGCAGGGGTTCCGGGCAATCTGGTCTGAGGTGACCAGTGCTGTTACAGCTGTAGCACCGGCGCTCATGCCAGAGCTCTCCCGCCTTCTGTAAACTGCTGCTCGCAGGAGGCTTTTGGGTCCACTGGGGGGTAGTAACAGACTTCTTGGCCGGCACCGGTGCCGCCGCCGCTTTGGCTGGTGCCTTGGCGGTCATCTGGGACCGGCTGACCACATAGTCATCTGCCATCCTCGCCGCCTCTGTGTAGGTCTTGGTTTTTTTGTCATACACCCAAGCCCTCACCGCCGGCGGGCACTGCTGCATGAGCTTCTCCTGAAAGATAAGGTCCAGCAGGCGTAGGTAAGTCCTGGCCTCAGAGCCCTCCACCCAGTGTAGCCCGTACAAAGCCATGCGGGTCACATAGGTGATGTAGGTCTCCTGAGGCTGCCTCTCCTCCAGCCGGAATTTACCCCGGTAAGCTTCAGGGGTAAAACCATGCTGAAATAGCAACAGTTCTTTCAGGTGGTCATAGTCATCAGCATACTCCTCTGTAAGCGCCATCAATGTCTGCTTAGCCAAGCCGGAGAGTAGCGGGTCCAAGCGTGCAACCCTATGCTCGGGAAGCACCTTGTACCGCCGGCACTGCATTTCAAAGTTCCTTAAAAACATGTCGATCCGATCAGTGCCTTCCACGTACTTGGTAAGACTGTGCTTGTCCAGTTGGAGTTCATCTTTGCGGGGTTGGACGGGGGGGCAATAAGCGGGTCTGTTCACTGCCATTGAGAAAAACTTTAGCCGCTCCTCCGCTGTCCCTCGGTCTCGCCACTTGGTAATCAGTGCCAACATTTCCGGGGTAAACGGACTGGTGGCCGCAGCCATCATTGCCCCTCCTGTCGCACTTGTCCCGGGAGGTGCACTTGTCCCCTCCCCGGGATTCGGCCGCTCCGGCACTGGGTTCAGTCCCTGATCGCTGGGCGGCTGTACAAGGGCAAGCTGAGCCGTATCCTGAGACTCTGCCCGTTCGGCTTCATATGCCGTGATTGCGACAACCATGTCTTCGACCTCCTGGTCCTCATATTCCAGTCCATAATCACGGCACTTGTCTCTTAGCTGAGTTCTAGTCCTCAGGTAGTAGATGTTCTCCGCTTCGCTCATGGTTCTGGGTCGTAGCAGTGAGGTGGTGTGACAACTTGCGTTACTTGTTGCACTAACGTGTGTTCAATATCTTTAGACCCAGGAACTTGCAATTACCATCAAGTTCCCACTAGATCACAGTACCCCGCAGAATACTGTAATCCAGGTCCAGTTCAATCCCGCCGCTGCCACCAGTTAATATACAAGCCTGTGACGATAGCTTATCACAGGGTGTAATTTACACAAATAACTGGGTTTGAACTGAACGAGGCTTAGATATAATAAAGTATATTTATTCCTTTGGATAGGTGAACACACAAAATAATACAGTAACAGACAAGAAGTACACTTACTTTGGGGTTGGGGAATGAGAAGTATGAAGCATAGCAATTCTCTCGCAATCAGGTAACAATTCAGATGATATCAGAAGACAAAGGATAAAGGGTGGACAACAGTTTATAAACCTTTTGTGCCCTATCCTTAGCATTAAGTACAGTTGATTGGTCTTCAATTAACTCTAGCCACTCATTAACGTGGGAACACATTTTGATACATGCCCCCCTGCTAGCTGGTACATGCGCAGTAGAGCTCTGGGGTCTCATTTCTGTAGCCCCTCATCTGCATCAGGAATGCCAGCTAGTCTACCAGATTGGATTCCTGGCAGGATATTCTTTGTTGTGGGGTGTGAAATGGAACACTTGAAGACTGCTCTGGTTTGAGTAATCTACGCCCTCATGTAAACAGTAGAGGTGACAAAATCCTTTGAACCATACTTAAGTCCTAGACATTGGGTCGCCTTTCTTGCCATATGCTACCCTGGTATGCAAAGGAATTTCCTCTGAGTTTTACCCATACCTTGGAACACAGTATGAAAGATAAAATATAAACATATTAAAATATCCGATTCCGTTGGGTCCAGCAGGTCCAAACTTCCCAGTTCTCAATGCCGGAACTGGGACGCCCTATAGTCCAATTTGAGACTTGCTATGACCTTCGGAACCGGAGATACACAAATACACTTAAAACCGTTTCACATTTTAATACAAAAATCTCCGCTGTAAATTAAATCACGGTTTTTCACTAAATCCCCATTGAAAACAACGGGCTCCGTCGCCATAGACTTTCAATGGCAACCCGCCGCCATTGGCGGCTATGGGAATCCGCCGCCATAGACTTTCAACGGGGCGATGCCACCGTTGAAGTCAATGGGGGTTTTCCGCCGTAGCCGGTCAATGGAGATTGGCCGCCATTGGAGTCTATGGGAAAAGTCCTGAACTTTCAAGGGGGTCCATACTCCGTCGGGTTGGTCCAAGAGGGTCAAGGATGGTTCTGCAGCGATGCCGGAACAGTGACTAAAGATACCCCAAACCCTGATCCTCTGGACCCTCCGGAAGCGCAGCTATGGATTCCCAAAATTCAGCTTTTCATACTTAGCCGTTTTCCTGAGCCGTTTCTGCCGCCGCCATTGGAACCTATGGCGCGACCCACTCTTCTCGGTTCGACCCTTATCGGGGGTCCAGGATACGGGGACCCAGTTGTGGTAGAGTGGGGGGAGGTCTAGGAACTAGGGGCAGAAAGAATTTTATTTCTAGGTCTTCTAGAACTGTTTATTCCCACGCCACTTGTCGTTGAACTTGACTTGTTAAGTGATCAAAGCTCTCCTATTGAAAATGTATCCGCTTTGCGGTTTTGCGGTTTGGACGGCAGCCAACTCGTTCCTGGAAAGCTCCTTCGAGGGATTTCCATTGAAGTCAATGGGCCCATTGACTTACCATGGGAAACCACCGCTCCTCCTCCCGGACGCCATCTGCTGATCTTCTCAGGAAACAGGACCCAACAGCAAGATTCGCCATTGAAAAACATGGAACCTCAATGGCGGCTTATGGGACCCTGCAAAATGGTGCCTGAAAGGCGGGAAAATTACACAAAGGGCTATAATCACTAAACAACTATTAACCCTTGTGCTCCCGGATGGATCCTAGTGTGTGTGTGATGCAGACACTGATTAAACCAGATATTACAATAAACATGGGAATAGGGGAATACACATGTACATGTCATAACAAGGGTTAAATCACATTTCTGGACCTCAGCCCAGTTAACCCCTTGTCTCCCTGGTGAGGTCAGGGGATGGCCAAATGGGGTGTAATCCCTTTAATCCCAGGCCAACCCCTTTCTCCCACCACAGTCATTTCATTTGCTGCAGGAACAAGACCTATAATGGTTCTTCCCCTCTTACAGAGGTAAAAGGAAGGGTTCACAGTGTAGTGTAGTGTAGGACCTGCATTAATTTGGTTATACCTTGACGTTGGTATGCAGGCTTATGACGCTTTGGCCAAAGGGTTAACCAAATAACCAAGTATTTAATATTATTATTATTATTGAAGTATTTTACTTTATACTTTTCATCATATATGTTTTGTCAATAGGATGTAGCATTGGGCACCCCCTGTCTCTTGTTGTATACAATTGCCACGCTCAGTAGCTCTCTGGTTGACATAAATATATATTCATTATGTGGTGGGTGTGGGAGTTTGAGCTAGCTGGGAATGTGTGTTAATCTACTTTCATTTATATCAATTTGGTCCACACATATAATAATGTAATAATGCCTCTTGCGTCTAAGCAGGCCAAGTAGAAGTGTTGTAAGGTAACTTTATCTGTGAAAGATGAGGGCACATTTGTGTCACGAAATAATGACACAAAATGGAGGAGCTAAAGGAAGCCAATGCATTTCAAGTTTCAGGCTTTTATGTTTACAAACTAACATTGAAAACATAATTTCTAAATAGTTATACTGTACAGCAGTAGTTGAATTTGCCAATATTAAACTCGATAAACAATAATCTTGGTTCTGGGAGGGAATGCATCTTAAAGAAAAGTAATACATTGCAAAAACAAATTGGAGCACAAATTAATTTTCAAAAAAGAAAGAAACGGCAACAAATAAAAGAAAATCAGTGCACAACAAGACATTTATAGCAATTTGCGACAAAAGAGTAATTTCATTTAAACAAAATAAAACTGTTTAAACAAGTAGAAGCTTAACAACATTCTCAATTTTACAGTCCAATTTGCTCCCAACCTCCTTAGTTCTGATAACTAGTATTCTCTATTCTCTAGGCAAAAAAAAAAAAAAAAACCTCTTTGTTTTGTCAAGGAAAAATAAGTAAACAAATCAAGCATTTTAACTGAATCAAGAGGAATTTTATGTGCTTGATGGATATCAATAGCCATAAAAGCAATGTTGAGGCAGAATTATTTTTGATGTTTAATCAATTTCCACTGCGGAAAGGCAATTTGATACATTTCACCCAATGTAACTTAGTTCCAGTGGGTTGTCCAGTTTTAAGCATATACTTGTGTGCTTAGAGATTATTTATCAACTTACTAAAATTATAAATTGGTTTGGAAGGAGAGTCTCTCTTGTTGATAACGTATGAAGTGCATTAGCTAAATTTATTGGCTCATAAAGCATGGGAATTGACAGATCTCTCTGTTTTTCCTACCTAAATATGCAGTTACAGGTTTCTTTGAATACCATTAATTAAGACTGAGAACGGATAAAGTAGTCTATGCCAGGAAATGTATCCTGCATTGTGACGGGTAAGTGCTTAGATGAAAAAAAAAAAAGCTTTGCCAGTTTCCTATTGAGAATCACTTGGTGTACTTTATATGTATGTATGTGCATATTTACAGTATAAAAGACCCCCTGCTTCAATACTGTGTACTAAAATGACAAATAAACTAAAAGCAAAGTAGATATGCACTAAGGTAATGAAGGGGTTAAGCGTTCCGCCCCTCAGCCTCCAGCCCCTCAACCCCCAGGTGGCCTAACCACTCCCCCCCGATATAGACTAATGCCCAATAACCCTATTAGCCAAATGTGGCTAATAGTGGTTTTGTGGTTTGGGGCATTAACCAAAATAAAATACACATACCGTACAGTAATTACAAAAAAATACATTTGAAACATAAAACCATTGATTGTCACTGTGGATAACATTATCCATCAATATTAATCTGTAAATAAAAAAAGATATTAAAAACTAAAAAACATTAACCCCCTTCATTTCCTTAGTGGTTATCCGATAAGGTAATAAAGGGGTTGATCATGCCGCTACCCACCGAGGGAGTCCTAACCACCCTTCCAGGTGTACCTATCCCCATTACCACTCCCTCTACTTCCAAACAAAATAATCCGCCTCTCTCATTTGCCACGCACAGTAATGCGCAATAGCCCTATTAGCCAGATAAGTCTAAAAGTGCTTTTGCCCATTCAGAAATATAAAAATACACTTTACAAAATACAATAAAATATACATAAAATAAAACGCTTGCCATTTAATCCATTGAATGTTACTGTGGCTACCTAAGCCATAAACGGGGGCACATATAGCCACATTGCAATCAACGGGCACCCTATAGCAAATAAAAGTAGCACTTATCCCTGCCAGGATGAAGGCTGTTCTCCTCCTCCTCTTCAGTGGACCAACATCCCATAAAGGGCCGATGTCCAACCATTAAAACACTACTGTATTTACTGGCCAGTAATCCTTTAATTATCATAGTGGGGAGTAACCGCTATGGTAATTAAGGTGTTAACCCTTCCTGTGACCCCCCCAGGAAGCCTAAACACCCTCCCCAGGGAAACTACCCCCATGTCATGAGGGAGACTCCAGGAGTGGGTAGGACCTCAGTGGCTGGAACAGCGGTGAGCAGGCAAGACTCCTCACGGTCATAGGCAGATGGCCGATAGCTTGGTCGAGGTCACAGGCAGGGTTCAGTGGCAGGCGGCAGGCAGGATTGTCGGGGTCCAGGCAGGGGTCGGCAGTAGGAAGGCAGGAACATGGCAGGGCAGCAGTAACTGAGACCAGGGAGCAGGAAAAAATGGGGACAAGCCAGATCATAGACAAGGGCCTTTATATGTACAGGACTCAATACAGAACAAACAGAAATGGATCAGGGCAGAGGTAGTCAGCAACATACTGTAGTGCCAACGAGTATTCTAAAACAAATCTGGGACAATCACCAACAAGACCTGGGTACATGCTGGGTACATGCTGGGTACATGCTGCAACATTTCTGCAGACATACTAGTGGCCCATCGGATTAACAGCTGGGGTCCATGGCAGTCCCATTCAAACTGAATGGGACTGCCAGGGACCCCTGCTGTGTTAATCCGATGGGCCATTAGTCTCTGCAGAAATGTCATTGAAATGTATGTAGCATGTACCCAGTATGTACCTGGATCTTGTTGGTGATAGCCCCAGATTTTCCAAGGCAAGTTTTAGAATACTCGTCGGCGCATCTGTATAAAGCAAAGGCAAGGAGGTGCAGGAAACAAGAAACTATAAGGCAGGTAGAGGCAGAAGACAGGAGCACGCAAGAGGAGACAGACAGAGAAAAACAAAGAGCAGACAGAAACAGCAGTACACCCGGTGGACAGAGAAGGAACTGTGAGAGAGGGAGATTTAGGAAACTATGTCAGGGCTATTCCTGACATCACTCACCCTACCCAGGGAGGTCCTCTGAACAACCCTCCAGGCTCTTCAGGGAGACCTTGATGGAAGGCCAACTCAATGTGTACATCAGGTGCTGATGGGAAATCCAAGAGAGGTGCATTTATCCTCCTCGCAGGAGCATAGGCATCGCAGGGAACTTCACGAGGGGTGCATTTAACTTCTTCGCAGGACATGGACATCAGGAATGGGTACATCAGGCTCTTCACATGAGTCAGTGGGGGAAATATTGTCCTTAACCCCGCAGAAGACTTCACGCTCAAACGCATCTTCCACTGGTTTGACAGCAAATTGTCCAAGGCATCGTGCTGCTATCGCTTCTTTGTTACTGCCGTGACATCAGTGTCTGGCTCAGCATTAAAGATCACCAGCAGCTCACCCTGCAGCAGAGTTTTCACCAGCTCCAACTGAATCCCGTGATGTCTTTCTTTCTTGGTGCCTTAATTTATTCAGACAAGAGCATCACTAAATACCCAGTGAAGCCATTCACATTTTAGTTACCGACTGAACTTTGATTGCAGCGACCTTCATAACAAGGAATCTGGTTTTAGATAGATAGATAGATAGATAGATAGATAGATAGATAGATAGAATTTGCAGATTGTGAAAACATCTACACCATGAATTCATTTTTCAAGAAGAAGCCAAATAGAAAAGGGACATGGAATGGACCTAATAGAATAAAAAATAAAACTGACTATATCCTATCTAAGAACAAACATGATTGAAGACTGCATAGTCCATTTGGACACAATAAGTGATCACCAATTGGTTCATTGCAAATTACATCTGAATGCTACATTATAAAGAAGAAAAACGATTAAAAAGATGACAAAAACAATCAATACGAACAACCTCAACAATAACAACAGTGAATTTCAACTAAAACTGAAAAATCGGTTCAGTGTCCTCAAAATGCACGAGAACACTTTAGCAAATAATTATGAATAACTTATGAAGATTGTAGTCTAAGAGGCCTATTCTAGTAGCTTTGACACAATCACTGCCAAATCGAATGTTTTGACATGTCCTACCTCACGGTCTGCTATTTGTGTTATCACGTATTCAGAAAGAGTAAAAGCAAGTCAGAAACCATGAGGTAGGAAAATGCCATACTGCTCGGGATAGCAGTTTCTATAGCTCCTTCTTTAGGTCTGTTTACCACCGGCCTGGAGTAGGTGCTAAAAAAGTGAGAGATAATATAATTATAAATAGTGTTTCTAAAAATATCGAAATTTCATGAATAATATTTTTTTATTTAAACTTGCTATATATCTCAATTTTTTTATTCTTATCAAAATCAATAATTTTTCCTTAAATGTGCAAGAGTCTCTCTGTTTTTTAAAGCGCTAATGTTTACGTAAACGTGCGAGATTCTCTTTTTTTGTTGAAGTCAATATTTTTAACGCACCTAAAATAAGGTGTCATATTGTTGGCGATACAACATTGATGTATTTCCCCATAAAAATAACTCATATTTCAGGTTATCGAAATTTGATGAATTCAGGCCTAAGTGCATACAGGCATACCCCGGTTTAAGGACACTCACCTTAAGTACACTCACGAGTAAGTACATATCGCTCAATAGGAAAACGGCAGCTCACGCATGCGCCTGTCAGCACGTCCTGAACAGCAATACTGGCTCCCTACCTGTACCGAAGCTGTGCGCAAGCGGGGAGACTATAGAGCCTGTTACAAATGTGTTATTTACATCACTTATGCACGTATATGAAGATTGCAGTACAGTACATGCATCGATAAGTGGGGAAAAGGTAGTGCTTCACTTTAAGTACATTTTCACTTTATATACATGGTCCGGTCCCATTGCGTACGTTAATGCGGGGTATGCCTGTAATGCTTTAATTTAGGGGTAACAACTTATACCTTTGGGTTTGATCAAAATCAGAGTATTGAATTCCTTTCTAGAGAGTGGCACAGTAGATCAAGCTTATTAAGACTTTTAATTACCTGGATCATTGATTGAGCAAGCAGAGAGATAAAAAATAAATTGTGTTTATTCACCTAACGAACATACACAACTATGTTACACAAAAATACAGTACAAAGACACACTTACTTTGGAAACTGGGATAACAAAACTAATCTTTCTAGTTGCAAACACACTGCAAAATAATTCCTGGACACTTTTCCTTCCTGTGGCCTCTTGCTGTTGAATTCTGGTCACTTAGCCTCTGAGAAATTTAGGCGATTTACTCAGCTGGAACTTCTCAAATGAGACTGAATCTCAGGTGAATCACACAAGATGGAACTGCTGAAACTCTTAGATGGAACTCTTAGAACTGATGAACCTGACCTGTGTCAGGGCTTTTCAAACCTCTGGTGTCCAGATCCCAGAAAACCTTCAGCCCAATCAAAAAATTTTAGCAACCTCCTTGCGACCAATCTAAAACACTCGTACAGGGTTTCCCACCACTGAGACTTTTCCCCGGGCAGGTGAAATATCCCCCTCTGCCCCTTCGCCCCCCACGGTGCGAGGCACCACAGCGGATGGCTGTTTAGCAAAGGGTGTTAAGTTTCCTTGTGTGAGGCCAGGATACGGGTGCTCTATAATAATGGCAGGGCCCATCTGGCCTAACACTAGGCATCTCTGAGCCTTTTTAAGTATGGCCACTGGACAGACACAGTGGAGCCAAGCCTGGTAACCATCTGTGCATTACAGAATCCATGACTTAGAAAGCCCTCAGCTCATACAGGTCAGCAATGTCTAGAGTCATGTGAAAAAGAAAGTACACCCTCTTTGAATTCCATGGTGTTAAATATCAGGACATAATAACAATCATCTGTTCCTTAGCAGGTCTAAATATTAGGTAAATACAACCTCAGATGAACAACAACACATGACATATGTGTCATGATTTATTTAACAAAATAAAGCCAAAATGGAGACTCTATGTGTGAAAAACTAAGTACAGTACACCCTTACTGCTTCCATAGGAATTAAAATGCTAAGTAGACGACAGGTGCTGCTAATCAAATGCCCTTGATTAATTGATCATCAGCAAGTGTGACCACCTCTATAAAAGCCGAAGTTTTAGCAGTTTGCTGGTCTGGAGCATTCAGGTGTGTGTTAACACAGTGCCAAGGAGGAAAGACATCAGAAATGATCTTAGAGAAGCAATTGTTGCTGCCCATCAATCTGGAAAGGGTTATAAGGCCATTTCCAAACAATTTAAAGTCCATCATTCTACAGTGAGAAAGATTATTCAAAAGTGGAAAACATTCAAGACAGTTGCCAATCATCCCAGGAGTGGACATCCCAGCAAATTCACCCCAAGTCAGACTGTGCAATGCTCAGAGAAATTGCAAAAAAAAAAAAACAAGAGTTACATCTCAGACTCTACAGGCCTCAGTTAGCATATTAAATGTTAAAGTTCATGACAGTACAATTAGAAAAAGACTGAACAAGTATGGTTTGTTTGGAAGGGTTGCCAGGAGAAAGCCTCTTCTCTCTAAAAAGAACATGGCAGCACGGCTTAGGTTTGCAAAGTTGCATCTGAACAAACCACCAGACTTCTGAAACAATGTCCTTTGGACAGACAAGACCAAAGTGGAGATGTTTGGCCATAATGCACAGCGCCACATTTGGCGAAAACCAAACACAGCATATCAGCACAAACACCTCATACCAACTGTCAAGCACGGTGGTGGAGGGGTGATATTTGGGCTTGTTTTTGCAACCACAGGACCTGGGAACCTTGCAGTCATTGAGTCGACCATGAACTCCTCTGTATACCAAAGTATTCTAGAGTCAAATGTGAGACCATCTGTCCGACAGCTAAAGCTTGGCCGAAATTGGGTAATACAAGAGGACAATGATCCCAAGCACACCAGCAAATCTACAACAGAATGGCTGAAAAAGAAAAGAATCAAGGTGTTGCAATGGCCCAGTCAAAGTCCAGACCTCAACCCGATTGAAATGCTGTGGCTGGACCTTAAGAGAGCTGTGCATAAGCAAATGACCACAAACCTCAATGAACTGAAGCAACGTTGTAAAGAAGAGTGGGCCAAAATTCCTCCATAACGATGTGAGAAACTGATAAAGTCATACAGAAAACGATTACTTCAAGATATTGCTGCTAAAGGTGGTTCTTCAAGCTATTGAATCATAAGTTATACTTAGTTTTTTACACATGGCTTCTCCATTTTGTCTTTATTTTTGTTAAATAAATCATGACAAAGTGTAATATATCATGTGTTGTTGTTCGTCTGAGGTTGTATTTACCTAATTTTAAGATCTGCTAAGGAACAGATGATTGTTATTATGTCCTGATATGTAAAACCATAGAATTCAAAGAGGGTATACTTTCTTTTTCACACCACTGTACATATGATTACAGTGTTAATTAGAAATCAGTTACACTTACACGTGATGGGCAGATCTCAGAATAACCTATATATGAGATGCATATATTCAAGGTCTCATAATCTTCAAGTATACTACAGGCAACAATTTATACATTACAGCCATATAAAAATAAGTAGTTTTCAAATTATCTTCATAGTAAAATTGCTTATTATATTGACATATTATTATGTCCTGATATGTAAAACATGGAATTCAAAGAGGGTGTTCTTTCTTTTTCACATGACTGTATACATATTACACTATTCCCGTTTAATAAAAGATGTGGTGTTCTGTCTGCTGCATGCAAAAAGTTGAGTTTTTATTCTGGTGTCAGGCATGGAGTGTGTGTAAATATTCCCCATATTCATGAGCCTCCTTCTTGGCACACATTAGATAAATACTTTTAAACTTTTAAAACACTGCAAATCTGCTCAACTTCATAACCTTAGCGTGAGCACCTTCCTGAACCCCTACTCTAGGCTCAGGATACCTGGGCATGTACAGTATGTGGGTACCTCTGCTATACTGGGGAGCCCCTTGCTATACTAAGGACTCCGTGAATACCTGCAGATATCTTTTGACCCCTTGATACCCATTTACCTTGTCTGGAAGATGCTGCAGCAGGGAGTCTGGCGGGAGTCGTAAGAGCGTTTTCAGGGTACGAGGTTGGCGGAGTTATGCGCTTAGCTGTATCAGAGGATATCACTCAATCTCCGTATAGAACTTTTGGGGTATCCCATAACCTGGAAACCCCGCTACACAGACGCATTCTTTAATGTCGCAAAATCAGTATACAGTTGCAGTAATACATTTTTGACGTCTGGGTCCCAGAGCTGACACTCTAAGACCCTAACACATGGGTCAGGGTAAACCAAGTGGCTTGACCTTTATTATAAGCTGGGATAACCCCTTCAACGCCACAGAGAGTCAAATGCCTCGTAGTGAAAATGAGGGAAATAACAGACAAGATTGTTTTAATCTCCAGTTGGTAAACACAAATATATTGGTTATTTCCCCCCACCCCCTCTTGTTATAAATCTCTAAAATCATAAACCATATATAAAACCACCAGCCTAAAATCTATTTTTCTGTGTTGGTAAAACACCAAAGATACAACTCCCAAAATGGAAATATAGATAATGTAACTATAAATTGACGGAGAACAAAAATACTGTTAGCAACAAATAACTGTTTCAACATATGTGCCTTCCCTCAAAGTGTTTATCATTTTTCATCTTACATTTCATAGTAACATTAAATGTCAGTGCAAATAGTAAATCAGTGAGAGATTGAATCCATTTCACTACACGATGTTTACTATTCCAGCAGAAGAGCATGCACATAAGGTTATTCGAAATAAATTGATGCATGGGCACCATTTCAGCAGCATGCTTTTAAAAGCATATTTCTATTGGTCTCTGTTGAAAGGTTTATATCAGCCTTTGGGAATTTGCTTGTAAATGTCCTCATAATGGCAGACGGCCTCCATACAGCTGCTGATAATATATTGGCATGTCATCTGACATCCCATTTAACCATTACCCATTTATACATTCCTCAGCAGGTTGCTCTCACAGCAATGTGGATAAATCAGATTGGCTACGGAAACTATTGGAAACGTCTCATGTAATTTTCATTGCAATAAGGTTACTAAGGATATTGCAATCTCTAAAGGGTAAAGTTTTCCCATTTTTTTTCTGTTTATTTCTAGAGACACGAAGAGGGAAGATACCAAAGGTAAATGGAATCTGTCATTATCGCCAGAGGACATATAGAATCATTTTTGACCTAAGCAAAAGATTAGTGCGTCCTTCCATTTAACCTGATATCCCACAATCAGCATTTTCTAATCCTTTAAATGACACAAGATAATTGTATTATGGATGTGAATGGATCTCCCTCTGACATGATCTTATCCACAGTTCATCACTCTCTTGATGAGATTCCTGATGTTATACCCCTGTGTTGTGATTCTACCACTAGCCTTACAAATGTAGGTCTCTCTCTCCCAATGTTTGATTTAACCCTTCAGATTAAAACATTGTCACGGAAGACCAGGGATTTACACCTTTATACCGGGATCATATCAGTGAGCAAAACAAAGAAGTAAAACAAATTGCGATTTATTCCTTAGAAACAGATGTTTAAACAACGGATTACAATATACAGGAGAAAACACACTTACTGGGGGCCTGGCTACAAAACTAAACTTTCCTAGATGAAATACAGTAGTCCATAAAACAAAGTCTTTAGGTTGACCGGGACTTAGCCCGAAAAGTCCTGGAACTCAAATCGGCATGAAGTTTCTGACGCCACCGGTGTATCTCTTCCGGAGATGCCAAAATCCCTTGACTGGGAGATAGTACCAAATGTCCTGGTACTCTTTTCGATGTGTAGTTCCAGCCATGACCGCTATGTTCCTTTCTCAGAACTTGGCCCGAAAAGTGGGACAGAAAATTTCTTGACTTGAAAATCTCTAAAGCCGGTCGCTGCTATTTTTCCAAGAGCATCAATTTGCCGCTGCTGTCTTGGCGCTTAGAATCTGAGGTCCGAATTGGCTGCTGGGTTTATTATAGTATTTCAAATTCATTCATGAAATACTACAACCAATCCGAGTGTGGGAACATTACAACCAGCGAATCAGAGGGCTGTCAGTCTTCCAACGCCTGGAAAGCGGTTCTTCTGAATGTAACAAGGGCATGCACGAGTTTTCCACCTTAGCCACTTGTTATTCATAAGTCACCAGCTGAGTTAGGTGCCTCCAAGTCTGGGAAGGCACATGCTAGCCACGATGGCTCAAATGGCTGTAATACCTCTGGCAGAATCTGTGGCTTTGAAGTACAGCCTAGGGCAGACTCAGTGGCACCACAAATTGGTAGCCCACTAGCCCTCCTGAGAGTACCGTCTTTAAAAGCCCCAGCTTATAAGTATAATACATTTACAAACATCTCAGTTTAATAAAAATATACTTTAACACTTTTACTTGGTCTAAGACTTTTGGGCTATGAGGGGTAGAATGGGACTAGATACTTTTATTCCCACTAGCCTTATCCCTCACACACTGTAAACCTGATTTAGACTGTAAAAACCATATAGCCACATTGGCTATTAAACATTTTATGAAACATGAAAAATAGTTCCCATTTTTCTTCTAAGTACCACAGAGAAATGGAAAGATGCTCAGCTTCAATCTCAGAGCTGTAGCTCCTTCCCTTAAGGAAACCTAATTTTCTTTAGAACCTAAAAACACATAGGCACACTTCCAGGCCTGTATCTCTTTCCTTTACTGAAACTAGGACTTAGGTTTCATAAAACCTCTCGCATCTTAATATACAGTTGGAGACACCCCCCAGAACCTCTATAATGATTCTGGGGTACCTGGGCATATCCTGGGGGACCCTCACTAACTTAGGGAACCTTGACTATACCCAGGATATACAACTCCCTATGCCCTCATTTACCTTTCTGGTCTGTGCTGAAGCAGGGAAATCTGGAGGTGAGTCACATAACTGTTTTCAAGGGAGGATTTTGACTGGAGTTATGTGTCTATATGTCCCCGGGAATCTGACCTTATTCCCGGATACATTTTTGGGATGGTCAGCAACTTTGGAACCCTTCTAGCTAGACACCTTCTGACAACACTTTTACTGCAAAGTCCCCCCTGAAACTCATAGCCTTAGAATCTCCACTGGTTAGCACACCTGGAAAGGTAAAACACAAATACAATTATTATTGTCATACAATTACATTCATTGCAGGTACAATACACAGGTTGAAGAGCTCACACTAAAACTCTGAAAAAGAGCTCAGCCGGGCATTATACCTTTATTGATGGCCTGGTTACCCCTTCCCTGTCACAAACATTACTCCCTTTTCTTTTTCTAACACTATTATCATGTAACATTGCTGATGGCAAAACAGGATATGGACCCGCAGGGCAGAGGTAGGGAGTAATACACTGATCTTTGCCTGGGATCAGTGACCTGGGATGCAGGCGTAGTCAGATCTGGTTCTGGGGTCGAGGCAGGCAGGATAGTCAGGTCCAAGCAGGAGTTCAAACACAGGCAGGCAATCACAGGAACAAAGGCAGAGCTCAAGCAGAAACAGGGAACAGTGTACTTTGCACTAGCAAAGACAGAGAGCTACTGACTGCTATTTGAAGACCAGAAGCAGCTTCAGGCAATAGTGAACCAGAGAGAGGCTGACTTCCCATCAGCAGCCATCTTAGGTGAGGCAATATATGACCTGGTCCATTGGCCATTTTGTAATCAGACAGATCCCTTAGTACCCCCCCCCCCACCCTCCAGGGTCAAAATCCAGCACGATTTACCTGGATGTTAGTGATGGAATGCCTTGGCCAAGGTTGGGGCATGAAGATCCTGAGTCTTCACCCAATTCTTCAGGACCATACCCCTTCCAGTATACTAGATACTGTAGCAAGCCACTGAAGTTATGATAATTCAGTATCTGCCGTACCTCTTATTCAAGTTGACCATCACCGGTTACTGGATTAGGAGGAGGAGAAACCTCTGAAAAATTATTCTTCACCACAGGATTCAAGAGGGACACATGAAAAGTGGTGTCCCAATTTTAAAGGAAGAAGGGAGCTCCAGTTGAAAAGTGACTTCATTAATCTTTTCGATGATCCTGTAGGGACCAATGAATAGTGGTCTGAGTTTATCTGAAGGCTGGCATAAACTAATATTTCCGATAGAGAGTCATACTTATCCCCAATGCATATGGGTGTGATGGCCTCCAGTGTTTATCCACTGATTTTTTTGTTTCTCTGTAGCCGAGCGAAGAGTAGCCTGAATCCCCTTCCAAAGGTCCTGTAGATTCTATGCCCTGGTACCAGCTGCTGGGACACCCACTGCTAGAGAGTGGAGGAGAAGGGTACGGGAATGGTAACCCAATACTGTGAAGAAGGGAGAACAGCCCAGAGAGTCATGTGATAGGCAGTTGCGGACAAACTCCGCCAGTGGTAGGAGCTCTGTCCAATCATTTTGTGGTTCATTAATGCAGCACCTGAGGTATTGTCGTAGGGTGCGGGAGCCTTGATTAATATGCAGGAGTGCAAATTCAGCAGAAGCCGCACGACCGGGAGTATTGAATATCATCCGGAAGGTCTGCATGAAGGTGATGGAGTCATCATAAGGGTAATTGAAAGATAGTAAGACATTGCGCGCCAAGATCCCCAATCCCGTCCGCTTCCTGAAAGTCAGGAGTGACGCGGGTGGGGTGAGGTAAGCGTTCAATGATGGGACTTCAAAATAACAAAACTTTATTTACAAACATATTTTAAACATTAACACTCCCGATGAGAAAGTGCTTAGATGGAAAAAATATACCAAACCTAACAAACCATATTAAAAAAGAGGAGGCATATAATTAGCCTAGAGCTCTTAAATCTTAATAATAAACACTTATATAAGCATATCTCTGAAAAACCTCTATATAATGTCGCAATTTTTAATAATAGACTAAGTTAAGATAGATGTAAATTATGCTTATAAAGAACAAACAATATATATGTGCTTAATAAACAATATCCTGGAAGGAGAAAAAATGTTTAAATGAGCTGCATATATGTAACAATTGGGCAGTAATTTAATGTGGATTAAATCATCCTTAGAAATAGGAAAAAGTGCTTACAGCTTATATTTAGCCATTTGACAGTGTCCCAGACATGTGCAACTTGGAACTGATCTTCGCAAAGTGTGGTCAAAACTGCCAGACGTTTGTACAGTAGGACCGGAGAGAGAACAAAGAACGATGGGGTGGTCCTTCTTCATTATCTCTCTGGTCTTACAGGTTCCTGGCAGGTTGACTACACTTTACGAAGATCAGTTCCAAGTGGCACATATATGTGGATCATACAATTAATTTGTATAGTTCTCTGTGAGTTACCCTCAGAACTTTTTGTCCTGGACTTTTCTTTAGCATACCATAACTCCTTAGATTAGTGTTTGACTTCATATTTCTAGCGATTATTTCACTTTATGTCTGCCCTCTACCTCCGGGTTACCCATACCCCATATAATGCTCTACTGGGAAATGTTTTGTTCCACTGATGCTTTCTTTGTGACCGGCTGGTCTGGGAGGTCTGCGGCATCTTTTTGCCCCATTCCTCTCGTATATCTAGTTACTTACACTTGTACTTTATAGCATTGTTTATTATAGGTGTGCTACTGTAGTAGGGCATTCATTTAGCATGCTCAGAGGTTATAATTGCGTCTCAGTATAGTTAATAAGAGATCACTTTATAAATATTTTAGTGACTGTTTTGTAATACATTAAATATTCTTTTTGTAAACCAGAGTGCTATTTTTGGGATTTTTTTTTCTGTTTGATATTACACTGGCGACACACTTTATTCGAGCTTGGCTAGTCCCACGAATTCGGGTATACCCGGGTGTATTGAGGTTTGTGACTGTTTTCTGCCCGAGTGCATTGAGTTATTTTCCAAGCAGGGATTGAAGCATTTTATTCCCGCTGGCTGCAATACTGCACAGTATATATATATAAACTGCATTACAATTCATGAATTTATGCCATCTTGTAGACACGCGAAGCATTGCAGCCTATTAAATCCTAATCATTATCATTTAACAGATCAGCCGCCCATCAGCCAGGCATGAACCCAGGCTGGGAAGGCAAATGCAACGGGGCTTGTCAGAGGTTAGGAGTGGCGCATTCCAGGTATCTGCCAGGTACATACCGGGTATTTGCTCGAATAAAGTGTGTCGGTGCAGTATCTTTATCCTTGTAGCACCATTAGGGATATACTTGTTTTACCTTTACCATTTTCTATGGTTACATTTATAGTGGTACCTGTTGCAGGTTTCTTTGTATATACAGTTGTGTGAAAAAGAAAGTACACACTCTTTGAATTCTATGTTTTTACATATCAGGACATAATAACAATCATCTGTTCCTTAGCAGGTCTTAAAATTAGGTAAATACAACCTCAGATGAATAACAACACATGATATATTACACTATGTCATGATTTATGTAACAAATATAAAGCCAAAATGGAGAAGCTATGTGTGAAAAACTAAGTACACCCTTATTGCTTCCATAGGAATTAAGATGCTAAGTAGACGACAGGTGCTGCTAATCAAATGCCCTTGATTAATTGATCATCAGCAAGTGTGACTACCTCTATAAAAGCCAATGTTTTAGCAGTTTGCTGGTCTGAAGCATTCAGGTGTGTGTTAACACAATGCCAAGGAGGAAAGACATCAGTAATGATCTTAGAGAAGCAATTGTTGCTGCCCATCAATCTGGGAAGGGTGATAAGGCCATTTCCAAACAATTTAAAGTCCATCATTCTACAGTGAGAAAGATTATTCAAAAGTGGAAAACATTCAAGACAGTTGCCAATCTTCCCAGGAGTGGACATCCCAGCAAATTCACCCCAAGAGCAGACCGTGCAATGCTCAGAGAAATTGCAACAAAAAAAAAAAACCAAGAGTTACATCTCAGACTCTACAGGCCTCAGTTAGCATGTTAATTGTTAAAGATCATGACAGTACAATTAGAAAAAGACTGAACAAGTATGGTTTGTTTGGAAGGGTTGCCAGGAGAAAGCCTCTTCTCTCTAAAAAGAACATGGCAGCACGGCTTAGGTTTGCAAAGTTGCATCTGAACAAACCACAAGACTTTGGAACAATGTCCTTTGGACAGACGAGACCAAAGTGGAAATGTTTGGCCATAATGCACAGCGCCACGTTTGGCGAAAACCAAACACAGCATATCAGCACAAACACCTCATGCCAACTGTCAAGCATGGTGGTTGAGGGGTGATGATTTGGGCTTGTTTTGCAGCCATAGGACCTGGAACCTTGCAGTCATTGAGTCGGCCATGAACTCCTCTGTATACCAAAGTATTCTAGAGTCAAATGTGAGGCAATCTCTCAGACAGCTAAAGCTTGGCCAAAATTAGGTCATGCAACAGGACAATGATCCCAAGCACACCACCAAATCTACAACAGACTGGTTGAAAAAGAAAAGAATCAAGGTGTTGCAATGGCCCAGTTAAAGTCCAGACCTCAACCCGATTGAAATGCTGTGGCTGGACCTTAAGAGAGCTGTGCATAAACAAATGTCCACAAACCTCAATGAACTGAAACAACATTGTAAAGAAGTGGGCCAAAATTCCTCCACAACGATGTGAGAGACTGATAAAGTCATACAGAAAACGATTGCTTCAAGATATTGCTGCTAAAGGTGGTTCTTCAAGCTATTGAATCATAAGGTATACTTAGTTTTTTACACATGGCTTCTCCATTTTGGCTTTATTTTTGATAAATAAATCATGACAGAGTGTAACATGTCATGTGTTGTTGTTCATCTGAGGTTGTATTTACCTAATTTTAAGATCTGCTAAGGAACAGATGATTGTTATTATGTACTGATATGTAAAACCATAGAATTCAAAGAGGGTGTACTTTCTTTTTCACACCACTGTACATATGATTACAGTATTAATTACAAATCAGTTACACTTACACGTGGTGGGCAGATCTCAGAATAACCTATATATGAGATGCATATATTCAAGGTCTCATAATCTTCAGGTGTACTACAGGCAACAATTTATACAATACAGCCATATAAAAATAAGTAGTTCTCAAATTATCTTCATAGTAAAATTACTTATTATATTACATTAATAAACTGTTCAATCATTAGGTATATTATATAAAATGTACCCTCATATATTAATTATTATTTTGTTACATATAGCAAAAAAAGTTATTACTTTGAGCATATTTTTTATTTTTCTCAAGGATCATCAAACAGACACCCATCGGCTGCATTACAGCCCTCCCTGGATGAGGATGAGCAGCAAGAGGAGGACAGTGACCTTACAATTCATTGAAGTAGTCCCAGAAGAATATGCAACTCCGGCTATTCTTACTTATCAGCACCAGCTGCTACGAATTCAGTGTTCTGCCTATTTTACCCTTGATACAAATTTTAGGCAGCTGATAAAAAAAAGAATAGCAAGCATCATAGAGTCCTAACACATATAATGCAGCAAAATAACCCCAACATGATCACCAGTATGGCGATACTTATCAGTGCTGTAAATAGGCTAATATGGGCTGCGCAGCAAGCCACAGAGGGCATTTGAGCCTATTCTATTGTTTCTATACAGTACCAGTGCCGCCTTCTTGAGATTGGCCATGCATGTGCAAGTCTTGCAGAAGAGGTGGCGGTGGCCATTACGGGTATGCACGCATGCGCAGAGGACCCAATAGCGGCAGCCATTACAGAATAGCTCCGAAGGGGAACTACAAATCCCAGCAGCATCAGGGGCTGAAGCACAATGGGGAAATACAGCCAATAGGGCTGCAGTATCCCTGAGGACCATGAAAGATACATTCTGCACGCTACAGATACCACGCCAGTCTGAGCTGGGAGACAAAGGGGTAAGGTAGTGTCTCAGGAGCCAGTGGCACTGAGGCGAGGCCTAGAGTTCCCCTTCAGGCCCAAGCTAGGCCCTGACTCCCCCATACGTTTGTGGGTGTTACATTGACAGGCCCATCAGATAGGAACAATGCCCCTATAGTTGTATAGTGTCAGGGACACAGCAAGATGCCGCACAGTAATTCCAGCCTGTAGTCTGGGACCAGACCACCAACACAAGACAAAGAGACTTTCTTCATGGTGGGACTCTCCAGTGGGAGGCCGCCCCATATAGAGGCGGATGCCATCGCTGATGACGGTGTGGGACCAGATGGGCCCTTTCCATCAGTTGGTGGCTGGTGGTACAGGTGCTGGAGCACCTAGCAGGTATCACACCTCAACAAGTGCACCAACGATAACACACCTACTGTGGGCAGCGCTGTCACAAACACTTGGGGTGGGATTGACAATTGCGGGTTGGACACCGGGATTCGGGTGCCCCTGCACCCAAGTACTGTGGTGATACTCTGCAGGTCTATGTACATATGTGTGGTGTGGTTATATTGCATTCTTTGTGTAAAGTAAATATTGTTATACCCTACTCTGGTGTGTATTACTGGGTATATTGTCTTGAGAGAGGCTATCCCACTTTGTGAGGATCCTTCTCAGGTGGAGGCGCTGTTAGCATTCATGATACGTACACCCCAGGCTCCCTGCAGTGGAGGATCAGTCCTCCTGTGAGCAATCAGGTAAAACACTGCACGTAGTCATCCTAAACACGGGGGAAAGGAAATACATATATAATGTATAGCCCTGCTAACTTAATATAACCATGTATTTGTCATCATAACTCTGTGCCCAGGACATACTTGAAAACGAGAGGTAACTCTCAATGTATTACTTCCTGGTAAAACATTGTATAAATATAAATCAAATAGCCTCTAGTGAATCATTGCTAGCATCTGGTGTTTCATTGATGACACCTTTTTCTTCTCCTCCTCCTTTACTAGTTCCCCAACCTTCACTGAGGTGTGGGAGACTATGTCGAATGGGGCCTAGTGAGCCTACCCCTTTCTATGCAAGAAACAGGAAAAGATACCTTTGTTCTGTCACATGATTTTCCACCCCCCCCCCCCCACAACTGTCAATGTGAAAAGTTATGTTTATATTCTGTATGCTCAGTTATTTTTGCAACAGTGCTGGCCCTGTATGAGTGATTAAGTGTTTAAATCACAATTACTCTCTTTCTATGCAGTCCTGATTAAAAATGCTTGGTATGTAATTACACGTGGTTACATGCAAAGATGTTACCTATGCCAAGTCTGGCAACCATATCCTGTATCACCTTAAACAATATAAAGCATCATGCAGTTTAAAACATAATGATTTTTACACTTTGTTTTAGCTAAATCTCTTCTTATCTTTACAAATGTTAGAATATTTAAAAAATATTAAATTACATGGGGTGAGTAACCTGAGGTATAGATATATATAGCTAATGGTCCCTTTTTGGATAATTTCTTTAAAGTCCCTTATTTCGTGGGTCCAAATTCCGGGTCAGTTTTACCTCCTCTGCAGCTCATCAACTGGGTAGTTCCACCTCCAGGACCATCGTTGACCTCCACAGCTTAAAGTAAACACATTTTCAATTCAGAAAGCATTTAATCGTGGGAAAGACAAAATCCTTTCTACAGTAAGTATTGATTTTCCACATACAGATAACAAGCAATATAGTCACTTACAACTAAGTAAGGAATTGTGAGGTTCCTAACGCTCAGTGCTCACAGCTGGCACAGTGCAATGCCAGTCAGGTTGATTAGCATCACATACTGTACAGTGTTCTCTCAACACGTTTTTCAGAATACTTACTGTAGATGGTTCACGAGTATGATGTATACTGGATAGAGGCTTCAGCTAACTATATATAGTCCTCCTACAAAGGAATAGTCAACCATTAGCATGTATCAATGAGATATTAAAGTATACAAGATTAGTTGCAGGTGGATCTATAAAGACAGGAAAATATGTAATTAATTCCTATCGTTATATAAACAATCAAATATAAAAACAACAACCTATTGTGTGACTAAAATATACATTTGATACCATACATCAAATAATACAGTTTATAAACATCTTACATAAAAAAAAACAATCAGACATATTCAGAATCATTGCACAGAAAGCATATTAAAATTGTAATCTTGTTACAAGTCTTAAATAATAAAAAAACAACACATAAAGTGAATACAAAATTCTAATATAGGGTAATGTATTGGGACTGAGAGGGGTGCAAAAAAAACAGTGAATAAAAATACATTGAATAGTTTTACCTACTAATGAACAATTAGTGTCCTTGGATACATAATATGTGAATATACATTTAAAGAGCAATAACTATTATATATCATATAATATATAGTATAAAATATATTAGTCTCAACAATAAAGTGTTTCTATATAATAAATAATGTGATATTATAAAATAATATAAATATGAATTTGCTTGACTAATAATCAATATTAATTTGTTGATAATAACAATAATATGAAATCTAAGATATGTTATATAATTAATTTGGTTGACTAATAATCAATACACTTAATTATAGAAATGATATAAGGTCAACATTTTCATTTACACTAAGTAATTTGCTGTCAAAGTGCATAAAGTGAAAATCCAATATGGTTTCTCTAAGAATCAATAAACTATCTCCGTCACCCCTTCTCACTCTAAAACTTTGTGGATAAAAATTAGCAGTGGAGGTAAAAGTGTAAAGAAAATGTTTGTGGAATATGCTATAAACCACCAAATATCTGTGAGATTGAGGAAGCTAAAATACTTTTGCAAATGGAGAAGGCATCAAAACTGGGTCATGTTTGCATAATGGGGGATTTTAATTATCCAGACATAGACTGGGGCAATGAGATTAGCGTTACAACAAAAGGGAACAGGTTTTTGGGGTTGCTTAAAGACAATTATATGACCCAAATTATTAAGGAACCAACCAGGAGAGGGGCAGTTCTGGATTTGATCATATCAAACAATGTACAGTGGCGACACAGTTTATCGCACTGCGGCCAGATCCGCAAGCCGGGAGATTTCCCGGCTTGCTAGTGGCAACCCCTCGGCGTGCCGCGCGTCATAGACGCGCGGTCACGCTTCTTCGGGAGCGTGCGCCCCCTGCACGCGCGTCCAGGGCTCCCCGAGGGAGCCCTGGTGTCCCGCGATCGCGGGACGGCGGCAGGGGGTTCCGGGGGACCCGGCGGACCCGGCAGCGGTAGGGAGAGCGCCCCGATCGGAGGGCGCTCTTCCGCTGCTTCGGCGCGCGCCCGTCACACTCGGGCGCGCGCCAGGCTACTGCTGCGGCCAAGAACGGGCAAATGCTCGAATAAACTTGGCCGCAGCAGTAGAAGTAATAACAAATATTCAAGTCCTGGAACATTTGGGTAACAGTGATCATAACATGGTCTCATTTGAAATAAATTATCAAAAAACAGATTACTTGGGTTCAACAAAGACCTTCAACTTTGGAAAGGCAGATTTTAATAAACTGAGGTCTAATCTAGTAGTAATACAATGGGATGATGTTTTTGCAGGGAAAAATGTAGAAGATAAATGGGCAGTCTTTAAAACATTGTTAGAAAAGCAAACTTATCAGTGTATACCCTTGGGTAATAAGTATAAAAGAAATAAGTCAAAACCAATGTGGCTCAATAAACAGGTAGGGGAGGAAATGGACAAGAAGAGGAAGGCGTTTAGATTCTTTATGTCAGAAGGGACAGAGACATCGTATCAGAATTATAAGGAATGTAACAAAAATTGCAAAAGGGCAATCAAATTATCAAAAATGGATAATGAAAAAAGGATTGCAATAGAAAGTAAGGTCGACCCTAAAAAATTCTTTAAGTACCTTAATAATAAAAAAATGAGAAAAGAAAATATACCCCTTTCAGTGTGAGATGGGTAGGCAGATTATTGGAGATAAGGAAAAAGCTGAGGTATTAAACAAATTCTTTGCCTCTGTGTTTACCAGGGAAGAATCAAGTTCAATAGTAGTGCCGCAGGAGGAAGCAACAACCTCCATATTAATGAACAATTGGTTAACTGAGGAAGAAGTTCATAAGCGACTTGATAAAATTTAAGTTAATAAGGCACCTGGCCCCGATGGCATTTATCCAAGAGTTCTCAAGGAGTTAAGCTTAGTAATAGCAAAACCATTATATTTAATATTCAAGGACTCCATTTCCACAGGCTCAGTACCACAAGATTGGTGGCTCTTGGATATCCTTTCTGCAGCCTGCTGAACTCAACGCACAGACGAAAAGAACCTGCCAGCAGGGAACCAGCCAAGACAAGACACCCCAACCCGGAAAAGGGACGCGCTGTGGAGTCTGGCGACATCTCCTTCCAATGCCAATAAATATTGGCCGCTTGTGAGTGTTAAATCTCTTTTTACTTACCTGTTAATAAATCGTATTGCACTATTTTTTTTCCCTTTCTTTTTATTTTCTTGAGGAAGATACCAGGAGGCATCCCCTCATTCCCACCCCATCCAATCACCCACAGAGGAGAAATCATCTAATCATTACTGGAGACTAGATGTGAGTGTGTTTCCTCCTAGAAGTGAATTTTTATTGTCTACCCCCCGCACCTCCCCCCAAATGAAGAAGTGAATTGTGTATAACCTTTGTGTTTTTCACTGTGGTTCCCCTTTCTTCCCTTCAATTTCATACGTTCTACACGTCGTGGAGCCACAAGTGGAGCAACGCGCCTAAGGACCCTTCCCCTTTTTTCTACCTACACCTGTACAGAGGTTGGTGAATCACCTCTGAGAGACTCGGGCAGCGAATCTCCTTTTGTGGAAAGAACTGAAGCCACACATTGAATAGTAGGCTATTCTTTTTGGCGCAACTTCCCTTTTCCTGCTAAAATTAGTAATAGTCAGCATGGATTTATGAAGGATAGATCTTGCCAAACTAACCTTATTTGTTTCTTTGAGGAGGTAAGTAGGAATCTAGACCAGGGTAATGCTGTTGATGTGGTCTACTTAGATTTTGCAAAGGCTTTTGATACGGTTTCACACAAGAGGTTGGTGTAAAAAATAAAGAAAGTTGGACTCAGTAATAATATATGCACCTGGATTGAAAACTGGTTAAAGGACAGACAACAGAGGGTTGTCATAAATGGAACTTTTTCAGGTTGGGCTAAAGTCGTGAGTGGAGTACCTCAGGGATCGGTACTGGGACCCCTGCTTTTTAACTTGTTTATTAATGACCTTGAGGTTGGGCTCGAGAGCAAAGTCTCCATCTTTGCTGATGATACTAAATTGTGTAAGGTAATAGAATCAGAGCAGGATGTCATTTCTCTTCAGAAGGAATTGGAGAGACTGGAAACGTGGGCAGGTAAATGGCAAATGAGGTTTAATACAGATAAATGTAAGGTTATGCATATGGGATGCAAGAATAAAAAGGCGACTTACAAATTAAATGGAGATATATTGGGGGAATCCTTGATGGAGAAGGATTTAGGAGTGCTTGTAGACAGCAGGCTTAGCAATAGTGCCCAATGTCATGCAGTAGCTGCAAAGGCAAACAAGATCTTATCATGCATCAAACGGGCAATGGATGGAAGGGAAGTAAACATAATTATGCCCCTTTACAAAGCATTAGTAAGACCACACCTTGAATATGGAGTACAATTTTGGGCACCAATCCTAAGAAAAGTTATTATGGAACTAGAGAGAGTGCAGAGAAGAGCCACTAAATTAATAAAGGGGATGGACATTCTAACTTATGAGGAGAGGCTAGCTAAATTAGATTTATTTACATTAGAAAAGAGGCGTCTAAGAGGGGATATGATAACTATATACAAATATATTCAGGGACAATACAAGGAGCTTTCAAAAGAACTATTCATCCCACGGGCAGTACAAAGGACTCGGGGCCATCCCTTAAGGTTGGAGGAAAGGAAATTTCATCAGCAACAAAGGACAGGATTCTTTACAGTAAGGGCAGTTAAAATGTGGAATTCATTACCCATGGAGACTGTGATGGCAGATACAATAGATTTGTTCAAAAAAAGGTTGGACATCTTTTTAGATGGGAAAGGTATACAGGGATATACCAAATAAGTATACATGGGAAGGATGTTGATCCAGGGATTAATCCGATTGCCAATTCTTAGAGTCAGGAAGGAATTAATTTTTCCCCTTAATGGGGTTTTTGTTTTCCTTCCTCTGGATCAATAAGTATAGATATAGGATAAAGTATCTATTGCCTAAATTTAGCATAGGTTGAACTTGATAGACGTATGTCTTTTTTCAACCTCATCTACTATGTAACTATGTAACTATGTAAGTGTGTTTTTTTGGAGTTTACTTATGTTTTATTATTGTGTGTCTTGTGTATTAATGTATTGTCATTAGGGTGCCCATTGAGTGCTATAGAGGCTTATCATGCCCATATTATTATTATATGGTATTATGTACCACTATACTACTCAATGGGTACAGGGTGGGTATAGTCAGTCAGGGGTGGGTGCTTAGGCCTCACGGATGGGTGAACGGGGTATTAGCCCTAAGGATGGGTGTTTAGACCTTGCGGGGGGTAGCGGTTGGGTTATCCCCTTTATTACCTTAGCGGTATTAACCGCTAAGGTAATGAAGGGGTTAAGTCCCCCCCGCAACCCCCCGCAAGGCCTAAACAGCCACTAAGGGCCGAATTCCCCCTTCACCCACCCTCGCTAGCCACACTATTGTATTGTATTGTATGTCTTTACAGTAAGCCTGGCACGGGTGTTTAACCCCTTCATTGCCTTAGCGGTTAGCCGCTAAGGTAATGAAGTTGCTGTACAGTACATGCATTTTTCCTGCATTGGATGCATGCCGGGGGGGTCAGGAGCTGCTATTAATGGCTATCAGCTCCGGAGACCCCCGGTATCAATCCGAGGCAGGAAAAGGGTCTGATTTTTTCTAAGTCCCGACACATCGCAGCTCATCGAGGCCATCTCCCCACCAATTTACCAAAAGTTTGAGGTGAATTGGATTTGGGGTGAAGAACGCCTTTTAGGGCTGCGATGGGCTGCAATAGGCTGCGACAGCCGACTCGCGGTATCTGAATCGCGCGAGTTTATGATCCTTCAGAAAATGGTCAATAAGCGGCTGATCGCCGCTCAATTGGCGAATTTCTGTTGGTGATAAAATTTTGTGTCGATACACGCCGTTATTGAGCACTTATCGAGGCTTTCTGAATACGAGTAGCTATTTTGATCGATAAGTGTTCGATAAGGGCCTTATCGAGGCTTTCTGAATGAGGCACATAGTTTTTGATAAAATACTGATAAATTTGACCAACTGTTGCCATCTTATCATCTGTTGCATTAATTGCGGCCCATATTAAATAAGCGTACGTTATATGGGGTTTTTGGTACACGGACTGCAGCGGTGCACTCATCTCGGAACTCTCAGGACAATAGAACACCGGACACTGCGTATTTAGTTTTTAATATGAAAAGCCTAAATTGATACATTTTTGTAACTTCTTCAGTACCAAGGTCAATTTACAATAGACCACTGTGGTATTTTTTAAACACCTGCAAGTCGACACATTACTGAAGCGCATGCACATTACAATTCATGAATATCTGCCACCTGGCGGATACGCGAAGAATTGCAACAAATTAAATCCGAACCATAATCAATAAACACATCAACCGCGGGTGACGTCTGCATGAATGCAACATGAATGCAGCATGAACGCGGTGAAGTGTGTGGCTTTCGGAAAAAATCCGAGAATAAAAGGGGCCGCGGCTGTTGTTCATTTTTTAATTTTACTGTCGGTAACCACTGAAGAAGTGGAGGATGAGGAAGACCTTCATCCTGGCAGGAGTAAATCCAACTTTAATTTTCTATATGCTTGCTGGGTAATGTTTTGGTTATGTTTTATTTTTTAATGGGCATATGTGCTATTATCCAGATATGGATAATAGGGATTTTGCCCGTTACTTTACTGTATGTGTGTGTGTTTGTGTGTGTGGGAGAGGGGAAAGGTTGTTCAATATATTGTATTGATGTTTGTATTGCCACAGGGTGGGTCGTTAGGCCTCTCGGGTGGGTAGTGGGAGGGCTTAACCCTTTCATTACAATAGCGGTTACTACCGCTAAGCTAATGAAGGGGTTAACCCCGCCTGCAACCTGACGGTATGCCTAACCACCCACCATGGGGCAACTATACCATTCACCCACGCCATCTGCCCCCCAAAAAACAGGTAGTCTGGCTTAACCCTTGATTGCCTTAGCGGCTAGCCGCCAAGGTAATTAAGCTGTTTTTATTTTAATCGCATATTATTGTAGCAGGGGGTCTCTGGAACTGCACCGCATTGGTTTCAGGTCCAGGGAACCTTGCATCTTGAGTTACAGGCCCTGTCATGGGTGCTGGTATCCCCCTGTTTTGTTTAAATCTCTCGGTCACGTGGGCTGTTACGCAGGAGAATTTAAACATGGCTGGGATACCGGCACCCCATACCAGGCCCTGTAACTCCCTGCAAATGTACAGGGGCCCCAGGGGTGTCCTGGGGTCCTCGGTTGGTCCTCACAGGTGTCCGGTGCTCCCTGCTGGCCTGAAGTACCAATCGTGCCCAAAAAATAAAAAGTGATATACATTGCTATAAAGACACTCCTCCCCTCCCCCTCAACACCCCCCAGCCCCCAATACATGCAGCACAGTAATGGGAACTACTTCTATTATCCATATATGGATAATAGTGCATTTGCCCATTTTAAATAAAACATCAACCAGCAGCATGAAATAAATAAGTGAAAAGAAAATAAAGTGCGCAGCTAACTAATTAAGTGACGTGATAATAGGTGTTAAAAAACATAACCTTAAACGGAGCGTCTGCAGCTGCGATGGAGGGGGGGCTCAGAAACCCCCTAGACTAGCAGATAAAGACAAAAAAGACACAGCGCACAACGCTCATAGTGCATAAAACAATATAATAATGGTACAATTAATTAGGGTAAGTAATGTGCGTACATCAATAAAGATAAATAAATGCAGTTAGGGATAATGTTACCCAACGCCTCAGGAAACCGGAAGGAGTATCCTCTCAAGGGTTATGGCGCTGGTGTCTCGGATACAGGATCCTATTGGTATGTAGGTAAGTAGATCGCCTCTAAAAAAGTTCTTTTCCCCCAAGAGCACGAGTCCAAAGCTGCTGCTGCCACTTGCAGTCCTTTGCCAGAGCACAGCTCCACACCGGCCGGGTCCTCTCACTCCCCTCTGTGCAGAAGCACTTCCGGGTCGATGACGTCACCACGGGGGGGGAGCGCTGGTAATCGCGCCGTTCACACTCGATCAGCTCAGATGGTGGGGTAATAGATTAGAGGTTGAGCTCTTGTCCAGTCATCCAACGCGTTTCGAAACGAAAACGTTTCTTCATCAGGGATATAAATTGAAGTGGTTCCGGATCAGTTATAAATATTACACGATCGTACCTCATTGGCTGGGCTATCAACTCTCACAGCCAATGGGAAAGTAATGGGGGCGGGTTAATAGTCCCCGTTGCGCGCGTCACTGGTAGCTAATAGCAACATAACATAAACATCACAACAACTTTATTAACAACAAACATAGCTAACCACACGCGATTGATGAGACTAAAAGAGAGAAAACAGTGTTACACATAATAAAAAACGTACATGAGTGCATTAGTGGCCATATAGAATAGGGAGGTTACTCTAATGGGCAATAAATATCACCATCCAACTGAAATAGGAAACATGAAAAGTCTGCAAAGCCGATCACTAATAGAGGAGCATTAAGGTGATCTAATCAATCCTAGTACATATTAAAAAGGCATGTCCTATGAAGTAAACTAAAAGGACAAAGAGACAAAAATTAAAAATCTGTTACTTATGAAAAAAATCCCTTAAATAGTTAAAAAATGCTAAAAAATATATATATACTAAAAAATATATATATAAACAAGTAAAATATGGTTGGGAACACAGAAAAATAATATATAAACTTAATACAGGGACCAAATGTCTACTGCACCGACACACTTTATTCGAGCAAATACCCAGTATGTACCTGGCAGATACCTGGAATGCGCCGCTCCTCACCTCTGACAAGCCCCGTTGCGTTTGCCTTCCCAGCCTGGGTTCATGCCTGGCTGACGGGCGGCTGATCTGTTAAATGATAATGATTAGGATTTAATAGGCTGCAATGCTTCGCGTGTCTACCAGATGGCATAAATTCATGAATTGTAATGCAGTATATATATATATACTGTGCAGTATTGCAGCCAGCGGGAATAAAATGCTTCAAACCCTGCATGGAAAATAACCCAATGCACTCGGGCAGAAAACAGTCACAAACCTCAATACACCCGGGTATACCCGAATTCGTGGGACTAGCCGAGCTCGAATAAAGTGTGTCGCCAGTGTATATCTTCATTTAAACCCCCTGGATACAGAGTATTTAGCTTGTGTATCCAGAAGGTTTCCTGCCTAGAAAGTTCTTTTACTCTGTCACCCCCTCTCCTGTTTTTGGGTACGTGCTTAATACCTTTAAATAATAGAGAGGAGGGATCACATTTATGGGATTGTGCATAGTGCTTAGAAAGACTATGCTTCATAAAACCTATTTTAATGTTGCGCATGTGTTCTTGTATGCGCACTTTCAATGGGCGTTTAGTGCGTCCCACATATAAAAGGCCACATGGACACTCCAATAAATAAACAACATGGTCAGTGTTACAATATATAAAATCATTAATACCATGTGTTTCTCCATTGATACATTTAAAAGTCTTTCTCTCTGGGTGCAAATATTTGCAAACTGAGCACTTCCCACACTTGAAATTCCCAATTGGTTTAGTACTTAACCATTTATCGTCCCCACTAGGACATTCAATTTGTTTTATGTCACTTGGGGATAGTATATTTTTTAAATTTTTTGCTCTTCTATAGATGAATTTTGGGAATTTCGAGAGGTGAGCACCCAGCAGCAAATCATTTGATAATATAGACCAATGTTTTCTTACAATTTTCTCAATTTGCCCCGTCATTGAGTTAAAATTAGTGATAAAAGAAACGTTGCATTTCCCCTCACCCTCCTTGGGGGTTTTGCTTTTTTTGGAATTTGTTAATAGCATATTTTTTCTATCAAGTTTTCTTATTTTCTCCAGATCTGTATTTAATTTCTCTAGACGATAACCCCTCTCTAAAAACCTTTGGGTCAGTTTCTCAGCTTGTTCCTCAAAATCTACTTCCGTGCTACAATTTTTCTTCAACCTGTAATATTGGCCACTGGGGATATTTGATATCCACGTTTTTTTGTGATTACTTGTGGCAACAAGGAGGTTGTTGCAATCAACCTCTTTAAAATACGTTTTTGTTACCACCTTTCCTTCTGCTGACGCCATAAGGTTGAGATCCAGGAAGTGTATTTGTGTCTCATGCTCTACATGTGTGAAAGTGAGGTTTTTATTATTATTATTTAAATACTGCAAAAATTGGCCAGTAGAGCACTGGTCGCCGTCCCATATGCACAAGACGTCATCTATGAAACGGCGCCATATAATAATATTTGCCTTGAACGGGTTGTTGTTAAATATACATTCATCTTCCCATCTTCCCATATACAGGTTTGCGAAACTAGGGGCAAATCTAGTGCCCATTGCAGTTCCGCAAACCTGTATGAAAAATTCATCAAGAAACATAAAATAATTATGTCTCAAGATGTACCTGATGGAATCTAAAATAAATTGGCTATTGAGGGGATGCAGAGTGACATCGTTCAATAAATAAGATTGAACAGCATTCAAACCCTCCTCGTGTGGGATGTTGGTGTACAAGGCCTGAACATCACAAGTGAGCCACCTATAAGAGTCTTTCCACACGAACCCTTCTAACAGATTCAACACTGATGTTGAATCTCTCAGGTAGGAAGGAAGTTGTACTACAAAAGGTTGGAGGAAATAGTCCACATATTGGGATAGGTTAGATGTAAGGCTCTCTATTCCCGATATAATCGGTCGGCCAGGCGGCTTTATCATACTTTTGTGTGTTTTTGGGAGATGATAAAAAATGGCAATTTTTGGACAATTGCAGTATAAAAATTCATATTCACGTTTTTCAATTACATTATTCGTGAGGGCTTCATCAAGAAGATTTTTAAGTAAAACCAAGAATTCCCCAGTGGGGTCCCTTTTCAATCTTTTATAGGAGGAGGTGTCGTTTAGGAGTCTGAGGGCTTCCCCCTCATAATCCTTCCTATCTTGTAACACGACACCCCCCCCCTTGTCAGCTTGCCTGATAATAAGGTTCTTATTTTCCTTTAGGAGTTTTAAAGCCAATGCTTCCTTTTTATTTAAATTATGTCTAATATCACTATTTTTAAAATTATTGGTTAAAAGATTAAAATCTTTGTTGACCATGTTAAAAAATGTCTCTATATGGTGACCTTTAGAGTGTGCAGGGTAAAATTTTGACTTCCCTCTAAAGTGAGTATGTGTGCAGGTTAATTCATCGTCTCTAGTCTCCAGCTGAATCGATTCAGCAATATCGATATCAGTAGTAATTATTGCTGGAGTATTTTCTATGTCCGATTTAATAAAATGCCGCTTCAGAGTGAGATTCCTTACAAACTTCTGAAGGTCCGTGTAAAGTTGAAAAGCATTAGGACCACAAGACCGGGAGAAAGTAAGGCCTCTGTCTAAAACCTTTTTCTGATCATCCGTCAAAATGACGGTAGACAGATTAAAGATTCCTTTAGGGGGTTTAGTTTTTAAGGCATCTCGCAATCTCTTTTCTTGAGATCTGGCCCCCCCTCTTGTTCCTCTCCTGACAGGACCCTTTTCCTCCTTTCTTTGATCTCTGGTTTTTGTATTGCCCCCTGACCCTCTCCCTTCCTCAGTGGATCTATATGTCTGTTTTTGACTGAGTCTAAAAAACCTGAGGGAGAGGGTTGGGCCGGTGATCTCTGCCTAACACTTGGTATAAAAACTCTCTGGTTAAAATCTCTCTGATTAAAATTCGAATCATAATTACTATATTCTCTTTGCCCATATCTAAAATTTGGAATGTAATTTTTCCCTTTGTAGTTGGGGTTTCTAAACTGTCCCTCCTGTCTGGGATGGGGCGGATAACCATTATTAGGGGTGAAGCCCCTTCTATTGCCATATACTTGGGTATCCCTGCCTCTTTCATTCCAATTACCCCCACCTTTTTGATTAGGGAAGGGTGTAAATTGTCTTTGCTGCTCGTTATTTCTATTTAAGGATTGGGAGGAGTCTCTTGGGCCCCCTTCTTTATGGTTTGTTTTAGCAGACCTACTTCTATCGGTGTCTTTTGCCCAATTCCTTTGTCTATTGTTATCGTAATCGGCCTTGTCTCTAAAAAACTTTTCATGTTTCCTTTTCAGAGTTTCTTCCTCCGCATGTTCAAGTTTCATGCGGAGGTCGTGTTCAAGCTCTGAGCAATCATACTCAATGACTAAGGGCTCCAACACTTTAATAACTTCTGAAATCTCCTTATCCATAATTTTTAGTGTTTTAGTTCTTTCATAAATAATGAGCTTCATTAGTGATATAGAGCAATCATCCAGGATCCTATTCCACTCTTTCATAAAATGTTCATTCTCCTTACCGAAGGTGGGTGATTTGCGAAAGCGCAGGCCCCTAGGGACTCTATCACACTCCACATATTTTTGTATAGTTCTTTTTTCAAGGTGGATTTTTCCTTCGGTAAGGAGTAATTGCTCAAGTACTTTAAAATTTTGTTCAATAGATCCCTTAACATTTCCCTTGTCTGGAACTACAATATGTTCCTCAGAAAACAGTGAATCAAATTGCGCATCACGTTTTTTCCGGCACTCTACCAGGCTCCAAACCATGGTCCGGGTAAGATATTAAACCACACTACAAAGTGTAAAGTGGGGAAGTGTCAGTGCAGCACCAAACAGAGCAGAGATAAGTGAAAAGAAAATAAAGTGCGCAGCTAACTAATTAAGTGACGTGATAATAGGTGTTAAAAAACATAACCTTAAACGGAGCGTCTGCAGCTGCGATGGAGGGGGGGCTCAGAAACCCCCTAGACTAGCAGATAAAGACAAAAAAGACACAGCGCACAACGCTCATAGTGCATAAAACAATATAATAATGGTACAATTAATTAGGGTAAGTAATGTGCGTACATCAATAAAGATAAATAAATGCAGTTAGGGATAATGTTACCCAACGCCTCAGGAAACCGGAAGGAGTATCCTCTCAAGGGTTATGGCGCTGGTGTCTCGGATACAGGATCCTATTGGTATGTAGGTAAGTAGATCGCCTCTAAAAAAGTTCTTTTCCCCCAAGAGCACGAGTCCAAAGCTGCTGCTGCCACTTGCAGTCCTTTGCCAGAGCACAGCTCCACACCGGCCGGGTCCTCTCACTCCCCTCTGTGCAGAAGCACTTCCGGGTCGATGACGTCACCACGGGGGGGGAGCGCTGGTAATCGCGCCGTTCACACTCGATCAGCTCAGATGGTGGGGTAATAGATTAGAGGTTGAGCTCTTGTCCAGTCATCCAAGGCGTTTCGAAACGAAAACGTTTCTTCATCAGGGATATAAATTGAAGTGGTTCCGGATCAGTTATAAATATTACACGATCGTACCTCATTGGCTGGGCTATCAACTCTCACAGCCAATTGGAAAGTAATGGGGGCGGGTTAATAGTCCCCGTTGCGCGCGTCACTGGTAGCTAATAGCAACATAACATAAACATCACAACAACTTTATTAACAACAAACATAGCTAACCACACGCGATTGATGAGACTAAAAGAGAGAAAACAGTGTTACACATAATAAAAAACGTACATGAGTGCATTAGTGGCCATATAGACCAGGGAGGTTACTCTAATGGGCAATAAATATCACCATCCAACTGAAATAGGAAACATGAAAAGTCTGCAAAGCCGATCACTAATAGAGGAGCATTAAGGTGATCTAATCAATCCTAGTACATATTAAAAAGGCATGTCCTATGAAGTAAACTAAAAGGACAAAGAGACAAAAATTAAAAATCTGTTACTTATGAAAAAAATCCCTTAAATAGTTAAAAAATGCTAAAAAATATATATATACTAAAAAATATATATATAAACAAGTAAAATATGGTTGGGAACACAGAAAAATAATATATAAACTTAATACAGGGACCAAATGTCTATATCTTCATTTAAACCCCCTGGATACAGAGTATTTAGCTTGTGTATCCAGAAGGTTTCCTGCCTAGAAAGTTCTTTTACTCTGTCACCCCCTCTCCTGTTTTTGGGTACGTGCTTAATACCTTTAAATAATAGAGAGGAGGGATCACATTTATGGGATTGTGCATAGTGCTTAGAAAGACTATGCTTCATAAAACCTATTTTAATGTTGCGCATGTGTTCTTGTATGCGCACTTTCAATGGGCGTTTAGTGCGTCCCACATATAAAAGGCCACATGGACACTCCAATAAATAAACAACATGGTCAGTGTTACAATATATAAAATCATTAATACCATGTGTTTCTCCATTGATACATTTAAAAGTCTTTCTCTCTGGGTGCAAATATTTGCAAACTGAGCACTTCCCACACTTGAAATTCCCAATTGGTTTAGTACTTAACCATTTATCGTCCCCACTAGGACATTCAATTTGTTTTATGTCACTTGGGGATAGTATATTTTTTAAATTTTTTGCTCTTCTATAGATGAATTTTGGGAATTTCGAGAGGTGAGCACCCAGCAGCAAATCATTTGATAATATAGACCAATGTTTTCTTACAATTTTCTCAATTTGCCCCGTCATTGAGTTAAAATTAGTGATAAAAGAAACGTTGCATTTCCCCTCACCCTCCTTGGGGGTTTTGCTTTTTTTGGAATTTGTTAATAGCATATTTTTTCTATCAAGTTTTCTTATTTTCTCCAGATCTGTATTTAATTTCTCTAGACGATAACCCCTCTCTAAAAACCTTTGGGTCAGTTTCTCAGCTTGTTCCTCAAAATCTACTTCCGTGCTACAATTTTTCTTCAACCTGTAATATTGGCCACTGGGGATATTTGATATCCACGTTTTTTTGTGATTACTTGTGGCAACAAGGAGGTTGTTGCAATCAACCTCTTTAAAATACGTTTTTGTTACCACCTTTCCTTCTGCTGACGCCATAAGGTTGAGATCCAGGAAGTGTATTTGTGTCTCATGCTCTACATGTGTGAAAGTGAGGTTTTTATTATTATTATTTAAATACTGCAAAAATTGGCCAGTAGAGCACTGGTCGCCGTCCCATATGCACAAGACGTCATCTATGAAACGGCGCCATATAATAATATTTGCCTTGAACGGGTTGTTGTTAAATATACATTCATCTTCCCATCTTCCCATATACAGGTTTGCGAAACTAGGGGCAAATCTAGTGCCCATTGCAGTTCCGCAAACCTGTATGAAAAATTCATCAAGAAACATAAAATAATTATGTCTCAAGATGTACCTGATGGAATCTAAAATAAATTGGCTATTGAGGGGATGCAGAGTGACATCGTTCAATAAATAAGATTGAACAGCATTCAAACCCTCCTCGTGTGGGATGTTGGTGTACAAGGCCTGAACATCACAAGTGAGCCACCTATAAGAGTCTTTCCACACGAACCCTTCTAACAGATTCAACACTGATGTTGAATCTCTCAGGTAGGAAGGAAGTTGTACTACAAAAGGTTGGAGGAAATAGTCCACATATTGGGATAGGTTAGATGTAAGGCTCTCTATTCCCGATATAATCGGTCGGCCAGGCGGCTTTATCATACTTTTGTGTGTTTTTGGGAGATGATAAAAAATGGCAATTTTTGGACAATTGCAGTATAAAAATTCATATTCACGTTTTTCAATTACATTATTCGTGAGGGCTTCATCAAGAAGATTTTTAAGTAAAACCAAGAATTCCCCAGTGGGGTCCCTTTTCAATCTTTTATAGGAGGAGGTGTCGTTTAGGAGTCTGAGGGCTTCCCCCTCATAATCCTTCCTATCTTGTAACACGACACCCCCCCCCTTGTCAGCTTGCCTGATAATAAGGTTCTTATTTTCCTTTAGGAGTTTTAAAGCCAATGCTTCCTTTTTATTTAAATTATGTCTAATATCACTATTTTTAAAATTATTGGTTAAAAGATTAAAATCTTTGTTGACCATGTTAAAAAATGTCTCTATATGGTGACCTTTAGAGTGTGCAGGGTAAAATTTTGACTTCCCTCTAAAGTGAGTATGTGTGCAGGTTAATTCATCGTCTCTAGTCTCCAGCTGAATCGATTCAGCAATATCGATATCAGTAGTAATTATTGCTGGAGTATTTTCTATGTCCGATTTAATAAAATGCCGCTTCAGAGTGAGATTCCTTACAAACTTCTGAAGGTCCGTGTAAAGTTGAAAAGCATTAGGACCACAAGACCGGGAGAAAGTAAGGCCTCTGTCTAAAACCTTTTTCTGATCATCCGTCAAAATGACGGTAGACAGATTAAAGATTCCTTTAGGGGGTTTAGTTTTTAAGGCATCTCGCAATCTCTTTTCTTGAGATCTGGCCCCCCCTCTTGTTCCTCTCCTGACAGGACCCTTTTCCTCCTTTCTTTGATCTCTGGTTTTTGTATTGCCCCCTGACCCTCTCCCTTCCTCAGTGGATCTATATGTCTGTTTTTGACTGAGTCTAAAAAACCTGAGGGAGAGGGTTGGGCCGGTGATCTCTGCCTAACACTTGGTATAAAAACTCTCTGGTTAAAATCTCTCTGATTAAAATTCGAATCATAATTACTATATTCTCTTTGCCCATATCTAAAATTTGGAATGTAATTTTTCCCTTTGTAGTTGGGGTTTCTAAACTGTCTCTCCTGTCTGGGATGGGGCGGATAACCATTATTAGGGGTGAAGCCCCTTCTATTGCCATATACTTGGGTATCCCTGCCTCTTTCATTCCAATTACCCCCACCTTTTTGATTAGGGAAGGGTGTAAATTGTCTTTGCTGCTCGTTATTTCTATTTAAAGACACCGATAGAAGTAGGTCTGCTAAAACAAACCATAAAGAAGGGGGCCCAAGAGACTCCTCCCAATCCTTAAATAGAAATAACGAGCAGCAAAGACAATTTACACCCTTCCCTAATCAAAAAGGTGGGGGTAATTGGAATGAAAGAGGCAGGGATACCCAAGTATATGGCAATAGAAGGGGCTTCACCCCTAATAATGGTTATCTGCCCCATCCCAGACAGGAGGGACAGTTTAGAAACCCCAACTACAAAGGGAAAAATTACATTCCAAATTTTAGATATGGGCAAAGAGAATATAGTAATTATGATTCGAATTTTAATCAGAGAGATTTTAACCAGAGAGTTTTTATACCAAGTGTTAGGCAGAGATCACCGGCCCAACCCTCTCCCTCAGGTTTTTTAGACTCAGTCAAAAACAGACATATAGATCCACTGAGGAAGGGAGAGGGTCAGGGGGCAATACAAAAACCAGAGATCAAAGAAAGGAGGAAAAGGGTCCTGTCAGGAGAGGAACAAGAGGGGGGGCCAGATCTCAAGAAAAGAGATTGCGAGATGCCTTAAAAACTAAACCCCCTAAAGGAATCTTTAATCTGTCTACCGTCATTTTGACGGATGATCAGAAAAAGGTTTTAGACAGAGGCCTTACTTTCTCCCGGTCTTGTGGTCCTAATGCTTTTCAACTTTACACGGACCTTCAGAAGTTTGTAAGGAATCTCACTCTGAAGCGGCATTTTATTAAATCGGACATAGAAAATACTCCAGCAATAATTACTACTGATATCGATATTGCTGAATCGATTCAGCTGGAGACTAGAGACGATGAATTAACCTGCACACATACTCACTTTAGAGGGAAGTCAAAATTTTACCCTGCACACTCTAAAGGTCACCATATAGAGACATTTTTTAACATGGTCAACAAAGATTTTAATCTTTTAACCAATAATTTTAAAAATAGTGATATTAGACATAATTTAAATAAAAAGGAAGCATTGGCTTTAAAACTCCTAAAGGAAAATAAGAACCTTATTATCAGGCAAGCTGACAAGGGGGGGGGTGTCGTGTTACAAGATAGGAAGGATTATGAGGGGGAAGCCCTCAGACTCCTAAACGACACCTCCTCCTATAAAAGATTGAAAAGGGACCCCACTGGGGAATTCTTGGTTTTACTTAAAAATCTTCTTGATGAAGCCCTCACGAATAATGTAATTGAAAAACGTGAATATGAATTTTTATACTGCAATTGTCCAAAAATTGCCATTTTTTATCATCTCCCAAAAACACACAAAAGTATGATAAAGCCGCCTGGCCGACCGATTATATCGGGAATAGAGAGCCTTACATCTAACCTATCCCAATATGTGGACTATTTCCTCCAACCTTTTGTAGTACAACTTCCTTCCTACCTGAGAGATTCAACATCAGTGTTGAATCTGTTAGAAGGGTTCGTGTGGAAAGACTCTTATAGGTGGCTCACTTGTGATGTTCAGGCCTTGTACACCAACATCCCACACAAGGAGGGTTTGAATGCTGTTCAATCTTATTTATTGAACGATGTCACTCTGCATCCCCTCAATAGCCAATTTATTTTAGATTCCATCAGGTACATCTTGAGACATAATTATTTTATGTTTCTTGATGAATTTTTCATACAGGTTTGCGGAACTGCAATGGGCACTAGATTTGCCCCTAGTTTCGCAAACCTGTATATGGGAAGATGGGAAGATGAATGTATATTTAACAACAACCCGTTCAAGGCAAATATTATTATATGGCGCCGTTTCATAGATGACGTCTTGTGCATATGGGACGGCGACCAGTGCTCTACTGGCCAATTTTTGCAGTATTTAAATAATAATAATAAAAACCTCACTTTCACACATGTAGAGCATGAGACACAAATACACTTCCTGGATCTCAACCTTATGGCGTCAGCAGAAGGAAAGGTGGTAACAAAAACGTATTTTAAAGAGGTTGATTGCAACAACCTCCTTGTTGCCACAAGTAATCACAAAAAAACGTGGATATCAAATATCCCCAGTGGCCAATATTACAGGTTGAAGAAAAATTGTAGCACGGAAGTAGATTTTGAGGAACAAGCTGAGAAACTGACCCAAAGGTTTTTAGAGAGGGGTTATCGTCTAGAGAAATTAAATACAGATCTGGAGAAAATAAGAAAACTTGATAGAAAAAATATGCTATTAACAAATTCCAAAAAAAGCAAAACCCCCAAGGAGGGTGAGGGGAAATGCAACGTTTCTTTTATCACTAATTTTAACTCAATGACGGGGCAAATTGAGAAAATTGTAAGAAAACATTGGTCTATATTATCAAATGATTTGCTGCTGGGTGCTCACCTCTCGAAATTCCCAAAATTCATCTATAGAAGAGCAAAAAATTTAAAAAATATACTATCCCCAAGTGACATAAAACAAATTGAATGTCCTAGTGGGGACGATAAATGGTTAAGTACTAAACCAATTGGGAATTTCAAGTGTGGGAAGTGCTCAGTTTGCAAATATTTGCACCCAGAGAGAAAGACTTTTAAATGTATCAATGGAGAAACACATGGTATTAATGATTTTATATATTGTAACACTGACCATGTTGTTTATTTATTGGAGTGTCCATGTGGCCTTTTATATGTGGGACGCACTAAACGCCCATTGAAAGTGCGCATACAAGAACACATGCGCAACATTAAAATAGGTTTTATGAAGCATAGTCTTTCTAAGCACTATGCACAATCCCATAAATGTGATCCCTCCTCTCTATTATTTAAAGGTATTAAGCACGTACCCAAAAACAGGAGAGGGGGTGACAGAGTAAAAGAACTTTCTAGGCAGGAAACCTTCTGGATACACAAGCTAAATACTCTGTATCCAGGGGGTTTAAATGAAGATATAGACATTTGGTCCCTGTATTAAGTTTATATATTATTTTTCTGTGTTCCCAACCATATTTTACTTGTTTATATATATATTTTTTAGTATATATATATTTTTTAGCATTTTTTAACTATTTAAGGGATTTTTTTCATAAGTAACAGATTTTTAATTTTTGTCTCTTTGTCCTTTTAGTTTACTTCATAGGACATGCCTTTTTAATATGTACTAGGATTGATTAGATCACCTTAATGCTCCTCTATTAGTGATCGGCTTTGCAGACTTTTCATGTTTCCTATTTCAGTTGGATGGTGATATTTATTGCCCATTAGAGTAACCTCCCTGGTCTATATGGCCACTAATGCACTCATGTACGTTTTTTATTATGTGTAACACTGTTTTCTCTCTTTTAGTCTCATCAATCGCGTGTGGTTAGCTATGTTTGTTGTTAATAAAGTTGTTGTGATGTTTATGTTATGTTGCTATTAGCTACCAGTGACGCGCGCAACGGGGACTATTAACCCGCCCCCATTACTTTCCCATTGGCTGTGAGAGTTGATAGCCCAGCCAATGAGGTACGATCGTGTAATATTTATAACTGATCCGGAACCACTTCAATTTATATCCCTGATGAAGAAACGTTTTCGTTTCGAAACGCGTTGGATGACTGGACAAGAGCTCAACCTCTAATCTATTACCCCACCATCTGAGCTGATCGAGTGTGAACGGCGCGATTACCAGCGCTCCCCCCCCGTGGTGACGTCATCGACCCGGAAGTGCTTCTGCACAGAGGGGAGTGAGAGGACCCGGCCGGTGTGGAGCTGTGCTCTGGCAAAGGACTGCAAGTGGCAGCAGCAGCTTTGGACTCGTGCTCTTGGGGGAAAAGAACTTTTTTAGAGGCGATCTACTTACCTACATACCAATAGGATCCTGTATCCGAGACACCAGCGCCATAACCCTTGAGAGGATACTCCTTCCGGTTTCCTGAGGCGTTGGGTAACATTATCCCTAACTGCATTTATTTATCTTTATTGATGTACGCACATTACTTACCCTAATTAATTGTACCATTATTATATTGTTTTATGCACTATGAGCGTTGTGCGCTGTGTCTTTTTTGTCTTTATCTGCTAGTCTAGGGGGTTTCTGAGCCCCCCCTCCATCGCAGCTGCAGACGCTCCGTTTAAGGTTATGTTTTTTAACACCTATTATCACGTCACTTAATTAGTTAGCTGCGCACTTTATTTTCTTTTCACTTATCTCTGCTCTGTTTGGTGCTGCACTGACACTTCCCCACTTTACACTTTGTAGTGTGGTTTAATATCTTACCCGGACCATGGTTTGGAGCCTGGTAGAGTGCCGGAAAAAACGTGATGCGCAATTTGATTCACTGTTTTCTGAGGAACATATTGTAGTTCCAGACAAGGGAAATGTTAAGGGATCTATTGAACAAAATTTTAAAGTACTTGAGCAATTACTCCTTACCGAAGGAAAAATCCACCTTGAAAAAAGAACTATACAAAAATATGTGGAGTGTGATAGAGTCCCTAGGGGCCTGCGCTTTCGCAAATCACCCACCTTCGGTAAGGAGAATGAACATTTTATGAAAGAGTGGAATAGGATCCTGGATGATTGCTCTATATCACTAATGAAGCTCATTATTTATGAAAGAACTAAAACACTAAAAATTATGGATAAGGAGATTTCAGAAGTTATTAAAGTGTTGGAGCCCTTAGTCATTGAGTATGATTGCTCAGAGCTTGAACACGACCTCCGCATGAAACTTGAACATGCGGAGGAAGAAACTCTGAAAAGGAAACATGAAAAGTTTTTTAGAGACAAGGCCGATTACGATAACAATAGACAAAGGAATTGGGCAAAAGACACCGATAGAAGTAGGTCTGCTAAAACAAACCATAAAGAAGGGGGCCCAAGAGACTCCTCCCAATCCTTAAATAGAAATAACGAGCAGCAAAGACAATTTACACCCTTCCCTAATCAAAAAGGTGGGGGTAATTGGAATGAAAGAGGCAGGGATACCCAAGTATATGGCAATAGAAGGGGCTTCACCCCTAATAATGGTTATCCGCCCCATCCCAGACAGGAGGGACAGTTTAGAAACCCCAACTACAAAGGGAAAAATTACATTCCAAATTTTAGATATGGGCAAAGAGAATATAGTAATTATGATTCGAATTTTAATCAGAGAGATTTTAACCAGAGAGTTTTTATACCAAGTGTTAGGCAGAGATCACCGGCCCAACCCTCTCCCTCAGGTTTTTTAGACTCAGTCAAAAACAGACATATAGATCCACTGAGGAAGGGAGAGGGTCAGGGGGCAATACAAAAACCAGAGATCAAAGAAAGGAGGAAAAGGGTCCTGTCAGGAGAGGAACAAGAGGGGGGGCCAGATCTCAAGAAAAGAGATTGCGAGATGCCTTAAAAACTAAACCCCCTAAAGGAATCTTTAATCTGTCTACCGTCATTTTGACGGATGATCAGAAAAAGGTTTTAGACAGAGGCCTTACTTTCTCCCGGTCTTGTGGTCCTAATGCTTTTCAACTTTACACGGACCTTCAGAAGTTTGTAAGGAATCTCACTCTGAAGCGGCATTTTATTAAATCGGACATAGAAAATACTCCAGCAATAATTACTACTGATATCGATATTGCTGAATCGATTCAGCTGGAGACTAGAGACGATGAATTAACCTGCACACATACTCACTTTAGAGGGAAGTCAAAATTTTACCCTGCACACTCTAAAGGTCACCATATAGAGACATTTTTTAACATGGTCAACAAAGATTTTAATCTTTTAACCAATAATTTTAAAAATAGTGATATTAGACATAATTTAAATAAAAAGGAAGCATTGGCTTTAAAACTCCTAAAGGAAAATAAGAACCTTATTATCAGGCAAGCTGACAAGGGGGGGGGTGTCGTGTTACAAGATAGGAAGGATTATGAGGGGGAAGCCCTCAGACTCCTAAACGACACCTCCTCCTATAAAAGATTGAAAAGGGACCCCACTGGGGAATTCTTGGTTTTACTTAAAAATCTTCTTGATGAAGCCCTCACGAATAATGTAATTGAAAAACGTGAATATGAATTTTTATACTGCAATTGTCCAAAAATTGCCATTTTTTATCATCTCCCAAAAACACACAAAAGTATGATAAAGCCGCCTGGCCGACCGATTATATCGGGAATAGAGAGCCTTACATCTAACCTATCCCAATATGTGGACTATTTCCTCCAACCTTTTGTAGTACAACTTCCTTCCTACCTGAGAGATTCAACATCAGTGTTGAATCTGTTAGAAGGGTTCGTGTGGAAAGACTCTTATAGGTGGCTCACTTGTGATGTTCAGGCCTTGTACACCAACATCCCACACGAGGAGGGTTTGAATGCTGTTCAATCTTATTTATTGAACGATGTCACTCTGCATCCCCTCAATAGCCAATTTATTTTAGATTCCATCAGGTACATCTTGAGACATAATTATTTTATGTTTCTTGATGAATTTTTCATACAGGTTTGCGGAACTGCAATGGGCACTAGATTTGCCCCTAGTTTCGCAAACCTGTATATGGGAAGATGGGAAGATGAATGTATATTTAACAACAACCCGTTCAAGGCAAATATTATTATATGGCGCCGTTTCATAGATGACGTCTTGTGCATATGGGACGGCGACCATTGCTCTACTGGCCAATTTTTGCAGTATTTAAATAATAATAATAAAAACCTCACTTTCACACATGTAGAGCATGAGACACAAATACACTTCCTGGATCTCAACCTTATGGCGTCAGCAGAAGGAAAGGTGGTAACAAAAACGTATTTTAAAGAGGTTGATTGCAACAACCTCCTTGTTGCCACAAGTAATCACAAAAAAACGTGGATATCAAATATCCCCAGTGGCCAATATTACAGGTTGAAGAAAAATTGTAGCACGGAAGTAGATTTTGAGGAACAAGCTGAGAAACTGACCCAAAGGTTTTTAGAGAGGGGTTATCGTCTAGAGAAATTAAATACAGATCTGGAGAAAATAAGAAAACTTGATAGAAAAAATATGCTATTAACAAATTCCAAAAAAAGCAAAACCCCCAAGGAGGGTGAGTGGAAATGCAACGTTTCTTTTATCACTAATTTTAACTCAATGACGGGGCAAATTGAGAAAATTGTAAGAAAACATTGGTCTATATTATCAAATGATTTGCTGCTGGGTGCTCACCTCTCGAAATTCCCAAAATTCATCTATAGAAGAGCAAAAAATTTAAAAAATATACTATCCCCAAGTGACATAAAACAAATTGAATGTCCTAGTGGGGACGATAAATGGTTAAGTACTAAACCAATTGGGAATTTCAAGTGTGGGAAGTGCTCAGTTTGCAAATATTTGCACCCAGAGAGAAAGACTTTTAAATGTATCAATGGAGAAACACATGGTATTAATGATTTTATATATTGTAACACTGACCATGTTGTTTATTTATTGGAGTGTCCATGTGGCCTTTTATATGTGGGACGCACTAAACGCCCATTGAAAGTGCGCATACAAGAACACATGCGCAACATTAAAATAGGTTTTATGAAGCATAGTCTTTCTAAGCACTATGCACAATCCCATAAATGTGATCCCTCCTCTCTATTATTTAAAGGTATTAAGCACGTACCCAAAAACAGGAGAGGGGGTGACAGAGTAAAAGAACTTTCTAGGCAGGAAACCTTCTGGATACACAAGCTAAATACTCTGTATCCAGGGGGTTTAAATGAAGATATAGACATTTGGTCCCTGTATTAAGTTTATATATTATTTTTCTGTGTTCCCAACCATATTTTACTTGTTTATATATATATTTTTTAGTATATATATATTTTTTAGCATTTTTTAACTATTTAAGGGATTTTTTTCATAAGTAACAGATTTTTAATTTTTGTCTCTTTGTCCTTTTAGTTTACTTCATAGGACATGCCTTTTTAATATGTACTAGGATTGATTAGATCACCTTAATGCTCCTCTATTAGTGATCGGCTTTGCAGACTTTTCATGTTTCCTATTTCAGTTGGATGGTGATATTTATTGCCCATTAGAGTAACCTCCCTGGTCTATATGGCCACTAATGCACTCATGTACGTTTTTTATTATGTGTAACACTGTTTTCTCTCTTTTAGTCTCATCAATCGCGTGTGGTTAGCTATGTTTGTTGTTAATAAAGTTGTTGTGATGTTTATGTTATGTTGCTATTAGCTACCAGTGACGCGCGCAACGGGGACTATTAACCCGCCCCCATTACTTTCCCATTGGCTGTGAGAGTTGATAGCCCAGCCAATGAGGTACGATCGTGTAATATTTATAACTGATCCGGAACCACTTCAATTTATATCCCTGATGAAGAAACGTTTTCGTTTCGAAACGCGTTGGATGACTGGACAAGAGCTCAACCTCTAATCTATTACCCCACCATCTGAGCTGATCGAGTGTGAACGGCGCGATTACCAGCGCTCCCCCCCCGTGGTGACGTCATCGACCCGGAAGTGCTTCTGCACAGAGGGGAGTGAGAGGACCCGGCCGGTGTGGAGCTGTGCTCTGGCAAAGGACTGCAAGTGGCAGCAGCAGCTTTGGACTCGTGCTCTTGGGGGAAAAGAACTTTTTTAGAGGCGATCTACTTACCTACATACCAATAGGATCCTGTATCCGAGACACCAGCGCCATAACCCTTGAGAGGATACTCCTTCCGGTTTCCTGAGGCGTTGGGTAACATTATCCCTAACTGCATTTATTTATCTTTATTGATGTACGCACATTACTTACCCTAATTAATTGTACCATTATTATATTGTTTTATGCACTATGAGCGTTGTGCGCTGTGTCTTCATGAAATAAATAAACCTTGCACAGCCTACCAAGATGAAGGCTGTCCTCATCCTCATCACTGTCCTTGTCCTCCGTTTCCAGAAACAATGCAATACAAAATACAATCTAACTTCCCCTAACCCCTTAATCACCTTAGTGGTTAGTAATTAACTGCTATAGTAATTAAGAGGTTAACCCACCATCCCATGCTAGGTGACGCCACCCCAACCATCCACCCCGCTACCCATTGATTGGCACAGTGTTAAAGCATGCCCATATAATATGGGCATATTTGCCATAGCAATAAATGGGGAAGAAAAAAAAACAGGTCCAAAATTAAATACATAGAAAAATCAACACATTAGAAATGCCAATAAAATAATTGATTGGCAAGTGGTACATCATGCCATATAATATGGGCATGATTTAACACTATGGCAGTCAATGGTCAACCTAAAAAATAAACAAACAATATCCAATTCAATCAAAACAATCACCAAATAAAACAACAATAAACAAGTAAACACAAAAAATTACCATCAATCAATAAAGCAACTACCAAATAAATACCAGAATTACAAATTAAAACACCCCCCAAACAAATCAATAAAATAAAGAAAACTCCAAATAAACACCATTCTTAAAATTCAAAAGACCAAAAATAAACCACAAATAAAAAGCAAACACAAAAAAATCTCAGAAATAAACAATTGAAAACACAACAAAAAATGTCATAATTCAAAATCAAAAACACAAAATAAATAGCATAAATATTTCAAAGCAAAGAACCAAAATACATTTAAAAGAAATAAAAGCAAGCATTTGCCAAAAAAAAGCATTGCTTGTCACTGTATGTATGTATAGCCCTAAATGGGCATACATAAATACATTGGCAATCAATGGGCAATGAAAAAAAATACAGCTCAACCCCATTATAGCGCGGTCCTCGGGGGCCACCTGATCCGACCGCGCTAGAACCGGGGTCATGCTAATTTTAAAAAAAAATGGCAGCCGCGTGCCCGATTGGGAAGAGGGAGGAGGGAGGGAAGAGGTGGCCGGAAGCCCTACACATCCCCCAGCAGCCACCAGGCTCGCCAACTGCGGCCATCCGAGTCCAGCTGCAGCCTGCTCCTTACCCCCCCCCCCACAGGCATCCAGATGGTCTCTCCCACCCCCCACCACTGGCATCCACCCTCTCCCCCAACCGGCATTACATCCCCTCCACCGGCATCCACCTTCCCCCCTCCCCCGAGGGCCCCCACACCTACCGGCCCGCCGCATCCAGAGACCCTCCGCGCCCACCCTCCACTCCTCCATGGCATAATCATCCCTCTGAGCCGCAGCCTGCTCCTCACTCAACCCCCCCCCAGCATCCACATGTCCCCCCGTCCTCCCGGCATCCACACGGTCCCCCCTGCATTCAACCAGCATTACAATCCCCCCCACCACTGGCATCCACCTTCCCCCCCCCCCACACCTACCAGCCCGTCACCTGGCATCCAGAGACCCTCCACACCCGCCCTCAGTGTGTGTGTCTCTGACACACCACTCCTATGTGGCACAACCAGTTTTGGGCCTAGCCCACGTGGCCCTCCGAGTCCCAGCCAGCTCCTCACTCAACCCCCCTACCGGCATCCACACCACCCCCCTACCGACACCCCCCGTACCGACACCCCCCTCCTCCTCATCCCGATTCCAGCTCTGCTCAGTCTCAGAGCGCTCTCTTCCTCGTTGGATGTCAGTTCACTGGCTGAGTCGATATCGTGTGAGAAAGAAGTATCCACTCCCTCGATCGATCGGATGGTCGTGTGCTGTTGCGGTAGCAGTTTGGTAACATGTCCATAACATGCCATGCTTTCAAATCTTTGAATTGATTGACGTGTTTCCGGTCGCGGAGCGACAGACGGCATCCGGAGAAGCAGCCCACAGTGACGCACAGTTTGATGCAGATCTGAGGAAGTGTTTGCAGTCTCCCCCGATCGCCACGTATCTACCAGCAGCTGCCGCCGGATCACGCACACTAAACATCCCTGCCTGTACCTTTTGGACGTCTTGTAAGTAGGACTCCGGTTTTACACACCGGATCCGACATCTGCTCTATACTTGCTCACTGCTTTTTATTGTGTTATATTAAATACTCCGTTAATATTTGTCAGCCTGTCATTGTTGTATGTCTGTTTTTGTCTATGTGTCATATGTTTAGTGCATACCTTGTTGCACTATGATTTTTCCTTTTGTCTCCCTTGCATTGTATACCATTTATGTTGCTGTGGAGCCTGCTGTCTAAAGATTTGATCATCCTCCATTTGGACACTGCAGCTATCCTTTGGACTATTCCTTTGTTCCTTAAATTGGACTTTGAGGCGCCGGTCTGTATTGTTTATTTGTGTCTTTTCACTAACTGTGTTTGGGTTAGTTTTTTTCCAGGCAGCCTTGCCTCATATAGGTGATTTATCACAATATTGTATTGTTGTTCACATGCACAGATTTTTAGCGCTATATACACCATTCTTTTTCTAGTTACAGTAGTAAAACACGTGACAAATAAATAACAACAAAATAAATAAATAACAAATAACTACAAATAACAGATCATGGGAATAAGTGCTTCAGACTTAAAAGTAACATTGTGGAAGAGGAGTCCCTGCTCCAAAGAGCTGACAATCTAATTAGTAGAGAGAAAGTATAGAGACAGTAGGAGGGCATTCTGGTAAGTGCGTCTACAGGGTGCCAAACTTTATGTATCGTGTATAGTATTAGCCACGGTGCTACTCATATGCTTCTTTAAACAAGTGTGTCTTGAGGGGGTCTTAAAGGTAGATAGAGAGGGTGCCAGTCGGGTATTGAGGGGAAGGGCATTCCAGAGGTGCGGGGCAGTCCGTGAGAAAGATTTAAGGCAGGAGAGGGCTTTAGATGCAAAGGGGGTAGAGAGAAGACATCCTTGAGCATAACGCAAGTCGGGATGGTGCATAACGAGAAATTAGGGCTGAGATATAAGGAGGAGAATAAGAGTGTAAAGCTTTAAAAGTGAGGAGGGGAATTGAGTGCGAGATGCAGGATTTGATAGGGAGCCAGGAGAGTTACTTCAGCAGGGGAGACGCTGAGACAGATTTAGGAAAGAGAAGCAGCTGGCAGCAGCATTAAGGATAGATTGTAGGGGAGACAGGTGAGAGGCAGGAAGGCCGAACAGCAGGAGGTTACAGTAATCGAGACGGGAGAGAATGAGGGCCTGAGTCAAAGTTTTAGAAATCGAGTAACAGAGGAAAGGGTGTATCTTTGTAATATTGCGGAGGAAAAAGCAACAGGTTTTAGATACAATAGAAAAAATATAAAAATCCTTACCACTTTTTAGTCCCCATCCCGATGTCAAGTCCTGTTTGCACATTCTCACTCCCCTTTACATGCTAATGGATATATGGACCTGACCGGTGGCGCTAATTATATTGATATACTTACACTGCCGACACAGTTTATCCGAGTGCGGCTCATTCCGCAAGCCGGGAAATGTCCCGGCTTGCGAGCCGCACTCCCTCAGCGTGCCGCGCATCACCGATGCGCGGTCACGCATCATCGGGTGCCAGCGCCCCCTGCATGCGTGTCCAGGGCTCCCCGAGGGAGCCCTGGTGTCCCGCGATCGCGGGACGGCGGCAGGGGGTTCCGGGGGACCCGGCGGACCCGGCAGCGGTAGGGAGAGCGCCCCGATCGGAGGGCGCTCTTCCGCTGCTTCGGCGCGCGCCCGTCACCCTGCGGCGCGCGCCAGGATACTGCTGCGGCCAAGAACGGGCAAATGCTCGAATAAACTTGGCCGCAGCAGTATTGCATGATTGTAGCATATCTTTACACTATTTGGAGCATCGGTTCCTGGAGTTTGTTCTCTATTGCACCTAGGTTTTAGATACAGATGCAGCGGACGTTATTCAAACAAATCACGGCGCCGTTTTCGTGTGCGCTGCTGTACTCCACGCGGCATTAATGACGCCAATCGCCCCAGACACACTTGTTTATCGCGGTTGCTTTGTTTGAATTTCATGGATTGTGTGCAGTAAAATGCAATGAAATGAATGAATTGTAATGTGTACAGTACTGTGCTACTGTGCCAATTTCAGGTGTTTAAAAGCCAGAACACTAAAATGCCATTTTATGCACTCGCCTGCACTCGTGTCTTTAGGCGGTACGGTTGGAAGAAATCCTGCACCATGACATGGGTATTCCGAGGTATGCATTGCGTGGTGTTTCAATAACGGCCGCTGCATCTGTATGTTTTGAATGTGAGGGGAGGATGTGAGAGAGGAGTCGAGTGTGACCCCAAAGCAGCATGCTTGGGCTACTGGGTGTATGACAGTACTTCCAACAGTAATGTGGAAGGAGGTAGTAGGGCCAGCTTTGGAAGAAAACATAAGGGGCTCTGTTTTTGCCATGTTACGTTTGGTCTGACTAGAAACTTTGGTCTATATAGCAGGTGTAAGGACAAGAGTTGAAAAGTAAATTTGTGTGTTGTCAGCATAAAGGTGATATTTAAACCCAAGAGATGTGATAATGTCACCCAGAGAAAGTGTGTACAGAGAAAAGAGAAGTGGTCCCTGGACAAAGCCCTGAGGTACCCCCACAGAAAGATTGATCGAGGAGGAGGTGTTAGCAAAAGAGACACTGAAAGTACGATGGGAGAGGTAGGAGGAGATCCAGGATAGAGCTTTGTTACGAATACCAAGCGTATGGAGCATGTGAAGGAGAAGAGGGTGGTCCATGGTGTCAAATGCTGCAGAGAGGTCAAGTAGTAAGAGCAGAGTGTAATGACTTCTGTCTTTGGCAGCATGGAGGTCATTAGTTATTTTAGTGAGGGCTGTTTCAGTGGAGTGAGCAGTGCGAATGCCAGATTGTAGAGGGTCTAGGTGTTGAGAAAATGGAGCAAACGAGAGAATACAAGACGTTCAAGGAATTTGGAGGCAAAAGGCAGGAGGGATACAGGTCGATAGTTAGAAAGACAGGTAGGGTCAAGCCATCTGTTTTTGAGTAATGGTATAACTGTTGCATGTTTGAAGGAGGAGGGAAAGGTACCAGAGTAGAGGGAAGAGTTAAAAATCTGTGTGAATGTAGGGATTATATTAGGAGCAGGGGGTCTCCGAAACAGAACCTCATTGATTTGAGTTCCAGGGACCCCCTGCTTCCCGAGGTACAGGCCAGTTATGGGGTGACGGTATCCCCTATGCATTTAAATGTCCCACATCATGTGACCATGGGATCATGTGACATTATGTGACCATAATGGGGCCTGTATCTCGGGAAGCAGGGGGTTTCGGACCTCAAATCAATGAAGTTCTGCTCCGGAGACCCCCTGCTACAATACACTAGTGTAAGGGATGTGTGCAGATGTACACAATTCACCGTTTTAAGGTGAAACTAAAAGGAGGCTTTATTGTGCCTGTTCCTTTAACACAGCAAAAACACTAAAATTAAACAAAATAAAGGCCTACTCCACTTTGGAGAATATCTTCACCTTTACTCAGTCCCTTTCTAACTGGGTGTGTAGCTAAGCTAGTTACTACCCCCAAACATATATACATATAGATATATAACAGTCCAAGAAGAAAGTCTCTTATCTGTTTGTTGTAGTTGTAGGGGAAGGCCTCTCTGCTCTCTTGGGTCAGCACCTATGTGTGCTATGGCAATGTCTGTGTCCAGGTATAGAGATCTGGTCCCCTTGTCTTGCTATCAGCATACAGTCCTTCTGCAGCTCAAGACATCGGTTCCTCTGGTCAGCCCCTAGTTGTGGGCTAAGGAAATCTCTGCAGTCTTTTTCCTTGGTCAGCTCCCTTGTGAGCTAAGGAATCTTCTTCCTGTTTCTCAGAACAGGCTTTTTCTAACACAGTCTTCATCAGCCAGGTGGAGTCTGGTTGATTGCCTGTGCAATTAACCGCACACTGCTGGATTTAGAGACATTTTTTCCTAATAGTGATAAGTCCCTGTTACAATTAGTATTACGTTTTATGTTAAAAATGTTTGATCTGTGGCGAGATTTGCGCAGGGAGAGGCAGCTCTCTCTGCAGCAGAAAGAAATCGCTGGGTGAGCCCTTTTCAAAGTGGCGATCATCACGTCGCCGGCTACAGTTTTGCAAATGCTGCTATCACAGGTATTCTGGGCTTTATGCATACCGTGATAGCAACGCTGTCAAAACTGGCAATTTAAACAGCCCGACGACTTTTTTCAGCGCTTAGTGCATAGGCCCCACAGTCGGAGGCAAAAGAACTGATTTTATCACTGCTTTGTGAATAGGCCCCAATGTCTAACCTCATGGATGGAGGGTTTTAGGCATCCGCAGGCAATAACTAATCACAATGCTGTGATGTTCAACTCATCTCTGAAAGCCTCCTGGCAGACAGATTACACAATCTGTAATCTCTGTGCGTGACAGGGAGGCTGTCGTGTTATGTTCAGATACAGATTTGTACAGTTGATGGATTTAGCCTATTAAAAAGAGGACAAAAAATGAAGACAATTCCGGCAGAGCACAAAGGTGCTTCAAAAATGACCTTTAAAAGAAAAAATCAGTGTAGGAATAAAGAAATATAGGGAGGCATAATGTAAATGCAAGTATATTTTGCCCCAAATCAGCAGCTGAGTGTTTCTAAACTTTACATATACTGAATAATTATCACACCAAGCCAATTAATATATATGATTACCAATTTATATATAGGTATGAGATTAACAAATGGAATTGCCATTCATAATTCTCTAATGGTATAGTATAGGCACTTAACAAAAATCTGAAACTCCCTACCTATAGTAGTGTGTGTGTTAAATTAGCAGTCCTTGCTGCTCATGATTGTTTAAAAAATATTTATTTAGTTTAACTAAGCTGGGTGAGAGGAGGCTCCTCCTGAGCTCATCCATGGTTCCCACCAGTTCCTGATCAATATGCAAGTTCATGGTCCAATAGAAAGTTGCAAGTCATCATTGGAAACCTGTGGCTATATTTGTGGTTTTTGGTGTCAAAACCGGTGCAAAAAACTTCAATGATCTCCAGAACCTGGAGGTCGGGGACCATTTTTTGTATGTTTTATTGCTATTTTATCTGTCATGAATTGTACTGCTTAACATATGTTTATGTTGCAATAAAAATTGCTGGTAATAATAATAATAGAGAAGACATCAAATTATCTTTGACTTTCTTTCACATTCTATTAAATGCAAACTTTATGTCTCTCACGTTCAGATTGAAACTGTCAGGCATTGGACATTGTGCTATGCTGTTAGGCACCGTATCCTGGTGACATCCAAGTCAGCGGGTGGATTCCAATGGCGGAAGCTGACATGACAAGTCAGCTACAACACTCGTTGCAAGCCGTGCCTAGCTCTCCGACAGTAGGAGCATTGCAACGAGTGTTGTAGCGGGGGTAACAGACTGAATGCCACTAGAGACACAGCTCAGCCCTATGCGTTTCCAGGAGTCTTCTCTTCCACAGGGGCGCTCCTATTGATCTGCTGGATCAGCCAAGAAGGGCCTGCCTCTTGTGCCTCCTCATGAAGCTCCACTAGACAGTTAGACTCCTTGTGGCCCACGGCCTCCCCACATGCTGAAGCAGCCCTGCTCACCACCGGTGACTTCACTCATTATCTGCAAAGGAAGAAGAGGCCAGACACCAGAGGATTAGTGAAGGAGGAACGTCTGCGGTGGGACTTTAGTGTGGCGTGACGTCACATCCGCCCGGAAATCCCGTCATTCGTGTGACCCACCTTCCACCTCTGTCACGTGAGGACGCCAGTGAGAGTGCTCCGGTCGCCATCTTGGAAGCCCAGCAGCATGTTTCCAGCTTGTTGCCTGTATTTGTCTAGCATCTTGTGAGTAGGGTTTCACTTTTACCCCTCCGGATGCGTGTTATTTTAACCCTCCACACCCAGTAATAAATTAGCTTTGTTATTAATATTAAGCCTTGCTAGTGTGTTTTCGTCTGTCTGTCCTGTTTGTCTTGTGTTGTTAGTCTGTCTATGTTTTTTAGTCTCAGTGACTGACATACTGCACCATAATTTGTTCTTTTTCTTTTTCCACATATTGCACTTCGTTGATGTGAGAATCCTTCATTACCAGCTCTAATAGGACTCCATTTGGACTTTACACTATATGGTTTGGTTTTCACTTTATTATTTGTGGCGCCGGTATACTCTTTTTTCCCATGTCTGAGCATAGAATACGAATTGACTAAGTCACTCCAGTTGTTTTTATAGGTGGAGCTGCAGACCATGATCTCCAGCTCACTACAAAGGACACATGGACTACACATGGTGATGAGTAGTGAGAGTTGAAGGGCACTTACTCACTTTTTAACTGGGTTTATGTTGGTGTCAATGTTTAAGGTCTCCACCTTTCTAGAGTACACTCAACTGATATGTTCTCCCTCGGGGTCTTCTTCCCTCTGTGTCACAGTGCCGGAGATTTGACTACACTGGGTTGCCCTTTTTTGGAAGATGTGGACAAGCCGAGTAGACTACGATATCCGTGAATCCACAGTAGATCATTTTGCATCTAAATCTTGGGATATTTGGGAAATGATAGTGATGTAGGTCCTCTAACCTAGAGCTATGCTCAGTATCATTTATCATCTAACATTGCAGCTTTAAGAATTCCATTTCAGTTACATTATTATATTGTAATTAGGTTTGAATCCAGTGTGGAAAAACAAGATGCCACATATACAGTATAATATTATTCTGATTCATAACTATTCTTTTCTATACAGATTATATTGCAAACATCATATTATTCTAATGGTGGGGAATTGGTATCTTCTGCAGATTCAGTTACATTAGGAGAAGGATTTATAAATTATAATGGGATTGCAACTGTGGTTAAAGCTGATGCAATCATAAGAGTGTATGATATCATATTGGATTAAAAGGAGCACCAAGATCTTTCCTGAAGACATGCCACATTTGGTAATAAACTTGGAAGAAGGAAGGGCTGACTAAGGTATATTCTCTGGATAACTACAGTAATGTTAGATTTAGAAAGTTGATGAGAGAAGGATTACACTACGAAAGATAGAGACAGGTTAACACGAGGAGAGAAGATTTACCACCACAATCAGACAGAGAGTTAACAGCAGGAAGAGACTAATTATGCAACCATTCTTCTCACAGGTACCAAATCCATGATTCTGAGCCTCGACGCAGAAAAAGTGTTCAACAGAATCAAATGGTCCTTCCTAGACCAAACAATGCTGAAGTTTGGTTTTTGTGGTCCCTACCTAGAGGGGGTTAGAGTCCTCTATCAAAACCCCACAGCATACGTAAAAATCTCAGGTGGTCTCACGGACCCAATTGCAATTAGAAATGGGACCAGACAGGGATGCCCACTTTCCCCATTTCTATTTGCCCTAACAATTGAACCCCTAGCGGTCAAAATAAGAGAGGAAAAAAGCATCAAGGGGATCAGGGTTTCCAAAAAAGAATACAAAATTTCCCTATTCGCTGACGATGTGATTCTGACCCTCGCTGACCCCCATATCTCCCTCCCTAACCTGCAAAGGTTACTACACAAGTTTGGTACAGTCTCTGACTATAAAGTAAACATAGACAAGTCAGAAGCTCTCAATATATCCCTCCCAAGTACAACGTGGAAGCTCCAACAATCTAATTACAAATATAAGTGGAGTACCACTCATATCAAATATCTCAGAGTGAGAATCTCGAACTGCCACAGGTCCCTCTATCAATATAACTATCCCCCTTTGTTTGACCAGATCAAAAAAGACTTAGGGCTTCATGCAATAGAGGTTCATAAAAAAAATCACCGGGCCATTTAAATCACCGTTTTTATGAGCGTTGGTATCACCGTATACAGAAAGCCTTCATTACCTGTCATAGCAAAATTCACAAAACGGGCGATTAGCCGGTAATCTGATGAACGACCCTCTGAAAAGGCCTTACCCAGCGAGTTGTATCTGCTGCAGAGAGAGCTGCTCTGAGAGAGCCGTCTCTCCCTGTGCAAACCTCGCCCAAAATGCATGTGTATACATTTTAATTTTGATAATAGAACAAAAATATTGGGGTAGAGGCCCCCCAATCAGCCAGTGCTACAGAGCTTAGTATTAACCCACTTTTTGAATAGAAATAGATATGTCTTACTGCACATACAGTAGAGGCAACGTTTATTCTAACATTTGCTGTAAACTAGCCGGGTTACATTCTGGGTATGTGCTGGGTATGTGCTGGGTATGTTCTGGGCTAGTTTGAGGCACGTTTAAGGCATTTCTGCATTGACTAACGACCCATAGGATTAACACAGCAGGGATCCCTGGCAGTCCAATTCAGTTTGAATGGGACTGCCAGGGACCCCCGCTGTTAATCTGATAGGCCATTAATCAATGCAGAAATGCTGGGGCTAGTTTAAGGAAAGTTTAAGGCATGTATTCAGTATGTACCTGGGTGTTTCCTGGGTCTTTTGGGGAATTGCCACTGGTTTTTGTTAGAATAAGAGTTGCCTCTACTGTATTATTGAAGAAACCTATCGGAGGGACAAAACCCTTGGTTTTTGTATGTGGTTTTGTGTACATACTAGGTGATATGTATATCAGAAGTATCAAGAACAAAGATCAGAGGTTCCCAGTGGCACGACATTTTATGGAATGTCCTAAAGGAAATTTAGATCATCTTACCTTTAGTGGCTTAGAACACATTCCACTCCCAGTCTGACGTGGAGATCGTCAGAACATTCTTAATCAAAAAGAAATATTCTGGATTTTCACATTAGATACCATGACACCTAGAGGTATCAACGTGGACTGGGAGATAAAACACTTCTTATAGAGTATTTAGTATCATGTATTCTTGCCACTGCCGGTATCGCCTATGCATTTTATTCCCATGGTCATGTGACGTGGACATTTAAATGCATAGGAGATACAGGCACCCCATAACGGGGCCTGTATCTCGGGAAGTAGGGGGTCCCTGAGGCTATCCGCTATGGTAATGAAGTTTACTGTAAATGCATTTTTATTGCATAGGGTTCATGCCAGGGGTCTCTGGTGCTAATATTAATGGATATCAGTTCCAGAGATTCCCGGCATCAATCCTATGCAGGTAAAATGTATTTTTTTTCTAAGTCCCATCTCGCCGCTTCTCTGCAGGTTTCCAACACATTTACACCAACTTTTTCTGGCATGAGGATTTTGTGATAAAATCACCATTCTAGAGCGGTGATAGGCATTCATAGCCTAATCACTGCTACTAGAATTGCGTGAGTTTATGAACATGCCGAAAAGCGGTGTTAAGTGGCTTATCACCGCTGCCTCGTGATTTTTTTTATGACCAATTTTTTGGAGCGATTCAGTCTTTTATCACCCACTTATCACCGCTTACTGAATAGCAGTAGGCATTTTGGGCGATAAGTGGTTGATAAGTGGCTTATGAACGCTTACTGCATAGGCCCCTTAGAGTCTTGGGAAAAAACTCCAAATATCATGGTTTCGAAGAATAGTCTCGATCAAAATGAATGTCCTTCCAAGGCTACTTTATTTCTTCCAAAGACTCCCCGTAGCCGTCCCACTAACATCTCTGAAAAATATACAGGCCCTTCTGTTCCAATTCATCTGGAATGATAGAAGACTGAGGGTTCCCAGATCGGTTATGCTCTCTTCAAAAACGAGGGTGGTCTGGGGGTCCCCGATGTGGTTAGGTATTATCTCGCAGCTCAGCTGAAGCAGGCTGTAGTTTGGAATTACGGCCGGCCTCCACCTGCTGGCTTGAGATAGAATCACACTATGCAGCCCCATCCACATTTCAGGTTCTACTATGGTCCCAGGGAGGAAGGGAAGGAGGACTGCGGAGGTTGGAACTAGGAGCAATGAGATGCACGTGGGACGTATGGCTCAAAAACAAAGGGAAATATGGCCTGCAAGCTACCCCATCTTAAATCACCCCTATCTTTAGAAACCCGAACTTCCCGCCCGGGTGTTCTAAAAAACAATTTGACCAATTTCAGGGTCTTGGCATAATACTGGTTGCAGATTTGCTGAAGAATGGAGAGATCCTATCCTTCCAAGAACTACGAGACAAATATCAATCACAAAACCTTCACTTGTTTAAGTCCTTACAAATCAGGCACTTCCTTTTTTCACTCTCCCAAAACTCCAAATTCCCCCCACTCACTAGATTCGAAACACTATGCAGTAAAGGCAGTTACCAAAGAGGACTAATATCCGAGATTTATAGGGGGATAGAGTCATCATCAGACCCCCTGACCCACCATATATGCAAAAATGGTCTGAGGACCTTAATGTACAAATAGAGAGAGACGAGTGGGAGGACATCTGGGAGATGGCTGCAAAAACCTCAATCTGCACAGTAACAAAAGAGAATATCTACAAAATTCTATTCCAGTGGTACCTGACCCCGGCTAGACTGAGCCAGATCTTCCCTGGCACACCTGACCTGTGCTGGAGGGGATGTGGTCAAAAGGGAGACATGGCCCATATTTGGTGGTCATGTCCAGAGATACAGAGGTTCTGGGTTAAGATCCAGACCCTGCTCCACGAGACCACGGGGATTCCCTTCCCCCTGGACCTGCTGGCCCTGGTGCTGAGCAAACCCTTTGATGACCTGCCCCCGCCGATGAGTAGATTGGTCTCATCCATCCTGACTGCAGCCAGATGCTCAATTGCGGCAGCCTGGAAGCAGACTAAAGCCCCCACGAGAAATACGGTAATTAGGAGGATAGACGAAGTAATGTCTATGGAGAAGCCATGCTCCACAAAAAAATGCCGCAGTTTTGGAATTCGTGGGATCCCTGGATAGGACCACAGGGCCAAGGTCTGCATTAGGCCAGAAGGGATTCGTTTATAGCGTGGATGGAGGAGGAGACGGAGACCCACAGAGACTCACCCCACTCCCATGCCTCCCCCCTTCAATTCCAGCCCCCCCTCTCCCCTCTGTCTACCCCTCGGCTCCACCCTAGCCCCCCCCATATCTCCCCCCCCACCCTCACCCGAAATAGAAAACCCTATTGGCCAACACCAAATTGAACCAACTGAAGTCCTGCAGTCATGTGCCGATGACTATATTGTACCCATGTCTGTAAGTGTTGATGCCAATAAAAAAGTTTGATACAAAAGATATTATAATTTATTAGACGTCGCCACCATTTTTGTACTATTTTTGTATGTGTTTGTAAATCTTCAGAATAAATGTTTCTTAGTACTGTATGTGCAAAAAACTGAATTCTGAGGTCTGTTATGCTGGAGTGAATATAAAAGAGACTTAAGGACATTTTACAGTAGCTGTGACTTGTATACAGTGATTAGAACTTACTGACAGACACTACATGGATTACATCTACAAATTGATACCTACCATGGGTAAGAAAATTAATACATAAGGTTGAACCTATTTTTATCAATCCTTTAATGGATGTATTATGTGCACTTCAGTTTTCTCCTTTTTCGTTTTTTACCTAAAGAGTTTACATATTTAATGATAAATGGGAATAAAGGCAGCTTCACACGTAACAATGTGCGTCCATATACCTGTGATCACTAACAACATAACAACATTACTGATTACAATGTAGACAGATCGCAATGAGAGCATTACAACACGGTGAATATGTTCCCTCTGTTAGCGCATCTCATTACTATCTGACAGGGCAGTGAAGCTGGACTACTGCATAAGACTGAGATGATGCTAAGGCTACTTACAACCCTCTCCCTGCACGGCACTTCCCCGCAGCCAAGTTGATCAAACATTATTGGCAGAGATGTGATAAAGTAAAGAAAGAGTATTAATGGATATCTGCTCCAACAATCTTATTTCTGAGCATTATCTTTCTTCCCTTCTGACTGGTTTGGCAGTGGATTGCATGAGGAGGTTCCTCTGTGTGAATCTGTGACGTGTTCATGCAAAGGTGAGCTGTGTATTGCCTGAGGCTGCTGTAACTTTATTAATATCTATTTAGCACAGGAATCTGTGAACCTAGCATCTGTTTAACACACTCTTTGGTTGGAAAAACCTTCTGCAGGTGAGTTTAAAGCTTCATCTGTTATGCATTATACTGTATACTTGGTGCCATGTGAGCTCCATTTAACAACATCATTGTTTAAAAATGTATGAAATACTCTGCACTGCCAAACTTAGCTCTATGCATGAAACCTCAGAAAAACCATGGCTTGATGAACAGCAATACATTATTTGTTTGCATCCCTGACACATGTTAGAAATGTGTTAATTGAACTTCTGATTCAGACAGCTTTACGTAACTTCAGAGCTAGTAGATTTTTTTGACAGAATAAAAGGTGCAGATGCAGAATATGATATAGTACAGGTACATATTAATATAAAGTGTCTGTCAAATTACCCCTCCTTATTAGAGATTTCTAAGTCTGAATTTGCATTTGCCGCAGATATGGGGGCCTATGCTATAAGCGTTCATAAAAAGAAAATTCGCCGGGCCATTTAAATTGCCTTTTTTTAGCGATGCTATCATGGTATTCAGAAAGCCTCGATTACCTGGATAGCAAAATTCCCAAAACGGGCAAGTAGCTTGCAACGTGAAGATCGCCTCTCTGATAAGGGCTTACCCTGTGATTTCTTTAAGCTGCAGAGAGAGCTGCACAGAGAGCCGCCTCTCCCTGCTCAAATCTCGCCCGAAATTAATGTTTTTTAATATAAATTTTATTACTAGTGTAAAGGGTTTCCCCCCCCCCCCAATCTCACATTGGCCCGGGTACTCTAACAACCAACCCCCATTACATGTTCTTTGTTTGGTGGTGCACCTGTAGGCAACAGGACTCCTGAGTCTCCCGCTTGATGGTGTTAGGGGATGTCATCAGGACAGGTAGCTGAGGTAGTGGGTGCGAGTTCAACTTACATCATGTGCAGCGCCTCCACCTCATCAGGGTCTATGCTTCCGCAGGGAGATGGTCCTGGTGAGGAACTCCTTCTTGGTGGTGACTGCCACTGTTGAGTAATTTCACACTCACACAGTGGGGGTTTCGTTAACAAGGCCATCTTTATTGTAGTTTGGGATGTAGCAGACTGCCCCATGCAGCTGCCGGCTCTAGCCACACATCTCTCCGTGTTGTCCCTTTGCCAGGTACGCCCTCCCAAATTGAAGTGGGATTCCCTGTTCTCCTAGGGAGATCCTCTCTGTGCCAGGTCCCTGGACACAGAGTGGCTTAGACAGGCCGATTGGTCAACCTGGACCGCTAGTTACTGCACTAGGGTCACAAAGTGTTCCTACAATCCCTTATGCAGGAAAATACAACTTCTCAACAACTTCCCACAGCTGCTGGAACACCCACTAACTAACTGTGTTGTGCCTTATATACTTCAGGAGGCAGGCGCATCCCTGATGTCACTATACAGGGACTCAGAGCATACAGCCACTCCCCTCCATACATAGGGCACCTCACCATGGTGTGAGGGAAAACCTCCATAACTACTGCTGGCATACCTGTACTTACCAGGACTTACTGCCAACAGAGAGGAAAGTAGTATACCATTATTATGCATGGCTATATACTCCCCCTGGTGAATCCCCACCGTCCCGGCTGGGGCCTAAATTTGGTGTACCTTGCTCCAGGAAACACTGTAATAGAACACACAAATTAAGCGTCAAACATTATCACCTTTACATAATAATGCAAGAACCTTCCGCTCACTGACCAGCAGGGAGCGTTAAAGAAAAGGGCAGACCACACTTTGACGGGACCTAATAATAGTGTCGAGGGTCTGGTTTCTTCACCTCCCGCCCCGCTGCATCGGTGACTGTCACGCTATACTCTTGGGGAAGGCCTCGCTCATTACAATACACCACTTTGTGCATCTAAATGCTGCGCCCGATTTTCCAAACCCTCATCAGTTGGGAAACCCTCTGCTCAGCCTGAACTCCCTTAATGGCTCCTCCCTTATTGACAATATAATATTCTATGTGATTACGAAGCCACCTCTCTCGATTGTCCTCTATCTCCCTCATCAGAGGTTCGGGGACATATGGGTACTCAAGCCCACGAGACCGTTTATATTTGGCTGTAATGGCCCGTTCAGCTTGGCAGGCCTGGGTTAATTTAGTTTGCCCAGCCTTTCCCGGTAATACCCATGACAAGGGCTCATCTGACTCCACTGGATCATCTAACCCTTCAGATCCCTTTGGGGTAATAAGACCCCCTTGAATTCGGTCCCACCTTACTCGCAGCTCTTTGAGGTATGCCTCATCGTCGAAATCCCCGGGAGCCCACCAATGGTCAACTACCCCATCCCTTTCTAGAATGAAACGGGTGCGGTCAATCCAGGTGACATAACCCTCATATAGTGGTGACCACCATCGAGTTTCCCGTACCTCCTCCGAGTTGGATTCTAGTGGCTCTTCCTCTTCAGGCCCGCCCGATGATACCCCTGAAGTACCCTCAGATTGCGTAACCTTTCCCCGACACTGTGACCAGTGTCCACCCGTGATTCCCAACACACTAGCACAATCACTGGGCACCGACCCTCGTCGGGAAATCCTCCCTCCACCCTCCGATCCATCATCCGAAGTTCCCCAGTCCATGCTTCCAGTCCGTTCCTCGGTAGGACCCCTGGAATCCCCTGACATCCCCAGGCTAGAGGTAGACCCGAATGAACAGGTGACAGGGACAGGGGATTTAACTAGGGCCTTGGGGCTAACTTTGGGGATGGACGGGGTTGGGGGACGGGGCCGGATGGTAGGTATCGGCAGGGTTACGGCCTGCTCCTCAGCAATACCTGCCTCACTTCCGCCACAAAGTCCGTTCTTTCCTCCGGCAGCTGAGCTTATCGGTCTCCGGCTCGAGCGCCCACTCCGTCTGTCAGTAGGGGATCGACTTCCACTGCTCGACCGCAGAGGCGCGATCACCTCCCACTCGATGCCGCCCGGGTCGTCCGGAATCTCCTCCGTACACGCACGTGCTTCGACGCCATCTTGGGTTGGGTCCCCAATCGAGACCTCTTCCTCCACGAGGACATCCGGCAACGCCCGTCTGCTACGCGGTCCAGCCTGGCCCTGGATCCGCTCTTCTTTCACCTCCACCCCCTCGGTCTGCGGCGAGCACTGAGCTAGCCTACTGCTCCGCAGCGTCGGGGTGGATCGACCTCCTTCCGACCCGCTAGTCACCACGGCAGTGGGACTCCGGCGATCGGGTTGTCGCGGTACTGGAGACACTCGACTCCGTGTCTCCACACCATGAGGAATAGCATCTCGCCACGGGATACCACTGGTATGGTACTCCGTCAACAAGTCCTGTGCATCTGCCAGCCTGGCACACTCCTCGTCCGAGGACTCTAATTTACAGTTCGGCCGGGGTATTCCAGTAGGGGACCGTCGATGGGCTCCTTTCCGGTCACCTCTCCGATGGCTAGTTTTCTCTGACTTGAGAACCCGGCTTGAATCCTGCTCCGCGGGGCCTGTATTCTCACGCCACAGTGCACCCGGAAGCTCCGCCGCCGACATCGGAGTAGAATCCTTCACTCCCCCAGCTTGTACCGGCACAAACGTTGTCATGGGCCACATATATTGCAGTCCACAATGAGGACATCGAGCCTCGCTGCCCACAGCTCCGCCCGGCAGTCTGCACTGCAGGCAGAGACAGACCACTGTCTCCACACCCTCTACGCGGATAATCAGGAAGCCTCCTGGAACCGAGTAGGGATGGGTAGATATCAAGGGACTCTGATCCACTTTCTCGGAATGTTCAGCCATAGTCACCAACGGAGGCACTCTTCTTAGAGGTCTGTATCGATCAATGGCTCTTCGCAACTGAAGGGCAGGGGATGGTTGCACAATCCCTGCCCCTACTTCCTCCATCGGCATCCGGTGGAATTGCAGACCACTCCCTAGGGGGGTGTCTCGTAGACTTGTAGGCTGACCCAGCACAGGTGCAGAGTGAGTCATAGTCCATGAGGGCGCGGCTCCAGCTTTCGCGCCAAACTCCCTGGCAGGGTGGAGTTTTCTCGTTGCCGCCAATCCTGGCCAACAATTAGCAAACTGCAAAGTTGCAAGACTTTCTGCAGCTGGCCCACGCGGTGTCCCGGGAACGCGGGAACCGCCATCTTGGTGAGTACTGTCCTTCTTCATATTTGAGGTAGCGTCTGGCTGTTTGTTTATTGGTGTATAACAAAGTCCATTTCGTTCCTCCCATCTCGCAAGGCTGTCGTCCTCACTAGTCTCGAGGGTACTTTCCCGAGAACATAGGCAGGACAAACACGGCGCAGCCACGGCTTTCACGCCATTCCATAACAAGCTCACAAAAGTCTCTTCTGTAGCTAGTTCTTCTTCCTCAGTCCGACGTCCTGGACCTTCTGCTCTTTGCAGATCCTCCATTCTGACGGTTGTTTCTCGATCACTGTATACTGGGTTATTGTACATGGAGCTCCGCTTTGCGGGGCAGCTACCACATCAGTACAATAAACATGCCTTGTGCACCACCTTATGTACCTAACATAGATCTAACTCGTGTTTGCACTACCTCAGGCTAGGCTCATTCTCTCAGTGTCTACTGTATCTCCTTCCTCCCAGTCTGTGCTCCCTTCGGTAAGTGATCTGAAATGGGCTAGAGTACTCTGGGGCTTCCATGCAGTACTTGGGCATCTACCTCTCTTGGTCAGCCTAGTGCAGACCCTCTCCAGGAGTCCTGACCTAGTTAACAGGCTATCCCTTCAGGCATCCTACCCCTAGCGCTACCTCAAGGTGACTCGGACAGCTATAGCCCCTCTCCAGACCCACTAACTCCTCTCAGGTTCCCAGGCTACTCCTGCGGTTCCATCCCAACACAGCACAAAGTGGCAGCATACACTTTCCCTGTTTCCTAGCGTGTGCCTAGCAAAAGCCTGTCCTGTTGACAGATATCTATATATCTCAGCAGCGCATCCAATTGTAACGGGTTTTCCCCCACCCCAATCTCACATTGGCCCGGGTACTCTAACAACCAACCCCCATTACGTGTTCGTGTTTGGTGGTGCACCTGTAGGCAACAGGACTCCTGAGTCTCCCGCTTGATGGTGTTAGTGGATGTCATCAGGACAGGTAGGTGAGATAGTGGGTGCGAGTTCAACTTACATCATGTGCAGCGCCTCCACCTCATCAGGGTCTATGCTTCCGCAGGGAGATGGTCCTGGTGAGGAACTCCTTCTTGGTGGTGATTGCCACTGTTGAGTAATTTCACACTCACACAGTGGGGGTTTCGTTAACAAGGCCATCTTTATTGTAGTTTGGGATGTAGCAGACTGCCCCATGCAGCTGCCGGCTCTAGCCGCACATCTCTCCGTGCTGTCCCTTTGCCAGGTACGCCCTCCCAAATTGAAGTGGGATTCCCTCTTCTCCTAGGGAGATCCTCTCTGTGCCAGGTCCCTGGACACAGAGTGGCTTAGACAGGCCGATTGGTCAACCTGGACCGCTAGTTACTGCACTAGGGTCACAAAGTGTTCCTACAATCCCTTATGCAGGAAAATACAACTTTTCAACAACTTCCCACAGCTGCTGGAACACCCACTAACTAACTGTGTTGTGCCTTATATACTTCAGGAGGCAGGCGCATCCCTGATGTCACTATACAGGGACTCAGAGCATACAGCCACTCCCCTCCATACATAGGGCACCTCACCATGATGTGAGGGAAAACCTCCATAGCTACTGCTGGCATACCTGTACTTACCAGGACTTACTGCCAACAGAGAGGAAAGTAGTATACCATTATTATGCATGGCTATACTAGTGTAGATGAACATGGGGTCTCCAGACTAGAAAGCTTGGATTTCAGGTCTGGGGAGCCCCTGCATCCCGAGATACAGGCCCTGTTATGAGGTGCCAGTATCGCCAATGGATTTTATTCCCATGGTCACGTGATGCGGGACATTTAAATGCATAGGAGATACCGGCATCCCATAACGGGGTCTGTATCTTGGGAAGCAAGGGTCCCCGGACCTCAAATCAATGAGATTCTGCTCCGGAGACCCCCTGCCCATACACTAGTATTACAATTAATATTAAAACAGCTGCTACCCACAATAAACATTAAAAACACAACAACACTAATACTCACCTCCTCTACCCCACGAGTGATACCAGAGGCATTGGGTGTCCAGGGGTCCTTAGGTGGTCCCCGCAGGTGTCTGTAGGCCCTACGGGTGTCCTTGGATCCTCAAGTGCCTTGCGGTGTCTGTGGGCCCTCGGGTGGTCCCGTGGGGGTCTGAAGGTCCTTGCATGTGTCGGGGGTTCACAGGTTGTCCATGTGGGTGTTTGTGGTCCCTCAGGTGGTCCCTGTGGGTTTCCGGGAATCCTCAGGTGGTCCCTCTGCAATGGTGAACAAAATATACTGTGCGCAACTAATTAACCTCTAATATTATCAGTGATAAAGTGTATTAAACATAACCCTTCTAATTAGTAACCCAACTGGTAAAACCACAAAAAACAACAGTGTAAACAATAAAAATGTACGTAAACATGCAGTGTGGTGTAGAAAGCGTCTGCTGCTAAAAAACAAGGGTGGCTCAACACCCCCCAATGGCTAAAGAAATGGAGACAAAAAACAGCGCACAACGCAAATAGTGAAGTATGAAAGTGACAAGTGTATATTAAAATAGGGGATAAATATTCTGCGTACATCAAGGTATTAGGTCATAAACATTGAGTGTGTTAAACACACAAGTTACCACTCGGCGACTGCTGGTATAGGAGTCAGGAGTTTGCTTCTCTCAGCAGGCGTCTGGGACAGCAGCTGCGATGTTATCCTTTCCTGGGAACACCTCTGCAAATGATCACCGTCTCTGTGGGGGATTCCCCTCTGATCAGCTGGGCTCCCGATAAGTCTGGCAGTCTTTAGCCTACAGATGCACTCAGTGGTCGCACTCAGAGGGTCCCCGGATTAGTCAGAGAGGGCTGGAGCGGTTTCGTAGTAACAACTACTTCTTCAGGGAAACTCCCTGAAGAAGTAGTTGTTATTACGAAGCGCGTAGGATGATATTTGGTCTATGTGTTTATTGCTATTTTTATCATTGTGTGCATTTTCGGGCACCTTAGAGACTATTTTACACTCTTGCTGTTTCACTCCATGTAACCAATACGGTGACGTCATCACGCAGCGTCCTGTTACAGAGCGGCAGCGTGGCATACTGGAGTTTTACTCACAGCCAGCTGATTCACCTCTGTGTGTGACTGCACTAACCGGAGAGCTCTACGAACCGCTCCAGCCCTCTCTGACTAATCCGGGGACCCTCTGAGTGCGACCACTGAGTGCATCTGTAGGCTAAAGACTGCCTGACTTATCGGGAGCCCAGCTGATCAGAGGGGAATCCCCCACAGAGACGGTGATCGTTTGCAGAGGTGTTCCTAGGAAAGGATAACATCGCCGCTGCTGTCCCAGACGCCTGCTGAGAGAAGCAAACTCCTGACTCCTATACCAGCAGTCGCCGAGTGGTAACTTGTGTGTTTAACACACTCAATGTTTATGACTTAATACCTTGATGTACGCAGAATATTTATCCCCTATTTTAATATACACTTGTCACTTTCATACTTCACTATTTGCGTTGTGTGCTGTTTTTTTGTCTCCGGTCCCTCTGCAAGTCTGTGGGCCCTCGTGTAACACCATCAGGTGGTCCCTGCGGGTGTCTGGGGGCCTTCGGGTGGTCCCTGTGGCTCCCTGCTGGCCTGCAGTACCAACCCCGTGGCCCAAATTTTAATTGCAATACATTGAAATAAATACACCCTCCTCCCCCCCAACCCCCCAACACATACAGTACTGTAATGGGCAAAATAACTATTATCCGGATATGGATCAAAGCTAATTTTCCCATTATAAAATCAAACATTAGCCAGCCTGCATAAATAAAGTAACTAAAACTTTCTACTTTCCTCTGCCATCATGAACGGCATACCCATCTGCATACTCCAGGTCCATCTCCTCCGTTGCCAGAAAGAATACAAGAAAAAACATAATTTAATGGCCCCTAACCCCTTAATCACCTTAGCGGTTAATAACTGCTATAGTAATAAAGGGTTAACCCACCCTCCCCTGCTACCCATCCGGGAGTCATAACCACCCCGGGCCCACTATACCCACCTTCTACCCATTGATTGGCATAGTGGTACATCATACCTGTAACAGGGGACTTATCCCTGTTCACAAATGTGCCTCTAATCCAGCAGTGTGGTGGTTAACTGCTGGTAGCAAATTAACTAACACCACCTGCCTGATTAGAGGTGGTAGATAAAGCCTGCCTTTGAGACAGGAAGTTGCTCCTTAGCTCACTTGTGGGCTGAATTTTGGAGAACACAGATCTCTGGAGATGACCTGTCTTGAGCTCTGTCAAGAAGAAACAGCAGAACTGATTGCAAGACACCAAATAAGACTTCTAAACCTGGATGCTGATTTTCTGTGCACGCACGGGTGCGGTTCCAGGAGAGCAGAGAAGCTTACTCTACAGCAGCTAACAGATAAGACTTTCATTCTAAAGAGGCTTCAAATATCTGCTTATGTCATTCTATGTGTTTGGGGCTGGGAGACCTGCTTAACTAGGAGTTGTGAATTACATGGGATTTCACTAGAAATACTCCCAAGTGAATTAAGCTTTGTTCCCCCCCCTGTGTTTGGATGATTTCCTGATAAAAAGGAAAAGGCACAATAAAGCCTTATTATAATTTCACCTTATAAAAGCCTCCAATTGTGTACCTCTGTGAACGTCCGTCTACAATACCCATATAATATGGGCATGACAAGCCACAGTAGCAGTCAATGTCACAGTAATAAAAAAGCATGAAGGCCAAATATACACAATAATAAAAGATATACACAAGCACGTAAACACACCAACTCAAGAAATAAAAGCACTAGCCAACCAATTAAATAAATAAAAGCACTAGCCAACCAATTAAATAAATAAAGCACTAGCCAACCAATCAATTTAATAAATAAAAGCACTTACCAACAAAACTATTAATTTTAAACACTAGCCAACAAAACAATTAATGAATTTAAACCAGTAGCCAACAAAACAAATAATTAATTGAAAACCAATCCTACAATGCACTAAAAACAAGCCATCCAAATTCCAAACAATTGAATCCACAAAAATAAAATAAATAGAAAAAAATACAATCAATTCAAAACAAACATTTGCCAAAAAATGCATTGGCTGTCACTGTATTTATCTGTACCCTAAAGTGGCACATATTAATACATTATCATTCAATGGGCAATCAAAAACATTAAAATAAATAAATACAATTAAAAAACCTGAAAAAAGGGCATTTTTAAATGTAACATGGTAAGTCCATTCTACCTGTCATCAGGGAGCGTGTAGACCTTTCACCCAGTTATGTTCTATATTGGGGGCTCCCAACAGAGCTACGTGTCCTGGGAGCATGTACCCCAAGCTGTGCAAGTTGCCATTAAGGGAACCCCTGTTGCATTAGTAGCTGAGATCAGGACCCCGGCAGAATCCTGACCCTCAGAGAGGGTAAAACAGGATATATTGAAAATAGCACTTGTGCTGCGTGTACATTGTGCTGTGGGGGAGTCGCATCGGCTAGTGTGTCCGATCATAGCGTGACCCCCACGTTCCATGATTGGGTTATCTGAAGGGGCTCCCACCACTAGTCTGTGTGACTTATGGGAGCGTGTTCCCTGATTTGTATACTCTGCCATGTATGGGGACCACCTGCTGCATTAGTTGATGAGGAGTGGTGCACCCGGCAGAACCCTGAACCTCAAAGGGGGTAAACAGGGGATGGGTACAGCAAACTAGCGCCACTGTGCTGGGCGTACCCCGTAATGTGGATGAGTCATACCGGATAGTGCGTCCGTGGTAACATGACCCTCACTAACTAATGCTATGTTCTGTATTGTGGGCTTTCAGAAAGGAAAACTATCCTTGACGCGTGTACCTTGAAGCAATTTGTTATTACCAAAAGGGACAGGCTCTGTTGAATGTGGCAAGGATCCTGTGCACCTCATGTGAGATCTAAAATGGCTGCCACTGCATGGTGGTCGCACAGAAAGACATCCACAATGGCGCTCTCGTCTCAAGCAGTAGACTGCATTCGCTTGCATTTGCAAAAACTTGCAAAAATTGCAAAGCTCAGTTGCATCCTTTCGGTGCCAAAGCCTGGCCACCCCTAAACATGCCTGTTATAGTTAGAGCAGGTCACACTCTGCTTCACCCATGCCTCTAATTTCACCCAGGGGAAGAGCTATCAGTGATTCCATCAGCCAATCCTAGTGAAGTTAGAGCTGGGAGGAGTTAGCCTTGCCTCTGAAGGCTCATTCATCAGTGAACTGTGAAAGTAAGAGGAGCTGTCTTACCAACATGAGAAATCACTGTACCATGGCTGCCTCTAGTGAATCTTTGGATTTACTACTCTCTTCCGGGTGGCTACCTGGTAGTAAGGGTAGGAGAACAATTCCATCTGCGCTTTGTGCGTGTGCGCATTGTCGCCTGCCTGGTGGCCTTGTGAACCTACAGTAAGTGCGTGGTGCCAACACTGTGGCACCTATTATCTGTGACCTGCCAGCCCTGTATCTGCAGAGCTATATGTGCCAACCTCGTGAGCCGTCACCCAGATGGGAGCGATTCCATTCCTGTTTCCTGCCACGGATGCTGTGGGCCTATGTGCCCTTATAGATGTGTGCGGAAGCGTTAGTGGTTCCGTGCCACTTAATTCTACCTCAGCTGCAGTTGCGGACCCTGCAGTGGGCCCCGTGTGCCCTACCACGGACAGTCCGGCCTACAACGATGGTACCAACAGTCTCAGGCTTGGGATTGGTAACTCTCCAAACTGACAAAGGTGCATTGACTGTCCCAGGGGTGTCGGATGTGAGTCCCCAGGTGACCGCGGAGCATGGCAGCTCCATAGGCCTGGTCGCCCGGGCGATTGGATCAGTCCGTCATCGCTTCCTGGCGGAGGTGTCCCCCCTAGATGAAGACCTATACCAGGCAGACCCTGCGGAAGAGAGATCCTCATGTACCTGTCCATCCCTGATGAGTTCTGGTCCAGAGGCGTCCTTCCACAAGGCTGCGGCAGTTCCCAGATTACGTCGGAGCTGTCCATGTGCTGCCTGAGGAGGAACCGATAGACATCTCCTATCATGATGTGGGTGAGCCATCCGGCTCTTACTTTTCAGCTGCTCCAGTTGCGGCCTACATGCCTGAGGTGCAGGGTGCGGCCTTGTCCGGTACACAGCGCGTGACAAGTTTCCGGTCTCACCAGAAGTGACGTCATCAATGGCGCCGGTCGTGAGCTGCTCCGGTGGTCTCGCGAGACTGGCGCACAGCTATGATGTCACCAAAACGGCTTCCGCTGAGCCGGTCGCACAACTGCTGGGCCCAGAAGTGGTGAGTGTGGGCCTACCCCCGACAGAAGTCACCAGCCTGGTGAAGGCTGACTGTACTACGGAGGAGAAGCGTGTCCTACACTGATGCCGCCCCTTCAGGGTGGGGAAGGGGTCAACGAGTGTTGATAGAGGAGGAGTCTGGGGAACCATAGGTCAATGCAACAGATTTATTGCAACTGAACAGAACATAACTTAACATAACTGGTCCCTTTCTTCCAGTATCCCAGCCCATGGTTACAATCCCTTCCCTGAGCAGGACAGGACTAGTCACCCAGGAGCTTGAGGCTCCTAGGCTCGTCTGATCTTTCTCACCCTCTTAGGGGCAAGGCAGGAACACAGCATTCGGAACCCAGGGAGAACACACTAAGGGGCCTATGCAGAGAGCAGCGAATTTTAAAAATGGCGAATTTCATAAAAAGGAGCTTTTTTGGAGAGTTTTAATCTCCATATGCAGAAAAGTGCGAATTCTGCTATGTTTAACATGGATGCGTCTGGCGAGTTTAAATTGGCGAGATGCGCGCTTCGGAAACATGTAAAAACAAATTCGCGCCTTTTTTTTTCCCTTTGCAATGGCCGCGAGCGCCAGTTTTTTTTGGCGAGGCAAAACGGAGACAATCGCGCCATTTTATTGGCGCGAACAGCCGCTAGATGCCGTTCGCGCCTCTCTGCATACGGATATATTTTAAACTGGCGAGATTGCGGTTCTCGCCAGCCGCGAGGCGAGTTTTACAAATAGAAATGAAAAATTGGCGCGATTTTCGGAAATCTCCATTTTCTGCTGTTTTCTGCGCGATTATCTCCAAAAAATGGCGAATTTCGAAAATTCGCTGCTCTCTGCATAGGCCCCTAAATCTGGAAGGGAATCAGCTTTTATACCAGGGGTGTGCCCCACTCCTAAGCCCCAGTAACTCGGCAGGACCACCAGAGTAAGCCCACCCCCCTGGCATGTGGCTCCAACGGTTTTTAGGCACCTGCCTGCAAACTGCAACAATGTTTCACCTGGGTGATGAGGCTCACATGCTGAGCCATATGAGAGGGGTTTACCCCTAGCACTGCCTGCTCTTACTAGGACTTATAATAATACTTGGGCATAGATTTTAGTAGCCAGAGGTTACATGGCTACATTTATATAAAAAAGGAGTGCTAATGGGTATGTGACAATCTATGAACAAAAGACAGAGAACCCTAATGCTACATCCAACATGACAAATCATATAGTTAAATATGTACAGTAGCTGTTCTTTTCTCATAAGTGGGTCTGGGTTTGATCTTACAAGGGTTGTGTGTGTACACTTTTGAAACAAAATCCAAGTCAAATCCAATGAAAGGCTCATCCTTGGATTCATTTTTGGGGGGAGGGGAAAGGTTTATTTTTTTGTTTATTTTTTAAGAAACGAGTCAAACAATTTGATTTAAATGTTTTTGTTAACCTAAACTAAAACACCAGTGAGAGTGCCCATCCTTAATACATACCCTCGTATAGTGGGTTACTCATAAAACGGCAAGCGTGCTCATCAGTGTAATATCGTACAAAAACTATCACTGAAGTCATTGCGAGTTTCTGTGCAACAGTGCCCCATTTGGCACTATTATAGTTCAATAAATGATGACGACTATAGTGTCAACAATGTACACAACATAAATCTTCATGAACAAGGGTAAGACCTCTGCACAGCATATTGAATAGGAACCATAGACCTCAGTGGCATTTATTATAGTAAGTGACACAGTATATTAAAATACTTTATATGAAAACTATCAGTCTACAATGCCCCATGGCTACAGCTGTAATACTGTCTATTATTAAATCAGTTCATTATTATTTTATTAGTTAGAAACTGAATCTTGTGGGGGAAGTGGTAGATGCCTTCTGGACTTTTGGGACACAAAGAGATAGCTAAAGCTACATGGGAAACAAATGTATTATTTTCTGAGCTAGAGATAACACAATACTGACCTTTTCAGGGACAAAGGGTTCTGATGCTAAGATGGACATAAATCGTGTAGTGTTTACAATTGAAACCTGACCGAAAGGGTTTATTAAATCTGCAAAGTATTTGATGTATGTCAAACTGTTACATAAAGTCAATACTTTGAAAGAACAGCAATAAATACTGTACATAAGGCAATATTTTCATCACAGAGAAAGCAATCACATAAAGATTAGGGGACCATTTCAGAATTGAATGCTAGCTAGCTATGTGAAAGATAACAATAATTTATCTTTTATTTGAGTTATCGCCATGGGTGACAATAAAGCATAAAAAGTACATGCCCTTATATTACCCTAAATGCCATCAGCCACTTTAGTTGTCTGAAGTTAAATGTGTGATCATTCATAATCCTGTTATTTCATGACTTTTTAAGAATGACAAAAATGGCAATAGCCCTTTGCTGGAGTTGAGTTACATTTAAAATGCAATTGCCCTAATAAGGGATGACATACCAATAATATTATTCCCTTTGTTGGAATCTGAAATGTTATTATAGTTAAGGGCTGATCTTCACAGTAGTGGTGTTGAAGGTTACAATTTGATGGGAAATATAAGTATGCCTGTGTTCAATGTAGAAGATTTCTTATCGTATAGCACCACTTAATAAATATCGGCCCAAGCCTCTGCTTTGCATATGTAATTTATTCTCTCTCTTCCTTATGTGAATGCATTTATACGGAAATAAAATCCCGCATTACGGTTTGCTAAGCTCAGCTCTTCCTCCCTAAAAAAGAAAATTATCTGCTGGTAACTTATTGTTCCTGCTGGCACTTTACAATTATTAAAAACAACTATTTAGTTAAATCACTAATTAACTACATATGCGGCAACACAAAAATAACAAAAAGGCTTGAATATTATTGTGGTTAAATAAGAATGTGTTCTCTAACGATGATTATAAAAAAGCAAGGAGTATAGCAAGCATAGTCTTTGCTTGACTTGCTCATACTGTATTTGCACATTTGTCTTATTTGTAAGGGACATTTAATATGTACTGTAATGTATTTTTCTTTTGAGATTATGTGTAAAGAGAGGGGGGGAAAGGAAGGGTAAATGAGGGGGAAACATGTCAAACAATATATATATATATATATATATATATATATATATATATATATTCTTCATTGAAGTAGTGTCACGAAACGCGTGGAATAGACATTCCATACACCATGCGGGTGTAACAGAGGACCCTCAGTGTCTCCACAGAATCAATTTTTGCGTGGCTGCGATGCGGTTCTTTTGCGGACCCCACTATCATATCCCTGCACTCAAAAGGGGGAGCCTATCCCCTGGTAAAAGGCTTTGCAGAACTGGATGCCGTTCCAAGCGGAGAGCTTGATTTGAACAGATCTGAACAGATCAAACAGATTTGAACAGTATCGCCTAATCGTGCTCACCACCGCTTCCCAGCCTTTGAGTATCTGCACCCATGGGATCTTTGCTAACCGTAAGCATATTCTTAATTTTTTTTTTACTGTTTTTGGATTGCCAGTCTGTTTTAATATATATGCATTTAAAGCAATGGTGGGTGAAAAAGGCGACAAAAAACCTCCACCGTTAGCATACAGCCAATAAAGAATATCCCTTGTGAGCACATTCACATGTCTTAGATAAGTCTGCAACCCTACCTTTAAACCATTATCCCCTAGCATACAGTGCTCCCACTGCAGCAAGGGATTCGGGGAAATGACATGCAAAGGAGCACACAATGTGTCACCATTTGCCTGAAACCCATTTACATGGAGCCCATATAAGCAAATGCTCTGCTGTTCACACAGCTTTGTGAACAGCAGAGCATTTGCTTATATGGGTTCCATGTAAATGGATTTCAGACAACAGGTTACACATTGTGTGCTCATTTACACGACATTTCCCAGAATCCCTTGCTACAGTTGAAGCATTGTATGGTAGGTGATAGTGGTTGAAAGGTAGGGTTGCAGACCTGTCTAAGACATGTGAATGTGCTCACAAATGATATTCTTTATTGGCTATATATTTATATATATATATATATATACATATTTATTCACACATACATAAAGAGTTATATAAATACAGTACTACAGTATGCTTTATACTGTACATAGTATACTGTAATATGTACAGTACACATATATTTTTATTTAATATACCATGCATATATGCTACAATATTTTACATGTAGCATATTGAAGCATGTATATAAAAATAAATATTCATACACCAATATAATTGTATCTGTAATATATAAATATAAAATATTTTATATAAAAAAACCCAGCAGGCATCGCTTAAATTAAAAACAAATCTTTAATGGAACAATATTATTGAGAAAATAACAGTTTTCAGCTGAGTCAGCTTTATTGCTGCCAATTCCTATGTTCCCAGCCCTATTCTTGCCATGAAACTATTATAAAATCCATATAAAACCAAGTAACACCATTGTCTTCTTTATTTGCAATGATAATTTAGAGAATTAATCAGAAAACAATCCAATGTTTCATTATGAGTTATAAAGAGAGATGGTCTATTTTATATAGGGCATGGAATGCACCGCTGTGCAATCTACAGAAAGCTTCACAAGAGGTTTTTCTGATGCTTATACCTGTACCCGATCCAGCAAAAAGACAAAATGACTTAAAGGATGGCATACTTCTAAGATATTGTAAAAGCCACATGCTCCCCCTTCTCTGACTTTATTAATTTTATATGGAAAACTTTTGATGGTCAACACTTTTGTTGTTTAGAATTCAATAGCCTTTTGGTTCCGGATAAGTCAGGGATGTGTTTACAGTTTAAACATACAGTAGACAGTGTCAACAAAATAAAGATAGAAATAAGTGAGACAAAGATCTTGAGGAAAAATGAGCACAAAGTAAGAGAAAACACACAAAAAAAGGATGTTCCATAAAAATGTTTTGGTGAATTCAAAACACAAATCTTTGAAGATCACAAATTAAATATTTTCTGTGTGCTTATGATCTGTAAGAGTTTAATCTACAGGGCAGCACAAGAGTATTAACAAATTACATTGTCAAAATGCCAAATCAACTTAAACTTATAGTATGGTCTACAACCTATTCGGAGACATCTAGTATAAAAATACAAGACATTGGCAAGCAATCATCTCATTTTAAACGTTGCCTTTCTTGATTTATCACATTTACAGGGACTTCCTTAAAGTGTAGCCTGCTGCATTAAGAAGCTTGCGCTGTCACACCTGTTAAGTGAGCAGTAAGCACAGAACAACTCAATCACAGAGACCTGTTTTATCGTTTTGAAATCTTTAACTTTTACGTTATCTGCCTGCTCTGGATCAGAATTGTGAAGATGGAAAGTGACTGTAAACCTGATATAGAAAAGTAAAAATCTGATGAAAATCAGTTGCACCAGGTACAGTAAGGCCCAAACCCCTCAAGATGCAACACATAGGGGCCTATTCTAGTGTAGCCATGGTAGGTTTTGGCTATTCTACTGCCCCTTGTTATGTAATCCCTGATAGATGCAGGCTATAACAGACTGTCATCTTGTATTTTCCCCTCCTCCAGCAGCCTCTCTGAGTGATGGGTGTGGAGTGGAACTGGGTCTGTGTTCAGCCAGTCATGGTGCAGACCTAGTGCCCTCCCCCTTCTGTGCCTTAAGGAGGAAACATGTAAAGTTAGTTAGTACAGGTTCACCGTTCAGGGGTTAGAGACCTATGCCTCCAGCCCCGTTATGGGCTGGGGAAGAGTTTAGGCACCTGGCCGGGCCTCCAGCCTACCAGTGTGGCCTAGGGCCATCCTAAGGCCTGGATCCTGCTAGTAACATCATGCATCCGCTGTAACAAGAACTGCAGATGCCGACTCAATAAAGGATCCCATTTTATATACCCCTGCCTGAATCTACAGTCTATTGGGAAGGGGTATGTTCAGAGGACTGTCACAGGAGGAACTGTCTCCAGAACACTGGACCTACTGTAACTGGAGGCGCAGCACCATGAGAAGAACTACTGCCTGAAACCGCCAAAAGCCTGTCCTGTTTCCCCACAGCATTGCGGAAGCTCAGGCTCTCCTGAATCAAACAGGTATCCAGCACCACTCTGACCTGTAGCCAGTGTAAATCTCCCAGAGGGGGGGAAGCAGCGCTACACTAGTATCTCCGAAGTGTGTCATTCCGTATCTAAAGAAGCCTTTCCGATCGGATTGGAATGCTTCACTATTCTATCAGTCAATCTCGCATGTCCAATCCATGCAGAAAAGGTTTTTTTAGATGAGGTTTGACAATGGCTCAACTAATCCGATTGGTTTGTCAAAAAAAAGCCTCAAACTCGCATTTTTTTAAACAACTGCATTTCACTTAGCTTTGTTACTGATGCAGCGGCTGTTATTTGAACACATCACGGCGCCGATTTTGAGTTCTCTGCTGTTCCCCACGCAGCATGAACGCGGCCAATCGCCCCAGGCACCCGCACTTACCACGGATTTTTTTAATTGAATTTCATGGATTCTGTTTCTTCGTTTGCAATAAAATGGATGAATTATAATGTGTACAGTACTGTGCTACTGTGTCAATTTCATATTTTTAAAAGCAAGAACACTAAAATTCGTTTTTCTGCACTCTCTGCGGTCGCATGTTAGTGCGGGAAGGCTGGAATTCATCCCGCGGTTTCAAATCTGGATTCCGATGTACATGACGCGTAAAGTGTTCGAATAACGGCCGCTCCATCAGTATGCAAACCGCTTTTAAAAACTAAAATTTTTTTCACAACACCTACTGTAAATTACATCCAGAGCCTGAAATATGCTTTTGGCTTAGAGTGCAAAACCCATATGTCAGACTGGGAATAGAGTTAGCACCACTTCAGGTCATGCTGCTTCTAAAGCAAGTGCAATCCGAGCATGTCAGCTGTTAAGCCGTGTGGTTTGTCACTTTTTATAGACGCGGTTTAGAAAATGGAGAATAGGGTTTTTTTCACATCCCCTTCCATGCTTTCTGAACATGCCAAACCATGTAATTTGGCAATGGCAACTTTGGAGCTACTAGAATAAATCCCACTGTCACTAAAATATCCCACAGTGCTTACATTGTACATTAGATAGCAATGTTCTAGTCAAGTGAATGCACAAAGGTGTATAAGGAAGCAGAATTGTTAAGCAGTAGTATGTACAGTACCATAAGAAGATTAAAATTGGATTAATAACTTGCTTTAAAGAGGATCATTTTGAGCTCAATTTCTATGCCTGTCATTTATATTCACAATCTTCAGATGTTGTAAGAAGACTACTTTCCATTTTACACACATAAAAAGACATACAGTAGGGGCCTATGTTAGTAGCCTTCATAATGCAGTTATCGGACAAAAATGCCTACAGCGATTCAGAAAGCCTCGATAAGTTGCTGGAACCGGCAAAATTTTCTGCTGTCAAAAACAAAATCGCCAAGTGACCGGTGAAAAGCCACTTATCGCCAGTTTTGAAACTCGTGCAATTCTAGTAGCTCAAGGCTCTATCAAGGCTCAAACAATCCCATTGCTTCCTGTACCATGTGATATGTTCCATGAGTAAAAAGGATGTGACATCACTTTAAGGTATGATGTCACATCCTTTTAACTAATGGACATATCACATGGTACAGGAACCAATGGGATTGTCTTCAATCCCATTAGCTGTAATACAACGTGATATGAGCCATGTGGTTTTAAAGATGTGACGTACCTTCTGTTGAGATCACATCACATCCTTAAAAATTAAAAAAGATGGTCCAATTGGATTGTTGCTGTACTATCTGACCCTAAAATTTGACGTCACAGGTCCTATATAAGGCCTGCCTGTCTTATTTTAGCTCAAGAAAACGTAGAGGCAACTTACGTTGCTGGATTTAATATGGGATTCTATTGGATTACACCAGAAGAAGATAAAAGAAAAGAAATCATGATAGATACTGTAAGATAGAAGAAGAAAGAAGATATAAGAAATAAAAATTTTATACTTGATGCTGTTGTTCAAGGAGGATGGAGTCGGATTGCAGTGGATGACGTTGCAGGTAGAGAGCTTCCTGATATGCCGGGATTCGGAGGGTGAAGACTTCTAAAGGTAAGATAAATATTGAATGTACAGTATGATAATGTAATTTTTCAGGTTTTATGATTGTATTTATTTTTATGTTTTTCATTGCCCATTGACTGCTAATGTATTAATCTGTGCCCGTTTAGGGTACAGATAAATACAGTGCCAGGCAATGCATTTTTTGGCAAATGCTTGTTTTGTATTGATTGGTATTTTTTCTATTTCTGTTTATTGTTTTGATTAAATTGTTTGGAATTTGGATGGCTTGTTATTAGTACATTTGTGGATTGGCTAGCGGTTTTATTTCTTGATGTGTTTTGTTGGTTATGTGGTTCTTTAATTGTATTCTATTATTTTGGTATAATATAATTTTTATTCTTTAGCGGTTTTGGTGATAATAATTTTATTGATGTGTAGTTGAGGCTTTTTAGTTCTATTATTGTTGTGGTGTTTAGGTGCTTGTTTATTTCTTTAATTGTTGTGTATTGTTGTGCATTATTGTTTTAATAGGTTGGCCATTGACTGCTATAGTGGATTATCATGCCCATATTATATGAGTATGATGTACCACTGTGCCAATCAATGGGTAGAGGGTGATTAGGCCTCCCGGGTGGGTAGCAGGGGAATTATTAATCGCTAAGGTGATTAAGGGGTTAGGGGCCATTAGATTGTATTTTTTTCTTGTACTCTTGCTGCCAACAGAGACACCCTTCATGATGGCAGGGGTAAGTAGAAAGTTTTATTTACTTTATTTATGCTGGCTGTCTAATGTTTGATTTTGAATGGGCAAATTAGCTATTATTCATATCTGGATAGTTATTTTGCCCATTATTTTACTGTATATGTTGGGGGGGGGGTTGTTGTGGGTAGAGGAGTTGGGAAGTAGGGTTGTTGTGTTAATTTTTCTTTATTTGGGGTAGAGAGATTGGGTGAAGGGGGTGTTTCCCCAATGGTGGGTCTTTAGGCCTAACGGGGGGGGGGAGGGGGTTAGCAGTTCCCACTGCTATGGTAATGAAGGGTTAACTCCTCCCGCAAACTTCCCGGCAGGCCTAACCACCTACCCTGGGGATACTGCCTGCTTAATCCACCCTCTCTGCCCAGAATAATCAGGCTATTAAGGTTGAACCCATTCATTGCCTTAGCGGGTAGCCGATAAGTTAATGAAGCTGTTTAAATAATATTTTTAATACTAGTGTGCATGAGCAGGGGATCTACAGAGCAGAAAGCGTTGATTTGAGGTCCGGGGACCCCATCCTTCCCAAGATGCAGGCCCTGTTATGGGGTGCTGGTATCTCCTATGCATTTAAATCCCGCGGTTATGTGATACGAGACATTTAAATGCATAGGCGATTTTTTTGGTATCTCGGGAAGCTGGGGGTCCCTGGACTTGAAATAAATGCGATTCTGCTCTGGAGACCCCTTGCTCACATACACTAGTATTACATTTTTTACTAAAAGCCTGTGATCGCTGGTGAGATATGCCCATGGAGAGGCGGCTCTCTCTGTGCCGCTCTGTATGCAGATGGGCCAGATCGCTGCAGATCACCGGGCGAGCAAATTCGGGAGAGGCGAACATCAAATCGCTGTCTTTTTACCAGTTTTGGGCATTTTGCTATCGCAGGTATTCAGAGCTTTCTGAATACCATGATAGCAACGCTGAAAAAACTGGTGGCATAACAGGACCAGCGAGTTGGTTTATGAAGGCTACCCGCATAGGCCCCATAGAGATATACTTTGATTCCTGGCTCTCTTTCTTTCTCTCCTCAGGCTCCCCTGTTCTTCTCATTGGGGACTTCAATTGTCACATTGATGACCCCTCTCTCCCTTGGGCTTCCCGCTTTCTCTCTCTAACCTCTTCTTTTGGCCTTCAACAGTGGACTCCAGACAGCACCCACAAGGATGCCACTACTTAGACCTGGTTTTCACTAAAAACTTCTCTCTCTCCGATTTCTCCATTTCCCCTTTTCCTCTCTCTGACCATCACCTCATCTCATTCTCTTTATCTCACTTCTCCCCTTCTCCACCTCATCTACCCCCCAGTTTTGCAGAAACCTGCGCTCTATTCACTTACCTTACTTTGAGTCCACTTTACGCTCCTCCGTTTCCTCTCTGCTACAGACCCTGACAACCTGCTCAGGAACTACAACTCTGCCTTGTCCTCCTCTCTTGATCTACATGCACCGCTTTCTCTCTGCCGCCCTCGCCCTTCTAACCCTAGACCCTCGCTAAATTCCTACACGCGCATGCTGTGTTCCTCCACTCGTTCCTCTGAACGCCTCTGGAGGAAATCTCATACACTCGCAGACTTCCTTCGCTACAAATTTATGCTTTTCTGTTTCAACTCTGCCCTCTCGCAAGCTAAACAATCCTTCTTTTCTTCACTAATCAACATGCACAAGTCTAACCCACGCCAACTGTTCTCTGTCTTTGATGCTCTACTCAAACCACCCTCAGCTGCCTCTCCTTCCTCCATCTCCACTCAGGACTTTGCTGACTATTTTAAGGAAAAGATGGAATCCATACGTCAGAACATCCCCTCTGTTTCTTCCTCCCATCCTACACCTCTTCCTAACTCTCCTCCTGCCTTCTTTGACTCTTTTTCCACGGTCTCCAGAGTAGGATGTGTCACTGTTGATCTCCTCTCCTCCCTCTACCACTTGCTCTCTTGACCCCATTCCCTCCCATCTCCAAAAACCTCTTGGTCCTACTATAATCCCTACGCTCACACACATTTTTAACTCCTCCCTCTACTCTGGTACATTTCCCTCCTCCTTCAAACATGCAACAGTTATACCATTACTCAAAAACAGCAAGCTTGACCCTACCTGTCCTTCTAACTATTGACCTGCCTCCCTCCTGCCTTTGCCTCTAAACTCCTTGAACATCTTGTATTATCTCGCTTGCTTCATTTTCTCAACACCTATTCTCTCCTAGACCCTCTACAACCTGGCTTCTGCACTGCTCACTCAACTAAAACAGCCCTCATTAAAATAACTAAGGACCTCCATGCTGCCAAAGACAGAGGTCCTTACACTCTGCTCATATTACTCGACCTCTCTGCAGCATTTGACAACGTGGACCACCCTCTTCTCCTTCACATTCTCCATATTCTTGGTATTCGGAACAAAGCTCTATCCTGGATCTCATCCTACCTATCCCATCGTACTTTCAGTGTCTCTTCTGCTAACACCTCCTCCTCCTCTATTGATCTCTCTGTGGGGTACCCCAGGGCTCTGTACTGGGACCTCTTCTCTTTTCTCTGTACACACTCTCTCTAAGTGACCTAATAACATCTTTTGGGTTTAAAAATCACCCCTATGCTGACGACACACAAATGTACTTTCCAACACCCGAGCTTACACCTGCTGTACAAACCAAAGTTTGTACAGCAGAGAATGCCTCTAGAGATATAGCAGAGAATGCCTCTCTGCTATATCATCCTGGATGGCCCTCTGCCACCTTAAACTCAACATGGCAAAAACAGAGCTCCGCATACTTCCTCCCAAACCTGGCCCTACTACCTCCTTCCACATTACTGTTGGAACTACGATCACTATTACTACTGTGAAGCGCTATGTACAGTACATTAATGGCGCTATATAAATAAAGACATATAATACAATATACAGCATACTTAAAAATGAGGTCTCAGAAAATACATGTGAAAGATACTTTATGGCTTAATGCGGTGACAGTACATCTTATGGCAACTTTTGCATAATTGTCTGAAATTAACAGTTTATGTGGGGAGCTATATAGGCCTTGTGTTTCTTATCTCGCATCAGATTCGATGTTTCTACTTTTAAATCAGCCCAAGCATCTGAACTTCTCTTTGCAGTAGTTTAAACCCAGGATTTTTATGGTGTTTTTTTTTTTTTTACTCTATCATTTAACATTCAATTTGATTGTTACCTTCCATTAAAGTAGGTCAGTTTGGTAGAATGGAAGTTTCCGAGAAACATGGACTATAAATCAGAAAAGTCTGCCAAAGTGCTGCTTTTAAACCTTTTGTGATGTTTGCAATTATTGAGAGAATGTTTGTTTTTTAATAGCTCATTATAGAAAAGTAGTTGTTCTTTCTCTGTGGATAAAGACGGCCAGGTCACTTGCTGATCACATGCTAAATTGGGAGTGTTAGGAAATACAAGTCTCCTTACCAAGGAAGGCTTCTAGAAAGAAAATGAACAAGGTACAATACTGCTAAACCCTGCAACTAAACTATCTCTGCACCCAACCTATTCATTAGCAAGGAATCTCAAGCACAAACAAATATCAAGATTAATTTAAAAATTATGGAATTATATACTTTATATATGCAAAATTGTAAAAAAAGATAAACAATAGCAACATACAGTAGTTAGGCTCCTTTGTCTAGTACATAATAAAGATCTGTACCATAATGCCTGAAAAACAAAAATAAATACAGTAAAACTAATAATAAAATATTTATTTTCCATCATTTACATATTCTATTAAAAAATACATGTTTTTGTGATCATTTTAAATATTTCTGTGTGATGGAGATTCTTTGCTATTAGATTGTGATCTGGAAGCTGGGGTCTTCCACTCATTGACCAAACAACCTCCAGATCCATTACCAACTCTCACAGATGTTCCATGAGCTGCCTCGATTTTACGCTATGGGGCCTTTACAATGTCAATCTCACAGCGGAGGAGTTGGGTGTGTTAAGATCAATTAGAATTTGAGAGATTTGCTCTCTCCAAGGTGCTGAATCCCTCCCACCTCACTAACCCCATCTCTGTAAGAGCTCCCCCAGCAAATCACATATATCTTCCCCACTGCACATGGGAAGCAGAATAACCTCCTCTTTAAAGGGGAGGTTGTGTCATCCAACCAATTCCGCTCACCTCAAGTCCCACCACTGTCTTCTCTTTAAAGGTCCTCTTAAGCCAAAGATTGGTATTCAGAAAGTACACTGGCGACACACTTTATTCGAGCTCGGCTAGTCCCACGAATTCGGGTATACCCGGGTGTATTGAGGTTTGTGACTGTTTTCTGCCCGAGTGCATTGAGGTATTTTCCAGGCAGGGATTGAAGCATTTTATTCCCGCTGGCTGCAATACTGCACAGTATATATATATATACTGCATTACAATTCATGAATTTATGCCATCTGGTAGACACGCGAAGCATTGCAGCCTATTAAATCCTAATCATTATCATTTAACAGATCAGCCGCCCGTCAGCCAGGCATGAACCCAGGCTGGGAAGGCAAACGCAACGGGGCTTGTCAGAGGTGAGGAGCGGCGCATTCCAGGTATCTGCCAGGTACATACTGGGTATTTGCTCGAATAAAGTGTGTCGGTGCAGTATCCATCTCTTCCCCCCAAGCAATGGAGCCACTGTCATTTCTCAAGTCCCCACCAGTCCAGGCTCGCTCCTCCAGGGGATGATGCTACTCCTCCTCCTGCTGCTCCCCACAAGTTACTTTCTTTATGAGCGTTAGAGCCCAGGGTCCCCACTAAGGCCACCCATCTTGTCCTGCTGACCTGAAATGAGGAGGGGCCCTGCCCAATGTGCTGAGGTCCTGAAGAGGCTGAGGTACTGCAAGCACAGAAGCTTGCTTTTCTAAGGACCTCACTTACACTTTCCCCACCACTTTTCTCTCCCACTCTCCTCTCTGCTAATTTCTTCCACTCTCTTCTGTTACCTTCCCCTCTCCCTCACTTATTACCCCCTCTCTCTGCTGTTCTCCTTCCTTCCCCCCACATTCTCTCTTTCCCTCTCCCCTTCAGCTCTACTCTCTGCTCCTCTTCTTCCTGGAAGAAGGAGGGTCTAAGAGAGGTGAAGGAGGAGAAAGTAGGGTAGAGGAGGAGAAGAGAAGGGATGTGAGGGGGAAAGAAGGAGTAGAAGAGAGAGAAAGAGATGCGAACGAAGTGGAGAAGGGAGTGAGAGAAAAGAAGGAAAGAGGGCAGCAGGTGGGGAGGAGAGAGGGTGGGATGGAGAAGAGTAGTTAGAAGGAGAGAAGAGTTCAGAAAGAGAGAACTGCGAAGGCCTGCTGGTTGAGGTTGTGACTCTATGCTATGCTGTGTCAGTGATTTTGTCCTTCCAGGTTCACATCACTGCAACCCAAATAGAATTGTGTTATTTTTGGAGGTGCTGATCCATATTATGATTTATTTATCCAACCAATTCATATGCATTTAACAATAATATAAGTCTAAATCAATTCTGACATCTTATATTAGCATTTATGTAGTGTGTGAATATTTATCTACAGTATATTGCTAATACTATGCTTCCAAACAAGTCCTAGGCAAAGTTTCAGCCTTGCGCCCTCACCCCCCAAACCAATTCACTTTCAGAATTTTTTTTCTCCCTCACTCATCCCAACACACACTCTCCCACTCTCACCAACACTCTCTCTCACCCCACTCTCCCTTACAGTTTCTCTCCCCTACTGACAATATCTCTCCCTCCACTCTTCCTGACACTCGCTCTCCCCCAACTGACACTGACACTCTCTCTCTCCCCACTCTCCCTGACACTCTCTCGCCCCCCATAACACACCCTCTCCCCCATTGAAACTCTCTATCCCCCCACTGACACTGACACTCCATCTCCCCCAACTGACACTCTCACCCCCCCCCCCAATAACATGCCCTCTCCCATCTCTCAAATTCTATCTCACCCCACTGACACTCTGCCCCCACTGACACTCTCTCTCCCCAAACTGACACTCTCTCCCCCACTGACATTCTCTCTTCCTCCACTGACACTGACACTCTCTCCTCACTGACACTGACACTCTCTCTCCCCCGACACTTGCTCTCCCTCACTGCAACTGTCTCTCCCCCCACTGACACTTACACCTTCTCTCTCCCCACTGACACTCTCTCCCCCCACACTGACATTCTCTCTCTCCCCACTGACACTCTCTCCTCCCACACTGACATTCTGTCTCCCCCCACTGACACTAATAATCTCTCCCCGACACTCGCTCTCCCTCACTGAAACTCTCTCTCCCCCCACTGACACTGACACTGACACTCCCTCTCCTCCCACTGACACTGACAGACTCTTTCCCCCACTGACACTCTCTCTACCCACACACACTCTTCCCTCACTGACCCTATCATTCCCCCACTAAAACTGACACTCTACCCCCACTGAAACTCTCTCTTCCCCCACTGAAACTCTCTCTTCCCCCACTGACACTCTCCCTCCTCTGACTGACACTCTCTCCCCCACTGACATTGACACCCTCTCCCCTCACTGACACTCTCCCCCCACTGACACTCTATCTCTCCCCAATGACACTGAAACACTCTCCCCACCACTGACATTCTATCCCCCCCCACTGATACTCTCTCTCTCACCCCTCCCACTGACACTGTCTATCACCCCAACTGACACTGACTATTCTGGATCCAGGTTCATGTCTAGGGTATGAATGAACCAAGCTAGCTTCAACTCAGTCCCTTTACAAAGCACAACAAGTCCTGTATATTTTCTTCACTTTATTTAGGAAAGCAGCAATAAAAACAGGCACTTGTGGATAAGATGTTTGTGTTGGAAAGGTGTATCTCTGTGGATGCTTTGTAGTTAAGGGCAGGTGAAAATAATTGGCCTTGCCATAGGGATGTAACATGAATGTACTCACTCTGCCAATGTCAGGAAGTAAAGACAGTGGGTACTGTTTGTGACACAGGGATAGGAGTCAGGCCAAACTAACTGTCAGCAGGGACAGGGGGAATGGGAAAGCCCATTAGCTTGGAGGACTGGAGATGTTGCCAGGGCAACCAGGGTGTAACAGACTGGAAGGAAAAAAGGCAACATAATGTATCCATTCCATCTGCACTTGGAGTGAAACTGCACGGAAAGTAACATCAAAATACAGCTAGCAGGCAGAACTGCCAAGGAAAGGGAGGGGTGAAACAGAGAAGGCAGAAATGGGTATTTCTGTTCCATGACACTCCCCATCTGGTATCTGGAGATACCACTATATAACAGAATATGTGGAACATATGTGCAATGCAAACATAACATAACAATGCAAAGGTCCATGTCCACATAGCAAGGTGATACCGGCCAGTAAAACTGGCATCAAAGTCCTTTGGCCAAAACATTCTGGTAAGGGAGGCCAGGTGGATGCACAGCTCCAGGTTAGCTGGTTGCACCACAATGTCTTTGTGTAAAGGCCTCTTGCACTGTTTTCTTTCAACTTTGTGAGAGAACAGTCCTTTTATCTCTGTAGTTTTCTCTACAGAGTGCATCACCTCGTGGATATGCCAGTCGTGGTAGTCTGTCACCCTATCACCTGGCGTTTGGTGGAAGGAGATGGCCTTTGGCTCCTTGCAGAAGCGGATCAACGCCCCTGGAAGACTGATTGTCAAGTCTGATCTAGAGAGTAGGGCGCCGTTTGGAGAGGCTTCTTGGTGCTGAGCATTGGAGCTGAACGTTACCCAGATCTGGCTGGGTTTCTGACGGTGGTGGACACCAGATGATGGGAGGTGCCGGCATTTTTTACCTTCCTTCAGTGAAGGCGCTGGCTCTGCGTGTCCGCTAAGGAATCTCTTCCGCGTGAAGACCACAATTTGATTCTTGGTCTCCGGCTCCCTTTGTGGGTTGCGGCGGTGAGAAGTGAGCCTAGAGATGGCATGTTCTCTATTTTTCGGGAGGCGTCTTTTTGGTGAACGGAATAGTAGCAGAGTCACCCAACTGCCCGGTCCATCTTTGAAGAGCTCCTTGACTGTTAACCTCAGGAAACCTCTATCTTCCCTCGATGGTGTTTGCTTGTCGTCGTCCCTTGTTGTCTGGAACGCTGTGCACCATAAGTTATCGGTGCATTCCTCTTGCACGAGAACATCTCCACTTATTTTGGTGAAACGCTTTTGTGTCTCTTTGTTAACTGCCGTCAGGAGGTTATTTTCTCCCTGGATATGACGAAGAACAGTCTCTTTTGCCCTTGTAAATCCCTTTATGAAATGTCTCTGCGACTGTCTCTTTTTAGATGTGTGAGAGGACAGTCTTTTTGCCCCTGTGGCTTCACCTGTGGGGTGCAATCTTTTGCAGCTGTACCAGCTGTGGCAGCTGGCTGCTTTGCCACTTGGTATTCTGTGGAGAGGAATGGCTGTACGTCTCAGCTGTGCCATTGCTCGCAGGAGGACCATCCGATTGTTTATTTTCTTTTGGGAGATCCCTTTGTCGGTCACCTTCAGGAGGTTACTTTCTTCCTTCGGTGGAATTGCCTTGTCATCTTTAGTTGTCTGGACTACTAAGCATCCTAGGCCATTGTCACATCCCTCTGATGCGAAGATGTTTTTTTTGGTCTCGGGAGCATGACCTTCTCTCTTCTCTTCACTTGGCCTTCCTGTCACTTGGAGATGGCCAAGACACGGTTTGGAGAGAGATGTGTGTCCGCATTCTGTTATCACCATTCTGCGGGCGCTGACATAGTCTGGTTTGTGTCCTTTATCAGTACACATGTTGCCCACTATCACCCATCCTAGATCAATTCTTTGGGCGAATGGTGCGTTGTGGGGTCCCTTACGCTGTTTACGGACTTTGTGCACCCTCAAGATGTCCCTACCGAGCAGCAGCAAGATCTTGGCGCCTTGTTCTACCGGCGGGATGTAGTTGGCTATTCCTCTGAGGTGCGGGTGATGACGTGCCACGTCTGGTGTGGGAATCTCGTCCCTGTTTGCAGCCATATAGTTGCACTCGATGAAGGTGGGGAGAGCTATCTTCACTCTGTTATCCACTGAACGTATGACGTAGCCACTTGCTCTTCTCTCTGTTGTCTCAGTTGACCCTGCACAGGTCCTGTCGGTGTAGGGTGAGGCATTGTCTTGTGAGTTGAATAAGTTGAAGAATTCCGTCTTCGCTAATGATCTGTTACTTTTATCGTCGAGGATTGCAGTCATCCGGATAGCCCTCTCAGTTTGTCCCTGGGGGTGCACTGTGAAAAGGCATATTTTGGAGCAGGATATTTTGTCACTTCCTTTTCCGCAAACCTCGGTGCACTGAGACGTGACAGATGTTGGCTCTCCTTCTCCTTCCTCCCCGCCATGCTCCGCTACGGAGGATGGGTTGTTGAGTTGGTGGAGTGTCAGCACCTCTGGATGTAGAGATGTTACGTGCTTGTCACTTTTGCCCACTACACATTTGATGTCTTTTTTACAGTCTCTGGCTAGGTGAGTTGTGGAATCGCAGCTCCTGAAGCAAACTCTGAATTCTCCGAGTATCTTCTTGCGTTCCTCTAGGGACTTCATCCTGAACCCAAAGCATCTGTTAAGTGGGTGTGGCTTCTTGTGTATGGCACATTCCCTGTTTGGGTCCCTTGGTTTCTCGTCTCCGGCGACCGAGTGATCGAGAGTAGTTTGGGTCGTGGGGGGCACATCCGTCCTGTGGACCGAGATGGGTGTTCGTGTGTTACCGAATCTCGAAACTGGTCCCTCATTCCTCAGGTCGCTTGCACTGTGTGTGGTCTGTGCACCCAAGATGAAACTGGAATCATTCCTTGTCCTTGCCGCTTCGCGGATGAAGCTCAAGAAGAATGATAAGGGAGGGAAGGCGACTTGCTTCTCCCTTTTGTATTTGAAGCCTTGTGAAATCCATCTTTCTTGGAGGTTGTAGGATAGCTTCTCCAAGATGGGTCTTACTCCGTGAGCTGAGTCTAGGACGTTGAGACCTGTTAAGGAATGGTCTTTCCTTGCAAATTCCAGCTCTTGCAGCAGGTCCCTGAGCTCGTAACTTCGAGTAATCTTTAGCTGTGATCCTGGGAAAGCTGTCGACTCTCTTGAAGAGCGAATCTTCGACTGCTTTGGGGCTACCGTAACACTCTTCTAGCCTTTCCCATACTAGGTCGAGACCTACTTGGGGGTGGTTCGCGATTGCCATCCTGAGTCTCTTCACGTGCTCCTTGGATTCTTTTCCCAGCCATTTGGATAGCAGGTTGAGCTCTTCCCTTGCTGAGAAGTCCAGGCTCTTTATTGCGTCCTTGAACGTAAACTTCCACATTAGGTAGTTCTCAGGACGATCGTCAAAGTTGGTAAGTCCTGTTTGCACCATGTTACGCCGGATCATTTACTTGGCCATGTCTGTCAGGCCTGAGGCATCTGCGTGTTGGTCGCGTTATGAGGTTGTTGCTGGGAGGGTCCTTGCGGTCGCCTCTTCCTTGGCGTGGATGCGTGATGACTGCTGGTCAGTGTGAGGGGCTGTGTTTTCCCGTGTGGGTGTACCTGGATTGCAAGCCTGTTGTAGTGCATCCGTGTGCGCGCTGGCATGTAGGTCACTGTTGCGGCTGTGGCTATGCCAGGTAGTGTGTACCCTTAAAGGAACGGCGCCTTCTCCACGTGAACCTAGCAAGTCTTCGGTGTCTGTGAAGTCACTCCCTTCGTGTTGAGATGGTGCGCTGGTATTTACGCTGAAGAGGCTCCTCACATAGTCCTCAGTGCGTTGGACTGCATCCTCTGATGCTATCCATCTGTACGGTTGCTCCCCGCAATCCTGTCTCGCAGCAGCTTCTAATACTTCGGCTTGGGCTAAGGCCGCGGCGGCGTCCTCTTCTTTGCTTAGAGCTTCTAGATCCGCGTCCAATTCTGCCTTTCTACGCGCAGCGGCGGCGGCATTGGCGGCGTTCTGCTCCTCCTCTTCTATGCACGCTCTTTCTGCCCTTACGGCTGCCTCTCTCCGACCATATTCGGCCCTGGCATGTGCGGCCTCTGCGGTGGCTCATGCCTTGGCAGCGCTTGCGCTGGACGCGTTAGATTGCGCTGATCTTGCTGACCTTGACAAGGGCCTGGATGTGCTAGAGCGCTGCGATGCGGTCTCCAGAAGGAGCTCTTTTCTCTCGCTTTGGGCATCCGTGATGGCGGTCTGCACGATGCCATCACGTTCTAGGTCAATCGCCTTTTGCAGGTCGCGTTCCCGCGTGCCGTCTTCTGTGTCAGTTATTGTCAGATAGGTGAAATATGCCTGTGACAGCATTACGTAACACAGGGATAGGGGGTCAGGCCAAACTAACTGTCAGCAGGGACAGGGGGGAATGTGAAAGCCCATTAACTTGGAGGACTGGAGATGTTGCCAGGGCAACCAGGGGTGTGACAGACTGGAAGGAAAAAGGCAACATAATGTATCCATTCCATCTGCACTGGGAGTGAAACTGCAAGGAAATTAACATCCAAATACAGCAAGCAGGCAGAACTGCCAAGGAAAGGGGGGGGTGAAACAGAGAAGGCAGAAATGGGTATTTCTGTTCCATGACACTGACACTCTCTCCCCAACTGACACGCTCTCCCCCCAATGACACTCCCTCTCCCCCACTGATGCTCACTCCTCCCACTAACATTGACACTTCTCCCTCTCACTGACACTCTCTCTCTCCCCCAACTGAAACAGACACTCTACCTCCCCAACTGAAACTGATCATCTCTCTCCTCCCACTGACACTGACATCTCTCTCATCTCAAACACACACAGGACTCACCTCTCTCTGGTACATGCTGCTGCCTCCTCTGCTTGGACAGCCACCTGGCTCCTGAAAGCTCTTCCTGATTGACCAATCAGGTTGGAGGAAACTTCTGAGCCCCAAAGCAACAGCCCTGCTTTCTCCCTGCTCAGGAAAATCATTCACCCAGTTAGGAAACTGCATTAAGCAAACTAGGCGGTTGCCCCCCGCCCCCCCAATTTTCCACCCTGGGTGGCCACCTAGTTCGTCTAATGCTTACAGTGGCCTTGTTGTGTAGTTTTATGTTTATATTAACCCCATTTACCCCTTTTCGGTCAGCTAGTCATGTAAACCCATGACTAGTTAACCCGTGGGCTACTAAGGGGTTAATATTCCCTGTAATCTATTGTAATAATTATTTTATCATCTATTTCAGGTTTGTTTAGCTTATCTGGCCTATGAATATAATGGTCAGTATTGGCCATGATATACATAGGAAAGTCAAGGCTAACCTTAGCCTCGACTAGATGATAAATTATTTGAGTGATTTCTGCCATTCATCCTATTCTCATAAATACCGGAACTTGATGTATGGCAGTTTTCCCCTAACAATTCGACATTATGCCGTTTTTTTATTATGTCTGATGCTTTTAACGGAATCGATAAAAAGTCCCTTATTTTTGGCGGTGAAATGTCAATTTATTGAACGATAAAAATAAGGCACTTTTTGGGCGCTAATACCACATTTTTAGGTTACTGCACATTGAGGTATCCGGGCCTTTGAGGTAATGGTGCCTATTGTTACATGTAATTCCCCCATTGCCAGAGTTATACGATTGTTACTTCTCTAGCACTCTTAATGCAGTACCCAAACACACATTCCTTTTTAAAGTTGATATTATCCATAATCGTTAGAGGTTTGAAGGCATCACCCTTCATTACCTGCAACGGAGACATTCAAAATATTTCATAGCTTAACATTTCCCTTGCTTCTTTTCTTACTAGTTCAACACTGTCGCTGAGCTAATTGTGCCATTACTCTTATTGCAGCTCCAACACTTCTCTGGACTTCATAAACTAACTTAATACCTTCTGGATAGTTACCAGGATAACTGCAGATGGCAGAGGCCAGCAAGATAGTTCAGGCACGTTCAACACTCAACACTATTAAAAAAGAAATCCTAGCAGATAAAACTGTTATTACAGTAAAAATCTTCCAGTTAAATCTGTGATTTCTACAGCTCATGCAATGGGGTTAGCGAGATGTGATAATTACAGAGTTACATAGAAATACAAATCAGGATAAACATGTGCAAACAGATACAAAAAGGTAATGAGGGATCTTTTCAGGCAGCAAATACAACAATCACAGTTTAAAAACAAAACATTTGTTGATGTATGTATATCTTTGATTTATATAACGTCACCTACGTACATAGCACTCCACAGCAGTAATACACGACATAAAAATTATAACACATAATGGGAATAAGTGCTTGAGACAAAAGTAACATTAGGAAAAGGAATCCATGCCTCGAAGAGCTTACAATCAAAGTGTTAAGTAGGAAGAATGTAAAGGACAGTAGGAGGGTGTCCTGGTACACTAAGTGCGTCTGCATGGGTTGATGTATGAAATCAATAGTATAGCTACGGAACTACCAATATGCTTCGTTAAAGAGGTGTGTGTTTAAGATGGGCTTTTAAGGTGGAGAAAGAGAGGGTCTTAGTCAGATATTGAGGGGAAGGGCATTCAAGAAGCTTGGGGTAGTGAGTGAGAAAGGTTTAAGGTGGCAGGGGGCTTTAGATACAACAGGGGTAGACAGAAGACGTCCTTGAGCTGAACACAAGGCTGAGAAGGGTGTAGAGCGAGAAATTAGGGCTGAGATTTGGGAGGAGGGGCAGAAGAGGAGGAGAATTTTGTGAGAAATATGTGATTTAATAGCAAATAAAAATGTCACTTTTGAGCACATTCACATGTCTCAGACAGTTGTCCAACCCTGCTTTTTACCATTATCTCTTTCCATACAGTGCTTCTACTGCAGCCAGGGATTCTGGGAAAGGACATGCAAATGACGACATGGTGTGACCTTTTACTTCATATAGGAGAAGGATTTCAGCATGAGAGACGTTGAGACAGATTTAGTAAAGAGAGTAAAGTGATTGTAGCAGCCACATATAGGATAGATTGTAGGGGTGACAGGTGAGAGGCATGTTGGCTGAACTTTCAAAAGGTCACAATAGTCAAGAGGGGAGAGAATTAAGGCTTGTGTTACACATTTAGCGCTAGAGTGACAGAGGAAAGGGCAAATCTTTGCAATGTAACGGAGGAAAAAAACGACAGGTTTTAGCTATATTGTGAATGTAACAGAAAAATGTGAGGAAAGAGTCAAATGTGGCCCCTTGGCAGCGTGCTTTGATGCTGGATGTATGATGGTGCTCCCAGCGGTAATGGAGAAGGTGGCAGAAGGGCCAGGCATGGGAGGAAATATGAGGAGCTCCGTCTTTGACATTTTAAGAAAAATGCTGCCATAAGACTTCTCAATTCAGTAAGTTTGAAACTACTTATATGTTCAGAAGTAGTTAATATGACATCAGTAATGTAGGTGAATACCATGTTGGGATATAACATTTTAAAGGTTAAAATGGCTGACTGGGTGGGTCTTTTTGGATAAATACAGCAGTGAGCTTAGTAAGCTTGAGGAAGGAAGAAAGGCAAGAGGAAGAAAGACCAGACCAGAGTGATAATATCATGAAGAGGAGAAAAGACATGTTAATACCTAGGGGCCTATGCAGAGAGCAGCGAATTTTAAAAATGGCGAATTTAGTAAAAAGTAGCTTTTTTGGAGAGTTTTATTCTCCATATGCAGAAAAGTGCGAATTCTGCTATGTTTAACATGGATGCGTGTGGCGAGTTTAAATTGGCGAGATGCGCACTTCAGAAACGTGTAAAAACAAATTCGCGCCTTTTTTTTCCCATTGCAATGGCCGCGAGCGGCAGCTTCTTGCCAATTTTTTCTGGCGAGGCAAAAAGGAGACAATCGCGCCATTTTATTGGTGTGAACAGCCGCTAGATGCCGTTCGCGGCTCTCTGCATTAGGATATTTTTAAAACTGCCGAGATTGAGGTTCTCGCCAGCCGCGAGGCGAGTTTTACAAATAGAAAAGAAAAATTGGCGCGTTTTTCGGAACTCGCCATTTTCTGCTGTTTTCTGCGCGATTTTCTCCAAAAAATGGCGAATTTCAAAATAGCGCTGCTCTCTGCATAGGCCCCCTAGAGAGAATATTAACAGAAAGAAGGTTACTACAGTATGTGCAACTATTCTTAAGAATATCAATTTGAAACATCACCACCGTAATTCTTACTATTTTTGTATGTAAGTAATTATTTTCAAAATAAACGTTTTGTTTTTGTGTGCAAACGACAAGAATGCTGAATTCTGTTATGCTGACGTAAATCTATACAAAAAGCGAATTTAAGGACATTTAACAAACATAGTGGTGGTATTTGAACTCAAGAGATGTGATTAGGTCACCTGCAGAGAGTGTGTAAAGAAAACAGAGAAAATGTCCCAGGACAGACTACTGTGGTCCATCCACGGAGCGATCGGCAGAAGAGAAGGAGGTGTTAGCAAACGAGACACTGCAAGAATGATGGTAGAGTTACAGTAAGAAAAAATTCAGGATAGAGCACTTTTATGAATACCAAGAGAGAAAAGATCAGTAAAGAAGATAAGGAACCAGCATATGTATATATGAATGTATGTATATTTTTATTTCATATACAATAGTGCAAACTACAGTAGCTATGCAATGCATTACAATTATTATAATATAATAACAATATAGGGAATTTTATATAGATGAGATAGGTGCATCAAGACATGTGTAACATTGGGAGAAAGTTGTTCCAGCCCCAAAATCAGCATGTAAGAAGACTTACAGAAACAGTGGATGTAACTTTCAGTGCACTGTTTAGCATGTATGAGAGAATGCTGTAGTTTATTTAGTAAATGCTTCATTAAACAGGTAACATTAAGATCAAAGAATATTTCACCTTGAACAAAGGCACAGTCTCTTCCCCGGCAATGCTCTGGGAGGCCCACAAAGCTACGCTTAGAGGCAAACTAATATTGATAGCCTCACATAGGAAAAAATCTAAACTAAAAATATTCAAAGATTTGACTATCAAAGTCACAAACTTAGAACAACTCCACAAAGAAAACCCCTCGAAAAAAAATAAAAGGCGCTAACAGCCGCCAGAACGGAGTTAAAACAGACCCAATTTGACGATGTAGAAAGAGCACTGAGGTGGACCAAACAGTGCTACTATGACAAGGGTAACAAAGCAGACAAGCTCTTGGCTAGTAGGCTGAGGGGAGTGAGGGTCAGGTCACAAATCAAGGCAATCAAGGATAAAAGGGGCAATATTACTTATAACGAAAAGAAAATTGGGCTGGAGTTCGAAAACTTCTATACCAAATTGTATAATCTAAGGCCCAAGGGAGAGAAATCCCAGACAACAAACTCGGAGACAATTAAGAAATATCTAGATAACTGCAACCTACCAAAATTGTCAGACACAGAAAACGTGGCTTTAAATGCAAAAATATCACAGAAAGAAGTGAGAGGCTGTAAAAACATTAAAAGTCTCCCAGGCCCCGGGCCCGGACGGCTTCTCCAACATCTACTATAAAAGGCTCCTACCACTACTGATCCCCCACCTGACAGAAATATACAACTCCTTTATGGAGGGTAGCCCAGTTCCATTATCAATGTTTGCCGCAAATTTAGCTATAATTCATAAAGAAGGGAAAGACCCTATGCAGTGGGGTAGTAATAGACCAATATCCCTTCTGAATACTGATTTGAAATTATATAGTAAAATGCTGACCAACAGGTTAAAGCCCATATTACCAAGACTAATCCATATTGATCAGGTCGGATTTGTAGCAGGTAGACAGGCGTCTGACAACACCAGAAAAATAATTAACATTTTAGACCATGTCCACCGTATCGACACTAAAGCTATCCTGTTGAGCCTAGACGCAGAGGAGGCATTTGATAGAATAGATTGGGCATTCTTGGACAAAACAATGGAAAATTCGGTTTCAGGGACTCTTATTTGACAGGAGTCCGGGCCTTGTACCGGTCCCCCACGACTACGATCAAGTTGCCGGGGAGCAGCCCAAGGCCGATCAAAATAAGAAATGGTACGAGACAGGGGTGCCCGTTGTCCCCTCTCCTCTTTGCTCTCACTATCGAGCCACTGGCAGCCACCATTAGGTCAAATGTGAATATACAGGGCATAACAATAGGGAAGTAAAATTATAAAATCTCACTATTCGCAGATGATATAATATTAACCCTGGCGAACCCTCAAACCTCACTACCCAATCTCCAACAGGCACTCTCTGATTTCGAAGTAAGCTCAGGGTATAAAATTAATTCCGATAAATCCGAAGCATTAAATCTGACCCTGGGAGACCAAGATCTTAAATTATTAAAACTAAATTTTAATTATAAGTGGAGTCCCACACATGTCAAGTATCTGGGAATTAACATGACCAGATGCTACCACTCCCTATATCAGAAAAACTATCCCCCTCTATTTGAAAATATTAAAAAGGATCTGGTCAAATGGGAAGGACATCAGATATCCTGGATTGACAGAATGATATCAGTAAAAATGAATGTCCTCCCAAGGCTCCAATACTACTTCCAGACCTCCCGGTCCACATTCCAGAGTCTGAATTGAAAAACCTGCAAAACAAAATTTTCCACTTTATATGGCAAGGCAAAAGACCCAGGGTAGCTAGAACAGTTATGATGACCTCGAGGAGGGGGAGCGGGTCGTCCCGGATGTTCTCAAGTATTACCAAGGCAAGTGGTGGTTTGGAACACCGGCCCGACCCAGATTTGTTGGTTGTCTATTGAAATGTACTATGCGAAAACGCCTTCTCTGCAGACAGGTTTGTTGGCTGGTGAGAGAATAGATACACAGTCAAAGAAAATAGAACTCGAAGCGATGAGACATACGTGGGAGATTTGGACAAAAACCAAAAATAAATTTGGCTTGCTATCCCCCGTCTCACAGCTTACTCCACTGTTTGACAACCAGGAGTTTCCCCCAGGTTGCGATTCTAATCAATTCAACCAATTGAAAGTGAGGGGTATCAGGGTAAATGCTGACATGTTAAATAATGGCAAAAATATTGAGCTTTTAGGAGCTTCGAGCTAAATATGAGATACCAGATCTAAACTTATTTAAGTACCTCCAAATTAGACATTTTCTTCAAAAACTATCCCCAAGGTTGGAGCAAAGGTGTCTACCAAAAAGGCCTAATAACAAAGATCTATGGGAGCCTAGAGTTAAAAGTGGATTCCACAGACCATGATTATATGATGAGATGGGCCAATGATCTCAATATTGAAATTGACAAAGACGATTGGGAGGACATGTTGGAGTTTGCATCAAACACGTCCATATGCACTACAATCAAAGAAAACGTTTACAAAATCATGTATTATTGGTACCTCACCCCAGCACGCCTTAAACGGATATTCCCTCTGGTGTCTGACCTCTGTTGGAGGGGATGTGGACAAAAGGGAGAAATGGCCCACATATGGTGGACATGTCCGACTATTCAGAATTATTGGAAAATGACACAATGTATCATTGAGGAGATCACAGAACTCCAGATTCCTATAGAGCCTCTGGTCTTTTTATTAGCTAAACCGGTGGCATATATAGACCCTCCGATGAGAAGACTAATATCTTTTATTCTAACAGCAGCCAGATGTGCTATTGCGGCCTCCTGGAAGAAATTGGCCCCTCCCTCCAAACGTGCAGTTGAAAGGAGAATTAGCGAGGTTATGGAAATGGAAAAAATTACTGCATTTTTAAATCAGTCCACTGACAGTTTCTACAGAACCTGGAACCCATAGATAACTATGAGGCCCGGGCGGGATTGTGACGTGGCACTGGAGAGGACCCGTGCCCCTCCTCCCTTCTTTTCTCTCCCCCCTGTCTTCTTCCTTTCTTTCTCTGTCTACCCATTTCTTCCTTCCTCTTAATATTCAGGATCTAGACCCATCACTACACCAAGTTGATTTCCCTTGATTAGGAGAAATTTGGTCATGTATACAGATGGGTGGACAAAACCCACATTTTTGACCTTACTAACCAATAAGAAAGGAAGTACCTCAGATATATGCTATAATCATTCCATTTGTATAGGTTCCAGTGAACCACTGTAATTGATTTATACATTCTGTAATCTGTATTCAAGCTAATGTTGTATTGTCCTTTCCTGTCTAAACTGAATAAAACAAATTTAAGTACGAAAAAAAAACAGGTAACATTAAAATTAAGAAAGAGGTGATTGGTAGATGTTGAGCAGAAGGGAGTTCCAGAGTTAAAGTGTAGCATGCTAGAAGAGTTGTAGGCATGAGAGAACAGTAGTGACAGGCAAGATAGGGAGAAAACAGTCCTGAGCAAGTCGGAATATACAGTAGTGGGAGATTAAAGCTGTGATATACTGTATGGAGAGGAAGGTGGGTTATTTTGACCAAATCCATCCCCCACACCAAAATGTGTAGGCAGATTGGGTACTAAAAAAGCTAAGTGGATTTATTCAAATCCATCTCTGAATACAATCAAGATGGATTTTCAAGAATCCGAACACAGATTTCTTTTTGAATCCGAAATCCTTTGCCGGATCCTTAAAAATTTGGAGAGAGAGAAGGAGGTATAGAGAAAAAAGAGGAGAGGTTCCAGAATTTAGCCTTGAGTTACACCAAGAGATAAGTCAACAGAAGACAAAGTGGGATTAGAAACATAGATGAAGAAGAGCTGGAAACAGCAAAGGAAATTAGGTGATGGATCGAGAGCAGGAAAGGGGATATACATAGAGAAGTCAGAAAGAGAACAGTTTTTAGTGACGACAAGGTCTAAGAAGTGGTGATTAATATGGGTGCTGGAAATAATCCACTGGTGAGGACCAGGTGGTAAGGGACCGAAAACGGGAAGCTCAGAAGGGAGATAAATCATAATATCTCATTGGAGAAGGAATAGCTTGCCAAGATTCCAAATCAGAGAGAAAAGTGGAGGTAGTGGATGGAGGACAATAAATATCAGCAATATGTAGGACGAGTGGAGAAAAAATATGGCTATAGATATGGAAAAATGCAGAGCACTACCAAAAAAAGTTAGTTTTAAAAGCTCTGCTTTTTTCCATATCTACAGTACATCCAGTTCTACTCTTCAACCGGATTGTACACACAGTACCCCAGGACCAAAAGGGAATGAAGTTTGGACGCTGCACTTTTATGTGAGTCCTCCTGTGAATATAATACAGCAAGGGTGCTCAAACTTTTCAGTTTGCGCTCCCTGTTTGTGCTCCCCCCTGCTTGTGCCCCCCTCCTTACCTACTCTCGGGCTCCGTGGCATCATATGACATCACAACGTCATGTGACGCGTTGCCATTTGACCCCGCGGTGTCATATGACGCCGCGTTGTCATGGCGACGCATCGCAGAAAAGCCGGCTGAGAGCAGGTAAGTGACATTGCCTTCCACGGCATTTAATTTAAGTGACTCTGGGAAGAACTCCGGGCCTCTGTAACTGCCGCGCCCCCCTAGAAATTCCCACGCCCCCCGAGGTGCATGTCCCCAGTTTGCTCAACCCTCTTATACAGCACAACTCAGTTTCTCAGATGACTTCAGAAAGGTATAATTCACTATTCAACACGCTGTTATTTCTGGACACTAGGATTTGTTAACCCTTACTACAGTGGACTGTGGGGTTTCCCAGACAAGAGTTGTTTATTTAAATACAGTACCTGGTCACAGACTCCAAGTGACGGATACTTCAAGGGTACTTCATGTTAGAATTATTAGATCTCAACAACAATTTGTCTGTCACTGCTTCTGAGCCCCGCACATTTTTTGGATTATGTTTAAAAAATACAGGTAGCATGGAACTCAAAGGAAGGGAAGGACAGGGAATCAGGCGTACATAATGACTGGAAACGACAGTGAGGAGAGAAAAGAAACTCCACACCCCCACAACAGGATGTGTGGGCTGGAAATATAAGAGATGAAAACGCCAACAGAGTGTGCAGGCTCTGTAGCATAGTCAGAATCAGAGAGCTACATTTTAGTCAGAGCATGGAGATTTAGACAGTGAGAGTAGAAGAGGTAATGTGCAGTTAGGACCTTATTAGTGAGAGACATGACATTGAAGCTGGAGTAAAATTATCATACTTTGAAATCATATAGCACATTTTTAATAATGAGAATCATTCGACAAGCTTACAATCTATGTTTGACGCTAAAGGCACAGGGAGATAAAGGGACTTGCCTAAGATCAAAAGAAAGAGACAAGGATTTGAACCAGACTCCTCTGGTTGAAAGTCAGTTTTATTGTTTTTAAAAACAGTGCTCTACCAAGTGTAGTATCTACTCCATATTCACTATCTTTGTTTTATTAATTATCCCCTTGCCCTTGTATACAAGAAGTGTACATTTAATTGCTTCACAGTAACCATGCTGTGATATTCCTCATCCCAAAATGTCAACCAAGATAGGTTAATTTGCCAATATTCTTTGAAAAGTTATGCTACAGGGGCAAAAAAACTCTATAAAAACACTGTTCAGTAACCCACACTGTAACATTACCAACTGCATGAACTGAAATGCAATATCATGATCAATGTATCTTTTGTTCTCAGCCTGTAATGGAGTCTCTGCTATTCATAATTTAGGCACATGATTGCTTTCATTGCTATTTGTCTTTGATGGAAATAGAAGGAATTTCTTTTGATTTCACATTAGGCCATTGCAATTGCTTAGCTCACATTTTGACAGTGTCTTTTCCATCAAAATAAATATTGCCCCCAATCAAATATTGATTTGAAAGGCAAGAAAATACTATTTGGAAGAATATATTCCAAGGACAAAGGGTAAACAGACAATCTTTATTGTAAACGCTGTTTTTTTTGTGTTTACCTACCTAAATAAATAACTATTTTATAGAGATGGAGAATGCTTTTTATAGTAAGTAGTATGAAGAATATGAACAGAGCTCTTCTGTATAAAATAATTGTAAGCATAATGTGACATCTAACACTTGTAGCCCTCTTTCCCCCACCCTTTGGGAAATGGTCTTGTTACCGGTGTATTCTGTGGTTGCTGTGGTCATACCTGTGAGGCAAACAGAAGGCCGGAGATCTCTGCGGTGGTGTGGGGAGTATCAGGACAGGTTCACAGTGATTTCCTCAGTGGTCAACGCCTCCAGTCCAAGAGGATCCTGAGGTTTCAGGATGCACCTCCTGGACACTTCTTTCCTTTGTCATTACCATGCTTCAGGGACTACACCAGTTGTTGTTTTGACTGAGGTTATTAGCAGTAGTATTTGTAGTACATTCACTGGATCATTATCACTGTACCCTATCAGCCACTTTTCTATGCATATACACATTCTGGCGTCTTCCAGTAGCACTCCTCACTCCTTGAAGGTTAGCACAAGAACTCTCTCTCTGGAGATATCTTACTCTACTCAGGCTGCGCTTATATAGTGCCGGCGATGCGACATCGCATCAAAACAAATGCATTGCCGCCACCATGTGCGCTTACAGTAAACGAGACAGCGCGATGGCTTGGTCGGGATCGCTGGAAGTCATCTCAATTTGATTTTTTCAGCGACCGTAGCCTGATGTCGCAGTCGTGTCGCCGTCGCGGCACTATAAGCATAGCCTTACTCTTCTCCTTCACTGTGAAGACTCACACTCCCTCCTTCCCTGGGGAGTGGCTAGTAAGCCAGCCTTTTTCTGTCATAGGCCACCCTTACTTTAGTGAGAGGCCACTATAACTTTATTGTTCATACCTGCTGAACAATGTAACATTTCACACACTGAAAATTATAACGGATCCCCTCAGGAATCATGCCCACACTGCCCACCTTTATAGGGAATTACAGTGAGGTAATGGCCAAGAAAAGGTTAGTCCAAGGAGACTTGGCTGCACTATCATAATGGCTTGCTTTACATCACACAATATTAGACGTTTGTGATTCTTACACTAATTGCTATTAATGACTTTTGTGTCCAAATCCCTTTCATTCTCCTGGTTGCCTCTCCCACAAAACATTTTCATATACATTTGTAAATGACGCACATTTTGTTGGAAAAAAAAGGCTACATTTTTATTACCTAAAATAAAATACATTCTCGTCTCCCTGATCATGATCCTTTTTATTATTTCCTTTTTTTTTTAACAGTTAAGAAACACTAACAATTTTCAATGCAAGAATGCTAAGTTCAAAATCCTCAACATGTTGTACCACGAAATCAACGTCAAAAGAAAGAGTAAGGGAAAATCAAATGTTGTATTTGTTATGCTATTGCATTGAACATTAATTGTTTAGGTGCCCTTATGCTGTATGTATGGCTATTGGAAGTGTGGTGGACATCACACTTAGGGTTGCCCCCCTTTTTGAAACACTAGGGCCTATTCTAGTAGCTCCGAGTTGTATAAATCATGCAAAAAGAGCCCTTTCCAATCAATTTGCATGCTTTGCTCTTCTCTCCCTCTCGCATGTCCAAACCATGCGGAAAATGCTTTTTTAAGAAGCAGTTTCATTTCAGCACTGCAAATCAAATCGGTTTCACCAAAGATATTCAAACAAGTATTTTTTGTCAAAAAGTTGAATTCTAGGTGAAGGAGTAGCTCAGTGAGTAAAAACACTAACTGACACTGATTTTGAATCGGGGAGCATGGTTCAATTCCCAGTGTCGGCTACTTGTGACCTTGGGCAAGTCACTTTATCTCCCTGTGCCTCAGGCACCAAAAACTAGATTGAAAGTTCCATAGGGCAGGGACTTGTGCCTGCAAAATGCCTCTGTAAAGCGCTACGTAAAACCAGCAGCGCTTTAGAAGAACATGCTATTATAGTAGTTCCATTAACTGCAAAAGGCAAAACCGCTGTTAACATCTCGCATTTCTTTCTCGCCACCACAAGGGAGGTGAGATAGGCCCCATTGACGCCTTAATTGTATAATTTAAAGCCACACAGCCTGTTACAGGACTACAGAACATTAACTGACTAAATGTATGACATTTTACAATACAGTGATGTACAGTTTTTCAATGATTTGGACCCTTGTGGATGTGTGCAAAGGGTAACACACTGGAAACGTTTTTAGGTGAAAATAAACATAGGCTTTATTAGCCAGCAGCTTTAAACAGAAAACAGCTTCATATCAGCAAAACAAAACTAGAGCAGACAATAAAAACCAGGCCTAACCCCATGTAGGTCTGGAAGGCCAGGCCTCTTTTCAACCTTTTGACACGGGTCCCAAAGAGAAGTACCTGTAGGCAGGGTGCTCTCCACACCAGTCCAGAGTCATTGGGGGTCTGTGGGGTGTTCCCTCTGGCGGGTTCTAGGGACCGGTCTTCACTGAAACAGTCTCTCAACCCCTGGGATCTCTTGATCTCTCTGGCAGCATGGACTCTCTCTCTGTGCTAGAGATTCTGGGGCAGTCTGTGTAGCAGGCTTTCAAGCCTGCTTGATGAGCCAGGTGGACTGATCAACTAATTCCTGCTGAAATTAACCAGATCCCTGCTTTACTCATAAGCAAAAGAAATGCTTTATTTTTGAAGTCTTTTAGACAGGGTAAAGGCCCTGTTACACTCCTATTTAAATAATATTACACAAAACATTCCATAGAAAGTATCTTCCAACATATTATTATTATTATTAATGATTTATAATATATATATATATTATAATAATAATATCCATTATTATTAATAGTATCAACTATTATTACTAATGTATTTATCTTGTATAGCACTGTAAAGTTTACAAATCCCATAAAAACAGAGTTTTGGACCAGGCTCCTCTGAAATGTTTTTAAGTCAGTACATTTCACCAAGCCACTACTGTACATCCATGCACCGTAATGCTGTGAAAATCACCAGTAGACTCTCATTTCCTAAATGAAACTAAACAATGCATGTAGGGTATGTGCCAACATGGAATACTAATATACATAATTGACAAACAAACCATTTTTTTAATAGTGCAACTGTCATAAATCTTTTAACCTTATAGAGGTGTTCATTAACCCCAACCAAAGTGTAAACATCTTATTGAATTGAACCAGTGCATGCATATATATTGACGTTTGCTATACTGCAGATTGCAAATCAGCTAACAAGATTTTTCAGATAACATCCTTGTACATAATACAAACGTTGGATGCTCTGTTCATACCTAAGGGGAAAACGTTACACTATTTGAAATGTTACTCATTTGGAACAATGTACAGACAGATTTGGCCACACTGGTGCTGGGACAAATTCAACTTAAACATGTAATGGTGATGGTTGTCATATACATGTTAATCACAAATCTTTGTATTGATTGAAGTTTGTCATTTTGCATTTTGCCAGAGAGGTATAATCCCTTACATATGGGGTTTTGCTAGAGAGAGACGGAGGGAGGCAGAGAGCAAGGATACCAGAATGGTGCACTTTTATGGTACAGGAAGACCGGCAGCACCTGAACGGCACCAGACTTCCCCGTTGCAGCCATGGAATTCATTCTTTAGCAATCAGATGACCAAGACTGCCTCTCTGACTGAGGGGCCTGGTTTTGCTTGCTACAAGCTACTTCACAGTCTGCTCTTGTCGTTCTGTTACAGACCCTTGCCTTGTGTCCGGAAACCCGATCTCTGGCACCCTTGAACCCCGACTCGCTCAACGGACTTCTACCTTCTCCTCTCCTCGACCCTGGCTTTGGACTTTGACTACTCTTGATCTCTCTGACCCTGACTCCGGCACGTACCTCTACGATTCTACACTCTTCTGCCCCGACACCGGCTATCCACACTACTCTGCTTACCGGACCCGCTCACGCGGCTGTAGGGAGGTGGTTTACCTGTATCCCCACCTCAGCCTCGCGGTCCAGTCTGGATTGTGGTAAGCACTCCTACAGTATACTCCCGTGACAAGGATATAGTGCCTTAAAAGCTATCTTTAGGAGATGTCCCACAGATTCCTTCTGTCTAGCAGAGTCTGGCACTTGAATGGAGCATGGATGGTAGATGTATGCTTTTTTCTACAGATAAGACCAATGGTATCCCGCAGTATTCACTGTGCAAAGAGATAAATGGGTGTATAAAAAACATATATATAGAACACATTAAAAAAGCAACAAAGCACTTACAAGTAGTGCAAAGGCTCCGACGGACAGCTGTATATGGCGACACACAGATCTGTCCATATCAACGGATACATTTTCAATTAGTACTCCTTGCATAGCCAAGTGATAACACACAAATTTACCTTTGAACCCTTGACCTTATACCTGATGTACAGAACAAAATCTCTGAATGTCTCTACGCTACATCATCTTGGATGGCTCTCTTCCGACACAAAGTTAACATGTCAAAGACAGAGCTACTCATACTTCCTGCCAAGCCTGGTCCTTCTGCCCCTTCCACATTACTGTGAAAATGAAAATTAAACCGAATATCAGCTCTAGGTATGTAGTAAGAATAATAATTCACAATAAAAAATATATAAAGTTAGAGCTTGTTCCGGGTTGTGAAAGTAATGTATCCAGTGCTAGGAGATGGAGAGACATAAGGTGGGGGTAATGGTAGTGTAAATGTAGTGGGTGATTACACAGAGTGGGTGATCCCCACTAATATGTGTACCCCTATAGATGCTATGATAGTCCTCTTACCCCGTCTCTTCTGGCCGGTTGTAGTGTGAAGTCATGCACTCACTAGGGAACACTTCCTCGCCTCTCCTTCCACGCTTCGAGTCTGAATGAGTCAGAACTCACTTTCCTATACCTCCGATGGCGTCCGTCGATCAGAACAGATTCAGCAGAAAAGAAAGATCGATTTGACTGCCGCACGGAGTAAAAAAATGTTGGAAACTCACTAGCTGATTTATTCAGCTGCATAAAAACGGACAAAGATAGGACATAACTCCTCCTCCCACGCGTTTCATGCCCAGTGCGGCACTTTTTTCTTGAAAAAACATCGATCTTTCTTTTCTTTCTTTCTTTTCTGCTCCTTCCACATTACTGTTGGCAGTACAATCATACACCCAGTATCACAGTCACGCTACCTAGGTGTCACATTTGACTCCTCCCACATTTTCTCCTCTCACATTCACAACGTAGCTAAAACCTGTTGTTTTTTCCTCTGTAACATTGCAAAAATACACCCTTTCCTCTGTCGCTCTACTACAAAAACTCTAACACAGGCCCTCATTCTCACGCGTCTTGACTATTGTAACTTTTTACTGTCCAGCTTTTCTGCCTCTCACCTGTCTCCCCTACAATCTAACCTAAACGCTGTTACTAGAATCATTTTACTCTCCCCTAAATCTGTCTCACAGTCACTCCTGCTGAAATCCCAATCCTGGCTTCCTATTAAACTCTGTATTATTTGCAAAATTCTCCTCCTTTCTTTTAATGGTGTACACTCTTCTGTCCTTCCTTACATCTCAGCCCCAATTTCTCGCTATACACCTGTTAAAACCTTTCTCACTCACTGCCCCGCACCTCTGGAATGCCCTTTCCCTTCATATCCAACTAGCACTCTCTCTCCACCTTTCGGACCTTTCTTAAAGCACACCTCTTTAATGAAGTATAAGGATAGCTATGCTGGCTGATACTATACATCTCATATGAACTGGCCTTGGCCCCTTGCAAACGCACTAACCCGAATGCCCTACTACTGTCACTCTGTAAGTTCTACCCACTTACCACTTAGATTGTAAGCACTTCAGGCAGGAACAACTTTTCCTATTGTTACTTTTATGTCTGAAGTGCTTATTCCCATTATGTGTTATTATCCTGAAGCTAGGGTCACGTGTTGAGGTATGAATAGCTTCAGTTAGCTTTAACTCATGTCTTCACTCATTCAAAGCATCACACGTCCTTAATGTCTTTCTTAACTTTATTGCAGGAGTAGAAAACACAGGAACTTGTAGGTGTAGTGTAGGCAGAGAGTGCTTCTCTATGTGGGATGCTTCTATGAGGTTAGACTATGGTAAGAGAGAAAGGCCTTACCAGGGGTGGATGCAGACAGGACTGTACTCACTATGATCTAGGGTGGAAAGGAAGTGAGGAGCAGTGTGGGTAAAGGGAATAGCCTTGGGACAGAATATCTTAAAACAAACAGAAGGGGGGGCAGACTAGCCCATTCTGGAGAGAAAGGCTGGGGCTGCTATGGCAACTCACAGAATATCTGAGGGAACTACAACATGTAGCAATAATGTTGCATTTTACATGTAGCGTTGCTGCTGGGACAGGGGAAACTGACAGGCAACTAAAGGAGAGGGAAATGGATCCCATAAACTAAAGGAGAGACAGAAGAATATGGAATCTAGTTCCAGGACACTCCCCGTCTTGTATCTGTAGATACCACTATATAACAGACTATGTGGAACATATGTGCAATGCAAAACAAAGATATCATCACATTCTCAAACAATACAAGAGTCCATGTCCACATAAAGATGTGACACCGGCCAGTATCACTGGTATCAAGGTCCCTTGGTCAAGGTTCTTTGGCAAAGGATGCAGGGTGGATGCACAGCTCCAGGTTTGCTGGTTGCACCACAATGTCTTTGTGTAAAAGTCTCTGGCACTGTTTCCTTTTAAAAAACAAAAATTGTGAGGCGCTACTTATGAAGGTGGAAAAGAGGTAAGGTGGTTCGCGGATCACAGCAACTTCAGCAGCCAACGCATGGATGTCTAAAAAAACTTTATTGATCGCTAGCAGCAAACATCAGGCAACCACTCTAACGCGTTTCGTCCAGGCTATGGACTTTTTCAAAGAGTGCTGACAGTGTATGGCAGCCAACTTGATAGTGTATGTGGTGAGTGTATGCCACCAATAAGAACAGGGAACGTACACTGGCAACACACTTTATTCGAGCTCGGCTAGTCCCACGAATTCGGGTATACCCGGGTGTATTGAGGTTTGTGACTGTTTTCTGCCCGAGTGCATTGGGTTATTTTCCAGGGAAGGATTGAAGCATTTTATTCCCGCTGGCTGCAATACTGCACAGTATATATATATATATACTGCATTACAATTCATGAATTTATGCCATCTGGTAGACACGCGAAGCATTGCAGCCTATTAAATCCTAATCATTATCATTTAACAGATCAGCCGCCCGTCAGCCAGGCATGAACCCAGGCTGGGAAGGCAAACGCAACGGGGCTTGTCAGAGGTGAGGAGCGGCGCATTCCAGGTATCTGCCAGGTACATACTGGGTATTTGCTCGAATAAAGTGTGTCGGTGCAGTATTTGAACCTCACCTGTGATTGATTAAACAATAAAGTGGATCACTAACTACACATCACTCCCCATAGCAGTGGCTACCAACAAGGTAAATACATACATACACATAGAAAAACTTAAAAACAAAACAGAACATATTATGGATGAAGTTAAAATCACAACTACTGATGATTAAGATACTAGCATCATTATTATTATATAAAGCTATATCATATAATGGAAGAATGTAGATGTATAACAAAGAAGTTCATATATATATATATATATATATATATATATATATATATATATATATATAGATACTCATAAAGTGTATTGCCAATACATAAGATACATATTAAAAGAATTTAAACATTTTATCGATTTTCACATAATTCATATATATATGGATACAATGGCAACCGCATGACAGACAGTAACATAGTATGTCAACTCCCAGATCTCAGTGTACCTGGGTGAACACTGTGAACACACCCCAAAAGTAGCCATTACCCCATCAGGAAGTGTTTTTGTTCCCACTCCTGGTTGATGCCGGCTGGATGGAGTGTGTTCAGAGTGTACACCCAATACATTTCTTGTTTATTTAGTACCCCCTCTCTATGGCCTCCTCTAGCGTTACAAGGGATGTGTTCAATTGCCATATAGGAAAAATTAGCTATTCCCCCTTTAGGACATCTGGAGAAGTGTCTGGGAACTGGGTGAGATACATCATTCTTTTTGATAAGCCTGACATGCTCAGCAATGCGGGTCTTAACTGGCCTAATGGTTCGTCCCACATACATTTTTTTGCAACCACATCTCAAAAGATAAATGGTATAAGATGTATTACAGTTCAAAAATTCTTTAATAAAATACTTTTTTCCATTGGTGTCAGTTTGGACAAATTTTGTACTATAAACATATTTACACATGGAACAATTTCCACATGCGTAAAAACCTTTAGGGATACTACCAATTCTTTTAAGGTCAGTTTTAGATTGGAAGTGACTTGGCGAGAGGTGTGATGCTAGTGTCTTAGCCCTACGGAATTAAAATGTTGGTCCTTTCATGGTAAACTCTGCAATATCCTTATCAAGAGACAGGGTATGCCAGTGTTTATGCACAATATCGCATATAAGCTTGGATTGGCGACTATAGGTAGTGATAACTAATGGACTCATATCACTATAGTTGTTCTTAGGTTGTATGTAACCCTTATAATGTTTGTCTTTTTTCTTTTTATCTAGAATTCCAGGGCGATCCAAAGACATAGCGTACTCATATGCTGCCTGGATATCTGTATATTTGTAACCCCTGGCTTGAAATCTTTCAAATAATGCTTGTGACTGCAAGGAGAAATTCTCATCGTCGGAACATATCCGTCTCAACCTGACAAATTGGGCCTTCGGAATACTTTTGATTAATGATTGTGGATGACAACTTTTGGCTGACAGTAGTGTGTTCCGGGAGTTTGGCTTTCGAAATATGTCAGTTTGGATTAGCATGTCATGGTCTATGTAAAGGAGCAGGTCCAGATAGTTAATACAATTAATGTTTTGTTCATAAGTGAATTTGATATTAACATTATTAATATTAAGTGTATTTATAAATGCAATAAGTGATGATTCATCGCCGTCCCATATAATAATGAGATCGTCGATGTATCTTTTATAAAAATTTTTAGTATTCTATTCCTACCTGATGGCTCACTGGCAAGTGAATAAGTAATTGTATATGCTTATTTGGACTGTTTTGGAAGATTCCATAATATAAAGGACATTATTTACTTGAAGAATCTTAGGATTACTCTTTCTCTTCCACTAAGGCTTCAGCCAACGCATGAGAGTTTTTAACAAGATATTAATAAATAATTTTTTATTTTTTAGTCAGGATTATTATATCGATTTTTTGCTATGGAAGATGTAGATGTTGAATCGGAGGCTACAAATGTGGATACATATGTCAATGCATGCGGGGATAATGCCAAATGTTCAAAAAAAGCAGCCCACTTGTTTAATGAAAGTACTGAGGTTATATGTGAGGAGCCTTCAGACCTCACACATTATTTTGTTAAGCTAGAAAGATTGTTGGTGCTGAATATACGTCTATGGTGGGACATTACCTCATTGAACAACTATATTAGATGTAAAAGAATTCCACGAGGTTTGCGAATAAAAAAGACACCAACATTTGGCTTTACCAATATGCAATTCGAACAGGACTGGACTGATACTCTAAACCAATGTTCCCTAAAACTAATGGAACTAATCATTCAGCAGAAGTCAAAAGAAAAGGAGCAATTAATGCTGGAAATAAATCTTTTGAGGAATAACTTGAAGCTATTTACCAAAATGGATCAATTTATAAAAAACGACAAAACCCTGCTGACTAATATTGAGACCATAGAGGACACAATAAGTGACAAAAAACACAGTAAGTTCGAACGAGATCGTGTAGATTACATAAAAGGCCAAATTTATTGTTGGCAGAAACCTCAAACAAGAGAGAATGTGGGATCCAATACAGCAAGGGGGTTTAAGCCTCAATCCAAAGGATGGTCTAAAAGCAATCCTAACAAATCTATCCTTCAAGGCAAGACCAGCTGACAACTGAGTCAGATTACTCAGAGTGCGAATTGAGATCTCACTCTGTATCTTTTGAAGGTTCTACTGAGAGTATACGGGATAACCATGGGAGATCTAGGAGCGACAGCAGGTCGTCCATCACATCTAATGGGGCCAGATCAAAAAATCAGGAACAGGCTCCCTCTTCGTCTTCTTTTTTATCCACAGGAACACGATCACGCCGCGAACCAGACGATCGCGGAGAAAACGTGGAAACACGCGGGAGACCAAAAAGAAAGAAGTACACATAGATGAGTGTGATAATAACGTCATTAATCTCTCAGGGGTAGAACTCTCCCATGCACAGTTATCTCTACTAAATAAGGGACTGGGTTTTGCCCCGGTTCAGGACTTCCATCTGTTCCAGACAGTCATTGACCTTCAAAGGTTCACTCGCAAATTATCCTTAAAAAAGTTTTTTATATCAAGAGGACATTTTCAAACTAATAACTTGTCTCATTCTGATAATGATGTTGTATTACCCAATACTGATGTTGTATTACCTAATATTGTTACCAATGATGCCTTGACTAACATTTCACTTGATACCTTCCAGGAAACCTGTGTATTGTCAGACTTGGACGCACTACTTGAGCAGCAAGGTGAAAAAAAAGCCCGATCGCGGGTGAAACGTGTTAGAGGTGCAGGGGTTCTCTTCCCTCCTCTCAATTTTTATCCATGTCTCAATAAAGGATTTTTTGTAGCACAGTCCAGCCTCATCGATTTCTTCTGCATCGTAGTGCCCGCTGACTCATCTTTCCTCTCGGCATAAGGTGATTTCGTTCTGCTTCCATTCAGCTCGAGCACACAGACCCGGACATACACATGGATATATGTGAGTAGCATCATGCTTTAAAGTGAGCTGCCCCACTACCATTGGTTTATTTTGTTCTTGGTGTATATCAGAGGTTTGGGGGGGTCCTAGGATATCCCCCATACAACTCTCTTTACCCTTGCTTAACCGTGGTTCATCTAGGGGTTAATGCCTAAGCTTCAAGCATGCATCAAGGACATTATGTGTTCCAGTTTGCAGTGAATTATCACAATATATTTTCTGTGTACCAAAGGGTATATGCTCTGTAGCACTAGTTACTTTTGGGGTCCTAACCTCAACATCTTCTATTTACAACTTGTTTGTGGCCATGTGGCTGCACTCGATGAGTGTGGGGAGAGCAATCTTCACTCTGTTATCCACCGAACACATGACGTAACCGCTTGCTCTTCTCCCTGTTGACTCAGTTGACCCTGCACAGGTTCTGAGGGTGTAGGGTGAGGCATTGTCCCGTAAGTTGAATAGGTTGAAGAACTCCGTCTTCGCCAATGATCTGTTGCTTTGGTCGTCGAGGATTGCATACATCCGAATAGCCTTCTCAGGTTGTCCCTGAGGGTGCACTGCGACAAGGCATATTTTGGAGCAGGACATTTTGTCACATTCTTTTCCGCAAACCTCAGTGCGCTGAGATGTGACAGATGTTGGCTCTCCTTCTTCTTTCTCACCGCCATGCTCCGCTATGGAGGATGGGTTCTTGAGTTGGTGGAGTGTCAGCGCCTCTGGGTGTAACGCGGTCACGTGCTTGTCACTTTCGCACACTGTGCATTTGATCTCTTCTTTACAGTCCCTGGCTAGGTGAGTCGTGGAACCGCAGCACCTTAAGCAAACTCTGAAATCTCCAAGTAACCTCTTGCGTTCCTCTAGGGACTTCATCCTGAACCCAAAGCACTTGTTGAGTGGGTGTGGCTTCTTGTGTATGGGACATTCCCTGTTTGGGTCCCTTGGTACTTTGTCTCCGGCGACCGACTGATCGGGAGTAGTTTGGGCCGTGGGAGGCACGTCCGTCCTGCGGGCCGAGATGGGTGTTTGGGTGTTACCATATCTCGTCGCTGGTCTCACGTTCCTCAGACTGCTTGCACTGTATGTGGTTTGCACACCTAAGATGAAACTGGGGTCGTTCCTTGTCCTGGCTGCTTCGCGAATGAAGCTCAAGAAAACTGAGAATGGGGGGTAGACGACTTGTTTCTCCCTTTTATATTTGGAGCCTTGTGAAATCCATTTTTCTTGGAGGTTGAAGGGTAGCTTCTCCAGGATGGGTCTCACTCCACGAGCTGAGTCTAGGACGTTGAGACCTATTAAGGAATGGTCTTTCCTTGCGAACTCCAGTTCTTGCAGCATGTCCCCGAGCTCTCGTAACTTCGAGTAGTCTTTAGTTGTGATCTTGGGGAAGCTGTCGACTCTTTTGAAGAGCGAATCCTCGACTGCTTCGGGGCTGCCGTAGGACTCTTCTAGTCTTTCCCACACTAGGTCAAGACCTACTTAGGGTTGGTGCGCATTTGCCACCCGCAGTCTATTCGCGTGCCCTCTGGATTCGTTCCCCAGGAACTTGAATAGCAGGTTGAGCTCTTCCCTTGCTGAGAAGTCCAAGTTGTTGATTGCGTCTTTGAACGTGAACTTCCACGTCCGGTAGTTCTCAGGGCGGTCGTCGAAGATGGTGAGTCCTGCTTGCACCAGGTCACGCCGGATCATATACTTGACTATGTCTGTCAAGCCTGAGGCGTCGGCGTGTTTGTCCCGTTCTGAGGTAGTTGCTGGGAGGGTCTGTGCAGTCGCCTCTTCCTTGGCGTGGACGCGTGATGGCTGCTGGCCAGTGTGAGGGGCTGTGTTTTCCCGTGTGGGTGTACCTGGATTGCGAGCCTTTTGTGGTGCATCCGTGTGCGCGCTGGCGTGTGGATCACTGTTGCGGCTGTGGCTATCCCAGGCAGCATGTACCAAGGAACAGGCTCCTTATGTAGTCTTCAGTGCGTTGGGCTGGATCCTCTGAGGCTATCCATCTGTACGGTCGCTCCCCGCCGTCCTGTCTCGCGGCTGCTTCTAGGACTTCAGCTTGGGCTATGGCGGCGGTGGCTTCCTTCTCTTGGTTTAGCGCCTCTAGTTCCGCATCAAATTCGGCTTTCCTACGCATAGTGGCTGCGGCAGTAGCATTTGTGCTTGCGCTGGACGCGTTAGATTGCGCTGATCTTGCTGACCTTAATGAGTGCCTGGATGTGCCTGAGCGCTGCGATGCGGTCTCCAGGAGTAGCTCTTTTCTCTCGCTTTGGGCGTCTGCGATGGCGGTTCGCACGCGGCTATCACGTGTCAAGTCAGTATTGTGCTGTAAGTCCCTTTCTTGTAGGCTTTCGCCGGTATTGGCCCCGGCCAAGTAAGTGACGTATGCCTCTGACAGCCCTTGGTAGCATAGGTGGTCTATCTTTAATTGAGTTATTGCCTGCTCGAGCTGTTGTACAGAATTGCCAGCGGCGGCGACATTGCGTATCCCAAGTGTGGTAGTGTTACAGGCCAACTCTAATTTAGCGCGGTGCGCTTAAATGTCAGTCTCATATTTTTCGCGGGCCTTTTGTGTCAGTGTGACTGTCCGTTTGGGCCTTGCGTGTGCCTGCACCTGTTGCGGTTGCACGGTGTTCTCTGTGTCTGAGTGATCTCTCTCCTGCGTGATGTCCGGTTAGGCTCTGAGTTCTGCCATGCTCTAGGTGTGTGTAGGCCTTTAGCCAGTGCGTGTGGCGTGCGGTCTTTTACCTGTGTCAGCGATGGGCGTCTGTCTCAGATGATGCCGAGCGGTGTCCTGCGGGGTGCAGCGTAGGGGTAGCTGTACTCACAGGTGTCCGGTGGCTCTCACCCGTGTCCTGGCGGGTGTCCGGTGGCGTGGCCCTTGGTGCCGCTGGCCGTGGGGACGTGTGCAGGGGTAGGTGAGATGGTGGATCCTCACTATGGGGCTGTGCAGAGGGTGAACTCAGACAGAGAAAGGCAATTAGGTTTGTGTGTAAGCTGTACTGTCAGTTTGCAAGGCTGCTGCCTTGTGTGCAAGGTAGTTTGCTTATCTGTAAGGCTGCAGGCTGTGTGCAGTTTGCTGTATAAGGCTTGCTGCCCTGTCTGGCAGTGTGAAGCTGCTGCTTGTCCAGGGACTATTCTGTATAGCATAAAGTCTTTGAGTAGTAGCTCCTGTGTGATTCCCTAACACAGGTCTTTGTTTTACTGTGCTGTTTAAACTGCTGCTTGTTTTGCAGAAAGCTGTAGCTGTTTGCTGTATAGCTGTGTAGAGCTGCACTTTTGTAGCATGAAGGCTGTGAGTGATAGCTTCTGCGTAGACCTCTAGTACACGGTCTCTCTCTTACTATCCTGAAGCCAGGGTCACGTGTTGAGGTATGAATAGCTTCAGTTAGCTTTAACTCATGTCTTCCCTCTTTCAAAGCATCACAAGTCCTTAATATCTTTCTTAACTTTATTGCAGGAGTAGAAAACACAGGAACTTGTAGGTGTAGTGTAGGCAGAGAGTGCTTCTCTATGTGGGATGCTTCTATGAGGTTAGACTACTGTATGGTAAGAGAGAAAGGCCTTACCAGGGGTGGATGCAGACAGGACTCTACTCACTGTGATCTAGGGTGGAAAGGAAGTGAGGAGCAGTGTGGGTAAAGGGAATAGCCTTGGGACAGACTATCCTAAAACAAACAGAAGGGGGGGCAGACTAGCCCATTCTGGAGAGAAAGGCTGGGGCTGCTATGGCAACTCACAGAATGTCTGAGGGAACTACAACATGTAGCAATAATGTTGCATTTTACATGTAGCGTTGCTGCTGGGACAGGGGAAACTGACAGGCAACTCAGGAGGGAGAAATGGATCCCATAAACTAAAGGAGAGACAGAAGAATATGGAATCTAGTTCCAGGACAGTTATAATATTATGCCACATGTATTACTGCAGTGACGGGCTATTTACATGAATGCCGCTATATGGATAAATATATACATACATGTAGCATTTTTTGCTATATTTTAGCAAAAATTCCAATTGCATACACTGTCAACAATATTTCCAATTTCACCAGAATTTAGCAATAGCAGTATATAAAGGATATAAAGCAGTATATAAAGGGCCATGTGACCTTTCACTTTTAATGTTTGGTGAATTACAGCAAAATTGTTCCTGACAAATTAGGCAAAATTAGGCAAAATTTGCCCGGTTTGCGAACTTTGGTGGCAATTTAGCATATCTCTTATTCCAGCACGGTATTACATATTATGCATTTCATTTTTCGCAAACATGATTTTTTTTTTTTTAATAGTAATTATTTTTACAATGATTTGTAATGCTCCTTAAAAACAATATGGTTATGATGTACACTTCTAAAAGTACCTACAAAGTCTAAATACTGAACTTTCCTCTCAAACTGTTGGCTAGTATAAAAATGTGTTATATATGTCTATAGTATATGTTTATCCCGTCGCACCGGCTTGTTGTAGTCTTGGTTAATTAAACCCAGGGATCCCTTTTGACGAAGATGGATGGAGTTGTTTTAAATTATATCAGTTGAACAAATAGCTACTTATAGTAGTCTTCCTTGGAGAATTAGGCTAATAAGATGTTCATTTATAGCTCCATTAGTCAGTCTTTCAACTGAATGGAAGTGTAGAATGTGAACATGGCCCTGCAATGTAGGAATGTAGACATTCCTTGGCCTATAGGTATTTTCTTGCAATAACCACATGGTCTGTTGGTTATAGCACATTTAAAATTACAAGGCTTTTGGTTTCAGACCTGTCCATGCCACTAACCTATTCATAATCTTGATACTGTTCTAAGCTTCTGGGTGTTATATCAAACAGGCTACTTTACTGCCTTAGCTACTGTATTAAATGCAAATAAGACTCTTATTTCAAGTCTGGATAAACGAAAGGAGGGTCTTCTACAGAATTGGGGATGCAATGGATATTATATGTTAACGCACATATTTTTTTTTTTTTTCAATAGGACACTTATTTTTCCATTTGTTGAAGTTCATACTCTTTTTGGAATATTTGTGCATGTCTTATGATTTGTTAACTGATTAGTTATTGCAATATAATAATATTTAACTAAAAATGGAAACTATTTGTAAAGGGAAATTTCCTGACATTTTGTGTATTGAACTGTGTGCCATTAAATAAACACACCCCTGATTTCAAATACAGTCTTGAAATAGCCATACCCTTTCTTTTGTACAGTACCAAAGTAAAAAAAATTCTAATAGGTTTTGTGAATTAAAAAAAATCTAATTCAATTTAATAATTATTTTATGAAGTTGGAAAAAGACCACGTGGTCTTTGGGGGTTTGGCGAATAAAGAACATAAAGGCAGTGATTGATTGTTTTTTCTTCATATTATTTTCTTTGCTAGTTATCATAAATATATTGACATTGCCTTGGCTTACAGAGTTAACAATCACAAATGTTGCTGTGTTTCTGCCATCTCAATATGCCCTAAGTACTCACAGTTGCAGATGGAATATACTGATGATAAAATAATTACAAAGTACTTTATACACAGTGCAACTAGAAGCTTAATAAAAAAAGGATGCTGTGCATGGGGCCTCCAATTCCACCTCCTCCTCCCATTGAACCTCTCCCTGTTTTTAATCCTCCTTTATAGGAATACAATCTTCCATGCTTGCCGTTGTATGATGGATTGATTGAGATTTTGGAAAACATTAATATGGTGGCCTGGCCCAGAAAAATAACAAAATGTGAATGGGAAAAGGACAAATAATACTGTGCTGGTTTTCCTTCCTCTTATTGAGTATTATTGTTAGATTTACTTCAAAAGGTTAAAATAAAATGCGACTTTTGGCTTAGAAATAGTTAAACAGGTTTTTTTTCCTGTTAGAGGGGCTACAGGACATTGATAAATGTTAATTCTATACTCCAGTGCTTTGGCCTGTTTTGCAGCTGACTGATTTTTTTTAAATGATTTTCTAATATTCCATTTAATTGATGCTTTTAAACCATTTTCCATAAAACCTATTAATCAAGTTAAGAAGTATTGGCTATGTAATTTCACTTAGCGAAATGTTACAGGAACTTTATCTGTTTCCCCTTCACAGAATCGGACGCAGCACATGATTAGCATTATTGCTCCAAGAAATAGTGGCCCACAAAAGCTCATGCTTGGTGATTTACATTATAATGGGAATATGGCAGGATGTCTCTCTTTATCCTAGTGTGGGATTTATATTATTCTGTGTGGCTTCATTATATTAATCAATACATGTTTTGTCTCCAGCAAATAAGGTTAATTGACTCTGACATGGGAACAGCTATGTAGTCATCTACTGATGAACACCAGCACCCACATGCATGGCAGGTGAGACTTTCATACTTCAGTCAGACTACACCCCAATGTAGAAGAAAAAATATTGCATGTACAGTATGCACGTCTTTTTTTATATATCATGAACAGTGTACTCAGCACTTTACAAAAAACACAATACAGAGATATAATATGATAAGTGCAACACAGAGTATCCGTGCAATAGGCAATCTCTGCTCCAGAGAGCTTACAATCTACTGTAAGTAGTATGTGGGGAGACTTACAGAGTAAGCAGGTGAGGGCGTAAGTGCAGTAGATGGCAGCACTTTGCCAGAGTGATTGGTAGGTGCTACTGTGGCAGCAGCCGTGAGTCTACGCAATGGAAATGCTTAGTTTAAAAGGTTTGTTTTCAGGTTATAGCTGGGGAGAGATGGTGCTTGGCGGATACAAGTGTAGCCCTGGTAAGTTTATGGGCTATATTTCTACTCTCCTCCTGGCAGTAATCCCTGTGTAAGGGAAGGTCTGCAGGAGTAATCATGGATTTTCCCTGCTTCAGACATTTGCCCTGAGTTAGTGAAGGTAGGTCACCTGATCCTGTGTCCAATCAAGAGACGTAGGGGCAGGTTCTTCTGGAAGCTACAAAGAGCAGTGTAATTTCCTATTTGGAGTGAGTAGAGTGAGTAGTGTGAGTCTGGGAGAGTGTGGTAGTAGGAGAATGAGTTAGCCACCTGATGAGTAGAGTTGTTAGAGTTAGGTGGACCAAGTACCTCTCACCCTGCATAGGGGGTGAGGGAAGAGCTAGCCCCACTCTGAGTGGTCCAGGGGACATCCTGCAGGAGAACAACTGGCTGGCTGTGTATACCCTGTGTCTCTTCTGCTGCTACTGAAGTGAAGGAGGATAATCAAGAGTTGCTGTTATTTAAAGAGACAGTGTGTGAGACTGGAATCTCCCATTCCTGGGAGGGGATTCTGCTGTAAGGATTCCACCCCATAACCCTGGGGCCTGCGACAGATGGAGGCGCTGCACCGTTAGAGGAGAACGAAGGCATCCACCCCAGAGACCTGTCCTGTTGTCCCCCATGTCACCGCGGGAGACTCAGGCCCTCCTGTTGCCAGCAGGTATGCACCACACTCAGACACGTAGACAGACCAAGAGACACCATAGGGTACCCAATATGAGGTTGGGCAGAGGGGGTCAATGGGCTACACAGGTGTGAGGGAGTTCCACAGATATGGGGCAGTGAGGGGAAAAGGTCTAAGGGGAGAGAGAACCATAGAGGTGTAAGTGGAGGAAAGGGTGTGAAAGAGACATGAACAGAGCGCAGAAGACGAGCAGGGACATAATGTAATCAATCTCCTCCCAGGGACATTCTGAAGGTCATCATTGTTTCAGCAATAATGCCCTTGCTTAAAGAGTTGAAGGCCCGAGGTGAAGCCAATGGACGTTAACCCAGCCAGGGCATTATTGGCCAGTAATGCCCTGTTTTGAGGGATTATTATAGTTATAGGCTAAATGTGGTTTTTTTTAAATAAAAAGACACTTTTGTATAGTTATACACTGGCGACACACTTTATTCGAGCTCGGCTAGTCCCACGAATTCGGGTATACCCGGGTGTATTGAGGTTTGTGACTATTTTCTGCCCGAGTGCATTGGGTTATTTTCCAGGCAGGGATTGAAGCATTTTATTCCCGCTGGCTGCAATACTGCACAGTATATATATATATATACTGCATTACAATTCATGAATTTATGCCATCTGGTAGACACGCGAAGCATTGCAGCCTATTAAATCCTAATCATTATCATTTAACAGATCAGCCGCCCGTCAGCCAGGCATGAACCCAGGCTGGGAAGGCAAACACAACGGGGCTTGTCAGAGGTGAGGAGCGGCGCATTCCAAGTATCTGCCAGGTACATACTGGGTATTTGCTCGAATAAAGTGTGTCGGTGCAGTATATGTAACACTGCTCCTCCCCCCCCCCCACCCTCAATGAGAGATGCACAGTTTCTGCTACCTGTGTGTGGTGCGGATACCTGTTAGGATCAGGAGAGCTGAGATGGATCTGCGGTGGTATGGAGATCAGGACAGGCTTAGGTTCTTTCTCTGTAGTTCTTTCTCTTGGTGGTTAGCACCTCCAGTCGTAGTGGGCTCCAAGGTGTCCAGAGATCAGCCCCCACTATTGCACACATCTCCCTCCTGCCCAGGGACTGACACACAGACAGGAGTATAATGAACAAGGATCTTTATTGGATGACATTCAATACAGTTCTTCCTCTCAGAGGTTCCAGGCCTCTGGATGGTGATTGTCCCTGATCTTACAGGGCATCCGTGGGTTGAATCAGATGTTCCCCCAGCCTAAAGGTTGGGGGTGAGCACGCTCATCCTGCAATCGGAGAGTCTCACAGCTCTACTGCGCTCTCTTACTCCTCCAGAGCAGGACTGACTAAATGTGCCACTCCTCCTAGGAGGAACAAGAAGGGGCAGGCTCATGGTCTATTCCTATACCAGATAGGCTTACACAGGCCATGAGTCACCACCACACTTCTGTCACTCATAAGAGGGGCATGGGGGGTCAAAAAGCCTATAGATGGACATGCCATAGCCTAGACTGCTAGGAGTTATATGGAGGAGAAGTAGGTCAGAAGATACAGACCTTAAAATAAAATGGTAAATACATTAAAGCATCTCTACTGTATATACACTTACACTGCAGCTAGCTATATCCACACACAGTGTGCACACATACACACACACACAACAGCTTTACACACACACACCCAGACAACAGCTTTACACACACAGAACACAACAGCTACACACACACATAAACTGCTGCTACACACAAACTCTATAGCCACACCCAAACTCTGCTGCTGCTGCTACATAGACATACAACACAACAGCACCACACACACGGCAGCTCTATACACACACACGCTGCTAAACACAAACTCTGCAGCTACACCCACAAACACTGCGGCAGCTGCTGCCACACACACACACACACACACACACAAAAACTGCAGCTACAAACAAATTCTGCAGACAGACACTTATTTTGCAGCTACAAATACAATTTCCTTCCTCTCACTGTGTCCGTGGAGCTCTGTTCACAGAGGGAGGGGAGTCACTGCCCTATTTGCTGCCTGCTGACCAATCCCCTGCCCTGTCTGAGAGTTGTTCCTGCCCCTTGACCAATCATTTGCCCTGTCTCAGAGCTGTTCTGACAAAGAAAAAGATGATTTTATAGAAATAAAAACTTGGCAAGCTGCCAAAAATTCCGGGCATTTCCGAAATGAATAATGCCCGAAAATTTTACCAATCAGAGAGAAGGGATTTCAGTAATGCCCAGAATGTTTCAGCTTTAGCCTATAATTTTGTTTAATATACAAAGAAAGGTCTAAATATCAATAAAATGATCCAGCTAAATCATAATAAATAATCGACTTAACGGCCTATGCTATAAGCGTTCATAAAACAAAATCGCCAGGCCATTTAATTCGCCTGTTTTTTGAGCATTGGTATCATGGTATTCAGAAAGCCTCGATTACCTGTGATAGCAAAATTCCCAACTCGGGCGAGTAGCCGGGATGTGAAGATCGCCTCTCTGAAAAGGTCTTACCCGGCGATTTCTTTCAGCTGCAGAGAGAGCTGCACAGAGAGAGCCACCTCTCCTTGTGTAAATCTCACAAGAAATTAATATTTTTTTAATATAAAATGTAATACTGTGTAGATGAGCAGGGAGTTTCCAGAGCAGAACCGCGTTGATTTACGGTCAGGGGACAACCTGCTTCCCGAGATACAGGCCCCATTGTGGGGTGCCGGTATCTCCTATGCATTTTATTCCCACGGTCACGTGACGTGGGATATTTAAATGCATAGGAGATACAGGCACTCAATGAAGGGTCATGTATCTCTGGAAGCAGGGGTCCCCGGACCTGAAATCAACGTAGTTCTGCTCTGGAGACCCACTACTCATCTACACTAGTATATTAAAACAGCAGCTATTCATAATAAACATTAAAAACACAATCACACTAATACCCACCTCCTCTACTCCCACATGATTGATTCCAGAGGCCGCAGGTGTCCGAAGCTCCCCAGGTGGCCCCAAGGGTGTCCAGGAGTCCTCAGGTGGTCCCCGCACGTGTCTGGAATCCCTCAGGTGGTCCCGCTTGTGTCTGGGGCCCACGGGTGGTCCCCGCGTGTAGTCCCCGTGGGTGTCCGGGGGTCCTCGGGTATTCCCCATGGGTGTCTGAGGGTCCTTCTGTGTCCCTGTGGGTGTCCAGGGGTCCTCAGGTGGTCCCTTTGGGTGTCCAGGTGTCCTCAGGTGTCCCCGTATGTGTCTGGGGGCCACTGGGTGGTCACTGCGGGTCCTCGCTGGCTGTGGTACCAAGTCTGTGGAAAAACAAAATGTGCAATACATTGAAATAAATACATGCCCCTCCCCCCGAACACATACAGTACAGTAATGGACAAAATTACCATTATCCAGATATGGATAATAACTCATTTGCCAATTATAAAATAAAACATTAGCCAGCCAGTATAAATAAAGTAAATAACATTTTCTACTTACCCCAGCAATCATGAAGGCATCCTCGTCAGCATAGTCCAGGTTCATGTCCTCCTTCGCCAGAAAGAATACAAGAAAAAATAAAATCTAAATCCCCTAACCCCTTAATCACCTTAGCGGTTAATAACCGCTATAGTAATTAAGGGGTTAACCCATTGATTGGCATAATCGTATAACATACTCATATAATATGGGCATGATAAGCCACTATATCAAAAAGCAAGGCCAAAAATACACAATAATAAAAGATATACGCAAGCACGTAAACACCCCAATTAAATAAATAAAAGCACTAACCAACCAATTAAATAAATTAAAGCATTAGCCAACCAATTAAATAAATAAAAGCACTAGCCAAACAAACAATTTAATAAATAAAAGCACTAACCAACAAAACAATTAATTAATTTTAAACACTAGCAAACAAAACAATTAATGAATTTAAACCAGTAGGCAACAAAACATATAATTAATGTAAAACTCTAGCTAATCCTAAAATGTATTTAAAATAAGCCACAAGGAAAACAATACAGACCGGCGCCTAGAGTCCAATTGAGTGGATATAGGATAAGTCCAGAGATTGGTATCAGTGTCCAATATACACTGGCGACACACTTTATTCGAGCTTGGCTAGTCCCACGAATTCGGGTATACCCGGGTGTATTGAGGTTTGTGACTGTTTTCTGCCCGAGTGCATTGAGTTATTTTCCAAGCAGGGATTGAAGCATTTTATTCCCGCTGGCTGCAATACTGCACAGTATATATATATATATACTGCATTACAATTCATGAATTTATGCCATCTGGTAGACATGCGAAGCATTGCAGCCTATTAAATCCTAATCATTATCATTTAACAGATCAGCCGCCCATCAGCCAGGCATGAACCCAGGCTGGGAAGGCAAACACAACGGGGCTTGTCAGAGGTGAGGAGCGGCGCATTCCAGGTATCTGCCAGGTACATACCGGGTATTTGCTCGAATAAAGTGTGTCGGTGCAGTATGATGATCCAGCCGAATATACAGCAGATTCCTCAGCAGCAGTGATAGTATATGATGCAGGGAAGACAAGAAGGAAAAATAATAGCGTGACACTGTTTAAAACAACATGACACATAGACATAGACAGACACACATATACAACAATGAACAGATAGGCTGACTAATATACAGAGAATTTATTAAACAATTAAAAAGCAGGAAACTGATGAGGAGCAGGTCTAGGATCCGGTGTGTAAAACCGGAACTCTACTTACAAGATGTCCACAGGATATAAGCGGGTGGATATGGTAGTAATTGTCCGGCGGCAGCTGTTGGTGGACGCGTGCCACTTGTGGAGGACTGCAGGCACCTCTCTCGATCAATGTCGATCAAGGCTTCACTGCAGGAAACTTTCCACACGGCTTGCTATCCGCGCCCGGAATGACGTCACGGTAGGCGGGACCGCGCTCCGGAACTGACTCGTGTACTGATATCTCCAACACACCGCTATTCAAAGGGTCTCCTGCAAGGCTTTTCTTCTTTTCAATAATCTATAAATCCAAAGCCCAATCGTAAATCCAGAACAGGATGTTCTCTTGTCGGCTTCTTGAGGTAAAATGAGACGTACATGCCTTACTGCTGCGGCCGAGTTTATTCGAGCATTTGCCCGTTCTCGGCCGCAGCAGTAACCTGGCGCGCGCCGGAGGGTGCCGGGCGCGCGCCGAAGCAGCGGAGGAGCGCCCTCCGATCGGGGCGCTCTCCCTCCCGCTGCCGGGTCCGCCGGGTCCCCCGGAACCCCCTGCCGCCGTCCCCCACATCGCGGGACACCAGGGCTCCCTCGGGGAGCCCTGGACGTGCGTGCAGGGGGCGCAGGCACCCGATGACGCGTGACCGCGCATCGGTGATGCGCGGCACGCTGAGGGAGTGCGGCTAGCACGCCGGGGCATCCCCCGGCTTGCGGTGCTAGCCGTGCTTCAATAAAACGTGTCGCCAGTGTATATATGGCCTGTGACGTCACATTTTATGGTCAGATGGTGCAGCTCCCATCCGATTGGACGCAGTATCATGCTGTATCTTTATTTTTTTAAAGGATGTGACGTTATCTCCAAGGGAGGTACATCACATCCTTAAAACCACATGGCTATATCACATGGTATTACAGCCAATAGGATTGAAGACAATCCCATTAGTTGCTGTACCATGTGATACTAGTAAGGGAAACCAATCCCTAATTGGGTGCTCTAAAGTAACATCTGTGAAGGCTAATATGCATACAATACTCAATTGGTGGGTCCAGGATATGTAGTAATCTGTGAGCAGAGTTTTTTCTATCCCCAATAAAACGATAAATCCATCATGTAAATAGCAGCGAAATCTAAAACACCGTGGGCATACCACTGTAGGGAGGGAAACCTCTAACCTGACCACTGTGTTGGTCCCACCCGGTGGTCCCTTCTTTGGCGGGTCTCGCGATCCCAGCGGGTCTTCTCGGCAGAGAGTATGTGTACTCACGTAACTGCCCTGATGCCGATGTGCTGCTGTGGGGAGAAAGCTCAGCTGCTCCATCGCGTGTTATACTATGTTATTATAAAAATGTATAGTTATAGTAGTTTAGTTATATTCTTATACTAGTTTTTTTAATTTTTTCCTTTATCTATTTTCTAGGTATCTATATGTTTTGTTTATCTGTTGTTTTCCATATGCCAGTTTGCTGTGGCAGCTAGGGGGTTACTTTTAAATAGAACGACTTGTTTTTTAACCTGAGTACACATCTGGATATCCAACTAGTCCATTAGTTGTATGTATAAAACCTGAACCTGTGTCCATTTTTGCTAGCAGTGTTCTTGTTTATTACTAAGTACTAGTATTATATATGTCTTAGGGGGTTTTCATAGTCCATCAGTAGCTTATGAGTTAAGTTCCCCTCATTACGCCGTGAGAGCTGACTCCTTAATTATGCATACATCACATCAGCTGCGGGGACTACGTCACAGGGGGGTGGGTATTCCCATCCTCACGCAAGAACTCAGGGCTATTTAAGGTACGTCTCCGGCTGCCATAAAGCACTCTTTGATAAAGTCGCAAGACGAAACGCGTCAGAGAATTGTCTCTCATGTTTTTTAATCGGGCTTTCATGCCATAATAAAGTTTTTTCACCGCACGTTGCCTCCAGCCTGATATCATCATGCAGTGCTCAGAGTCCCCTTACCTACCACCCTGTACCATGTGATAGGTTACTTAACTCAAAAGGATGTGGGGACGTAAAGGGACGTCACATCCTTTTGAACTCATTTATCGAGACTTGCTGAATAGTAGAAGGCATTTTGGCCATTTTGGCCGATAAGTGCTTGATAAGTGGCTTAAGAACGCTTATAGCATATGGCCCCTGTTTTTTTCTGCATACTGCCATGTTTAGTGTTCTGCATTGCACTGGGACAATTTAATAACAAGAGGAGGAGTGTAATTTTAATATTAAGTTTTACTTTGAGACTGAGCTTTCTTTAGCTGCTAGATAATTTATTTAGAGTGTATGTTTCTGCCATCTATTGGGAGTTAAAAGTTATGTGAATTTACACTGAATTACACTGAATGTACACTGATGTCTATAATTTCTTGTACTTCCTTGTACTGGGAATGCAAGAGAGGCTATGGGATAGGCTAAACCATAATACTGAGTTAAGTTATGGTGAGTAAAAAAAGTGACAAAAACCCTCCACAGGAAAGCAAATATGCAAATATAACTGTATGCTCATCTGCATGTCTTAGGCAGGTCTGCAACCCCGCCTTTCCCCATTATCACCCAGCATACAGCACTTCCACTGCAGCAAGGGATTCTGGGAAATGACATGCAAATGAACACAGTGTGTCACTTTTTGCCTCAATAACCATTTTTAACATGGTTCCCTATAGGCTTAAGCTTGCTGCATGGTCACAGCTTTGAGCACAGCCAGGGTTAAGGTGCATTCCCAGAAAACCACCCATAGACAGCTGTTTCGACCTTGATGGGTCTCATCAGTGTGGGGTTGATTTTACTGGGAATGCAAGATAGGCTATGGGATAGGCTAAACCATAATACTGAGTTAAGTTATGGTGAGAAAAAAAAGTGACAAAAACCCTCCACAGGAAAGCAAATATGCAAATATAACTGTATGCTCATCTGCATGTCTTAGGCAGGTCTGCAACCCCGCATTTCCCCATTATCACCCAGCATACAGCACTTCCACTGCAGCAAGGGATTCTGGGAAATGACATGCAAATGAGCACACAGTGTCACTTTTAGCCTCAATAACCATTTTTAACATGGTTCCCTATAGGCTTAAGCTTGCTGCATGGTCACAGCTTTGAGCACAGCCAGTGTTAAGGTGTATTCCCAGAAAACCACCCACAGACAGACAGCTGTTTCGACCTTGATGGGTCTCATCAGTGTGGGTTTGATTTTACTGGGAATGCAAGAGAGGCTATGGGATAGGCTAAACCATAATACTGAGTTAAGTTATGGTGAGTAAAAAAAGTGACAAAAACCCTCCACAGGAAAGCAAATATGCAAATATAACTGTATGCTCATCTGCATGTCTTAGGCAGGTCTGCAACCCCACCTTTCCCCATTATCTCCCAGCATACAGCACTTCCACTGCAGCAAGGGATTCTGGGAAATGACATGCAAATGAGCACACAGTGTCACTTTTTGCCTCAATAACCATTTTTAACATGGTTCCCTATAGGCTTAAGCTTGCTGCATGGTCACAGCTTTGAGCACAGCCAGGGTTAAGGTGCATTCCCAGAAAACCATCCACAGACAGCTGTTTCGACCTTGATGGGTCTCATCAGTGTGGGGTTGATTTTACTGGGAATGCAAGAGAGGCTATGGGATAGGCTAAACCATAATACTGAGTTAAGTTATGGTGAGTAAAAAAAGTGACAAAAACCCTCCACAGGAAAGCAAATATGCAAATATAACTGTATGCTCATCTGCATGTCTTAGGCAGGTCTGCAACCCCGCCTTTCCCCATTATCACCCAGCATACAGCACTTCCACTGCAGCAAGGGATTCTGGGAAATGACATGCAAATGAGCACACAGTGTCCCTTTTTGCCTCAATAACCATTTTTAACATGGTTCCCTATCCTATCCCATAGCCTCTCTTGCATTCCCAGCAAAATCAACCCCACACTGATGAGACCCATCAAGGTCGAAACAGCTGTCTGTGGGTGGTTTTCTGGGTATGCACCTTAACCCTGGCTGTGCTCAAAGCTGTGACCATGCAGCAAGCTTAAGCCTATAGGGAACCATGTTAAAAATGGTTATTGAGGCAAAAAGTGACACAGTGTGCTCATTTGCATGTCATTTCCCAGAATCCCTTGCTGCAGTGGAAGTGCTGTATGCTGGGTGATAATGGGGAAAGGCGGGGATGCAGACCTGCCTAAGACATGCAGATGAGCATACAGCTATATTTGCATATATATATATACATATATATATATACATATATATATATACATATATATATATATATATATATATATACATACATATATATATATATATATATATATATATATATATATATATATATATATATATATATATACCACAAGAATGACCTAGGCGCAATGAGAGAAAAGAGAAGAAAACATATATAAATGCCATTAGTATATCTCCCACCCGGATACCGCCGGTGTGCTCCCTTTTCAGCACAGGCATATCTCCCTAATTTATTTGGAGAGGGGTTTGAGGCAATATATACACACGTGGAGACACTACTAATTTAAAATCTCTTGTCATCCTGGCTGGGGAAAGTACTCACATTCATTTGCATTTGCAACATTGATTGCCTATGTGGCTATGCCTAGGTAGCCACAGTTGTAATCAAAGGATTTAATATCTATTTTTTAAATATACTGTATGTTTGTATTTTTTTTATGTATGAAACGGGTTTCCCCCCCCCCCAATCGCATATTTATACTGTGTGGGTGCAGGAAACATATATTGTTACTCAGTGTGGTGCATACCTGTTGGCTCACAGGAGGGCTGAGCTTCCGCCACGGGGAACCTGGGGCAATTATACTATGGACAACTTATAACGATGCAGTGCCTCCACCTGCGATGGCTCCCACCAAAGGGGCAGTGGTTCCTGGCAGGACAATCAATGATCACATAGACAATGACTTATATTAACGAATACCTTTACTAACATGAATAGACATCAGCACATCACAATACTACCCTGTGTCCCTCTACCGAGGAGACACCTACTGCGTCGTGCAGGACGCTTCCCCAACACCAAGTGAACCCACCCAGTGTCCAAAGAAACCCCACCCAATGTCCTGCACTCTTGCAGAGAGTCAATGGGTGACTGCGCAGTCACAGTTAAGCTAAGGGCCCGGTGGTGCACTTATGTATTAGATACCTGCCGAGCACTCCGGTGCTCGGGTCAGCAATCTTCACAAAGGCTCAGTTGGCGATGACTCCTTCAACCCTCCAACCGAACTTCTGCACGTGGACCGCTAGAGCGGTCCCACTCCGGAACAGTCTCTGTGGACCCCAACGTGGGTCCAATCGCTTCACGGGAACAGCAATCTTCACTGTGTCCCTATCTTCCTAAGGGGCATGTGCTACACTATAGGACGTCCCTATAGTACAGCAACCTGTAGTGGCTTGGGGAACTCCTATGGGCCTACAGGGGTTAAGGACCTGTCCCACTCCCCTAACTACCCAAGTCCCTTCAGCCTCACTAAACGCTGACAGCCAACGTGCTGCGCAACAAGGTGCCTGCCTGCCAGACCTCACAGCACTGACCGCTGTGACCCTGACAAGGCAGCACTCTAAACTAAGGGCAGCATCCCTATCTGGGGCCTCCCTCAGTAATTACCCACTACCCTAGTGGGGTGTTGGGGCCTATCTGGGGTGCGGGTACCGATAGGGCCGCAGGAGCTGTACTCGCTCCCCACGCCCTTCCTTCCCTCACAGCTCCCCTGCTCCAACGGGTTAACCTGAGTGGCAGGGTCCCTCTCTCTAGAGCAGTCCCTGGCAACACTCTCTCTATCAGAGTAACTAACTACCTCAGACCCTGGGGGTGCTGGCCTAGTACAGTGAGTTCTGGACTCCTGTACCCTACCTCCTTCCTTGGGCTGATCCGGTCTCTGACTGCTGGCTAACATGCTGTAAGCCCGCCAAATGTATCTCTTCTCCAGAGGCTTCCTAAGCCCTATTGGCTCCCTGGTGTCACGTGGGGCATACAGAGGCTCATGGGATATGTAGTCCCAGCTCAGAGCCTTCCCTGAAGGGCTAGGGGTTCGCGGGCTTTCTCTCTCCTGCCCTGCGTGTGCGCAAGCTCCCTCTAGCTGCCTCAACCTTCCCTGGTCTTTCCCTGCTCTCGCGCGAGCTATCTGGGGGCCTTTCGCGCTATCGCTTCCCTGCGCATGCGCAACCCGCAGCGCAATGGCGGTGCCCTGCTTCACCGGCCGCCGGGACCTCAGAGATGCGACCGTGGCCTTAGCAACGGCCCGATCGCGTCCCCGGCAACCGGCCGCAGGCAGGGGAAGCCGCGCTGCTCCCTGCTCCAGCCCCCACCCTTGGAAACAGCCGTTGGGTCTTTCGGCACCCGCGATCGCGCTGTAACAAGGGAGGGGGGTCTCCAGGAGCCACGGGAGCGCCAACTACACTCTCCCCCTGGTGAAAAACCAACTTCCTCGCTTGGATAGCAGATGTAATAATGCACAAAAATTACATAATAGAAATGCAGTACAGAGAATATACAACACATCACAATACTACCCGAGGCTAGCTGAGACCATTTGTGGGGTGCCCCTAACTGATCATGAGGGGGTACCTCACTTTTGCATCCGTGAGCCTGCCCCAGAAAAATTTCCTGAAAGCACACCGGAGGGCAACAGTCACTGGTTCCTCGCTACTTCCTCCCCCTGGTGGAAGGAGTAGCACAATGTCTCTGAAGCAGGCCTTTACCCGGTCATCAGCGGCAGGGATGCGGTAGACCAGGAGGCCAGGACCTTTCCCGCGGTCCACTACCTGGTGAATGGGGTGCTCCTTTATGGGCTTAAAGGAGGTCAGTCTCCCTGGATCTTTCTCTACACAGTCCTTGTCCCTACAGACTTGTGAGGCTTCCACTGGGAAGCGATAAATGAACAACGTCTCTTTTTCACCTGGCCGGGGGTACAGGGTAGACACCTTACCACATCGGTGATTCACGGTGGCCAACAGGTCCTCGGGGACGCTGTCAGTTCCCACCTCGGCTGTATCGGGACCTGTCCACAACTCTTCTGGGACAGTCCACTCACTGGCTCGAAACTCGGGAGCATTGGATCCAAGTCCTGGGACAATTTGGGTCGGAGCGCATGGACTCACACTCCGCTCAGGAGCCGTAGCTCTGGCCTTCTTCACGGCCACCTCCATCGGAGCCTGTGGGGAACAAGGGGGTTCCTTACCACTCTGTTGGCTTGCGATGGGTTTCTCTTCATCTGGACAATTATCTTCCAAGGAGGACACCTCCGCCAGGACGCGATGCAGAGGGGAGCCCTTCGCCCGGGTGACCAGACTTAAGGAGCCATCGTGCTCCGTGGTTACCTGGAGGCTCACCCCCAACACCCCTGGGGCAGTCAACTCACCCTGGTTGTCGGTAGATACTGGTCCCAATTCTAGGACCGATGGTACCACAGGAATACGCCGGGCCGGCCATTGTAGGGCACACGGGCCCACAGCAGGGTCCGCAACATCGGGATACTTCATCTAGGGCACACGGGCCCACAGCAGGCTCTGCATCCGCCGAGATAGTGTGTTCATTGACTTCACAAGAGTGGTCCGCCGGCAGGCGCATCACCACAAGTGCTGGGTCACTGGATTCACTAAAAGAAAGTGGGGGTATAGACACCTTACCCTGTGATTCCTCTGCTGGTTCTGCAAACTGGGGCACAATAGGCTTCAAGAACCGGGCACCGCAACAGTCAAACTTAGGCGCCTACGCCAATGCCTCCCTAGAACAGTCACAGGTAGGGCTGAAATACTGTATGCTCAGCTCTCCGTCCACTGTGCCGGTCTTGCACTCCAGCGGTAGCTGAAACAGGTCGGCTCCCTGGACATAAACTTTTTGCAAGCAAGTGCACATTAGTGTAAGGGCTTTTACTCCTGGCACATACCCGACCACATACGCATTGGGATGTACCCCCTTACAGTCTGTCTCATCCACGTTTGGTTGAAAATCACAGTGCTTGCTCCCCCTGGTGGAATCTGAAGGAGGGGCACTTTCTACAAGAGAGTGGGTCTGGCTCTGCACTGACTCACTCACATTGCAGGGGCGGGGCTTAGGTTTTCCCGCCAGTCCCGGACAGATTGTTGCAATACTTTCCTGTGGCGGCGTGCAGTCAGCAGCACGTGCGCTCTCTGGTTTTGGCAGTTCAGGGTACACTACAGGACAGTCTGAACTGACCGAATCTTCCAACCACAAGCTGGACGGACCCAGGCCTTCAGTTATGTCTTGCCCGAAACTCACTAGCACGGAACAATACTTCTCGTCCAAGATGAGGGTTTTGTCCCAGGGCCACTCGTATATCTGGTGACAGAACGTCTATAGGGACACGGCACACCGCAAGCGTGTGGAGCGGTGGCACTCCCAACTTCTTGGCCCAGTCGTGGACCTCGTATCCGGACTTTACAACCATGGTGGACACAAAAATAGGAATGGAACAATTTGGGGGAAAAAAACACAGGGCACCCCAGGTCTAAGTATCTCAGCAGCGCCTCCAAATGTAACAGGTTTCCTCCCCCCCAATCGCAGATTTATACTGTGTGGGTGCAGGAAACATATATTGTTACTCAGTGTGGTGCATACCTGTTGACTCACAGGAGGCTGAGCTTCCGCCACGGGGAACCTGGGGCAATTATACTATGGACAACTTACTTATAACGATGCAGCGCCTCCACCTGCGATGGCTCCCACCAAAGGGGGAGTGGTTCCTCGCAGGACAATCAATGATCACATAGACAATGACTTATATTAACGAATACCTTTACTAACATGAATAGACATCAGCACATCACAATACTACCCTGTGTCCCTCTACCGAGGAGACACCTACTGCGTCGTGCAGGACGCTTCCCCAACACCAAGTGAACCCACCCAGTGTCCAAAGAAACCCCACCCAATGTCCTGCACTCTTGCAGAGAGTCAATGGGTGACTGCGCAGTCACAGTTAAGCTAAGGGCCCGGTGGTGCACTTATGTATTAGATACCTGCCGAGCACTCCGGTGCTCGGGTCAGCAATCTTCACAAAGGCTCAGTTGGCGATGACTCCTTCAACCCTCCAACCGAACTTCTGCACGTGGACCGCTAGAGCGGTCCCACTCCGGAACAGTCTCTGTGGACCCCAACGTGGGTCCAACCGCTTCACGGGAACAGCAATCTTCACTGTGTCCATATCTTCCTAAGGGGCACGTGCTACACTATAGGCCGTCCCTATAGTACAGCAACCTGTAGTGGCTTGGGGAACTCCTATGGGCCTACAGGGGTTAAGGACCTGTCCCACTCCCCTAACTACCCAAGTCCCTTCAGCCTCACTAAACGCTGACAGCCAACGTGCTGCGCAACAAGGTGCCTGCCTGCCAGACCTCACAGCACTGACCGCTGTGACCCTGACAAGGCAGCACTCTAAACTAAGGGCAGCGTCCCTATCTGGGGCCTCCCTCAGTAATTACCCACTACCCTAGTGGGGGGTTGGGGCCTATCTGGGGTGCGGGTACCGATAGGGCCGCAGGAGCTGTACTCGCTCCCCGCGCCCTTCCTTCCCTCACAGCTCCCCTGCTCCAATGGGTTAACCTGAGTGGCAGGGTCCCTCTCTCTAGAGCAGTCCCTGGCAACACTCTCTCTATCAGAGTAACAAACTATCTCAGACCCTGGGGGTGCTGGCCTAGTACAGTGAGTTCTGGACTCCTGTACCCTACCTCCTTCCTTGGGCTGATCCGGTCTCTGACTGCTGGCTAACATGCTGTAAGCCCGCCAAATGTATCTCTTCTCCAGAGGCTTCCTAAGCCCTATTGGCTCCCTGGTGTCACGTGGGGCATACAGAGGCTCATGGGATATGTAGTCCCAGCTCAGAGCCTTCCCTGAATGGCTAGGGGTTCGCGGGCTTTCTCTCTCCTGCCCTGCACGTGCGCAAGCTCCCTCTAGCTGCCTCAATCTTCCCTGGACTTTCCCTGCTCTCGCGCGAGCTATCTGGGGGCCTTTCGCGCTATCGCGTCCCTGCGCATGCGCAACCTGCAGCGCAATGGCGGCGCCCTGTTTCACCGGCCGCCGGCGGATTAGCAACGGCCCGATCGGGTCCCCGGCAACCGGCCGAAGGCAGGGGAAGCCGCGCTGCTCCCTGCTCCAGCCCCCACCCTTGGAAACAGCCGTTGGGTCTTTCGGCACCCGCGATCACGCTGTAACAAGGGAGGGGGGTCTCCAGGAGCCACGAGAGCGCCAGGCTACATGTATTTATTGGTTGTTGTTATTTTAATGCATTTCAAAGAGCAAAATCCCAATTAACCATGTAACCCCTCGATATTTCCCCCCAGACTGTTTGTACATATGATCTGGCGGGGGCACAAGTCCTACTCTCCTATGTAATTGATATGCTTGGCCGCTAGTGGAGAACATGGCAGAGGTCAGACAGTATGACACAACACGTAGCTTTCAACAATAGGGGTTTGTATTTATATGTTCCCACAGTAACACATTTGTGAGCCTCAATCATGCGATCATATACTTATCATGAAACACAATTTATACAACAGTACAACGTGTGTGTGTGTGTGTGTGTGTGTTACCAGAAGTGTCACTCCCCCACCCAATCACCCCACCCCCCACCCAATCACCCCGTCACCCCACTCAATCTCCCCGTCACCCCACCCAATCTCCCCTTCCTCCCACCCAATCACCCCCCTGTCTGTCACCCTCTGTCTGTCACCCTCTGTCTGTCGCCCTCTATCTGTCGCCCTCTGTCTGTCGCCCTCTGTCTCTCGCTCTCTGTCTCTCGCCCTCTGTCTCTCACCCTCTGTCTCTCGCCCTCTCTCTCTCGCCCTCTCTCTCTGCCTCTCGCCCTCTCTCTCTGCCTCTCGCCCTCTCTCTCTGCCTCTCGCCCTCTCTTTCTGCCTCTCGCCCTCTCTTTCTGCCTCTCGCCCTCTCTTTCTGCCTCGCTCTCTCTTTCTGCCTCTCGCAGTTTGGGGGGGCTCAAGGTTGCATGGTACAGATCTGTTATGGGGGTCAGTGGCAAAGGGGGGGGGACCCGCGAGGGAGGGGGGGGCCCGCCGGGCAGGAGGTGCCAGCGGGGGTGCTCCCGGCCGGATAATCTGTTAAATAAAACATTGTTTGGTTGATTGTAAAAAGTCTTTTATGCTGTCTACAGTTATTCCTAATGTATTTGTCCCATTCTACACCCAGTCAGTCAGTCACCCAGTCAGTCAGTTACCCACCCTGTCACTCCCTGACCCACCCAGTCAGTTACCCAGTCAGTCAGTCAGTCACCCAGTCAAGTCACCCAGTCAGTCAGTAAGTCAAGTCACCCAGTCAGTCACTCAACCACCCAGTCACTCCCCCACGCAGTCAGTCACTCACCATCCAGTCAGTCACTCACCCAGTCAGTCAGTCACTCACCCACCCAGTCACTCACCCCCTCAGTCAGTCACTCACCCCTCAGTCAGTCACTCACCCCCTCAGTCAGTCACTCACCCACTCAGTCAGTCACTCACCACCCAGTCAAGTCACCCACCCACCCAGTCAAGTCACCCACCCAGTCAGTCACTCACCTACCCAGTCAGTCACTCACCCACCCAGTCACTCACCACAAAGTCACTCCTCCATGCAGTCAGTCACTCACGCAGTCAGTCACTCACCCACCCAGTCAGTCACCCAGTCAGTCACTCACCCAGTCAGTCACTCACCCAGTCAGTCAGTCATGAATTCAGTCACCCACCCAGTCAGTCACCCACCCAGTCAAGTCACCCACCCAGTCAAGTCACCCACCCAGTCAAGTCACCCACCCAGTCAAGTCACCCACCCAGTCAGTCAAGTCAGTCACCCACCCAGTCAGTCAGTCACCCACCCTGTCAGTCACCCACTCACCCAGTCAAGTCACCCAGTCAAGTCAGTCAGTCACTCACCTAGTCAGTCAGTCACTCACCCAGTCAGTCAGTCACTCACCCACCCAGTCACTCACCCACTCAGTCAGTCACTCACCCACCCAGTCAGTCACTCGCCACCCAGTCGTCACCCACCCACCCAGTCAAGTCACCCACCCAGTCAGTCACTCACCTACCCAGTAAGTCACTCACCCACAAAGTCACTCCTCCATGCAGTCAGTCACTCACCCACCCAGTCACTCACCCACCCAGTCACTCACCCACCCAGTCACTCACCCACCCAGTCAGTCACCCAGTCAGTCACTCACCCAGTCAGTCACTCACCCAGTCAGTCACTCACCAAGTCAGTCACCCACCCAGTCAGTCACCCACCCAGTCAGTCACCCACCCAGTCAGTCACCCACCCAGTCAGTCACCCACCCAGTCAGTCACCCACCCAGTCAGTCACCCACCCAGTCAAGTCACCCACCCAGTCAAGTCACCCACCTAGTCAGTCACCCACCCAGTCAGTCAAGTCAGTCACCCACCCAGTCAGTCAGTCACCCACCCAGTCAGTCAGTCACCCACCCAGTCAGTCACCCACTCACCTAGTCAAGTCACCCAGACAAGTCAGTCAGTCACTCACCCAGTCAGTCAGTAACCCAGTCAGTCAGTCACCCACTCACCCAGTCAGTCACCTAGTCAAACAAGTAGTCAGCAGTCTACACATAATAATGTATTGAGGTTTTGAAATAATTTCTAACTTGCTTTGTTCCAGATCTGACTAGAAAGCTTCAAACAAGATACTCGGAATCCCCCCTAACTCAGAAGACAGGTAGGGAACGTCTGCACTCGTGTGTATTTGCTGACAGTTATGCTTTAATTTTGTCTTGGAATTGTTAACAATCACTTATATGTCATTTTCTAATATCGTGTACTATGTTACTATGCAACAAGGAGTAATTGTAGTAAAGTAAAAATGTTATACAAAAAATAAACTTATGTCAAAAACTAATCTTATTAGTTCTTACTAAGAATTTATTACATTTGCAATGGGGCGGGGCTGGGGGCGGGGCTAGGGTGGGACTGGGGGCGGGGCTAGGGTGGGACTGGGGGCGGGGCTAGGGTGGGACTAGGGGCGGGGCAAGTAGATTTTTTGGGTCGGCGAGTAGATTTTTGGGTGATTTGTTGAACACTGTATATATATACATGCCATTAGGATATCTCCCACCGGATACCCCAGGTGTGCTCCCTTTTCAGCACAGGCATGTCTCCCTATTTTATTTTATGTCCTCGGCATACTTCTTTGAATTTCTTTGTTCTTCTTTAAGATTCACCGTATTATATTTTTTTCCGTTCTGCTTTATTTTATTGTGTGTTTTGATTGAATACAGATTTATTATGTGTAAATACCAGCACATAACAGATATGAAAATGTACAGTCTGACAGAATTGTGTATACTAATCACGTTCAACGACATCATTTTGTTTATGAATCTTTTTCAATGCCTTCAGCATTGAAGGATTTAAGAATGATGCACAGTCCATTTGAATAAATTCTTGTCAGACATTGAGTAGGGTATTTTTGCAATACATTATACTACAATACCTCAACATTGTGGTGAAATTAAATTGAGCTTACAAGATGCATGGATCACAAAAGAATCTCATACCACAATTTATATATATATAAATACCACAAGAATGACCTAGGCGCAATGAGAGAAAAGAGAAGAAAACATATATAAATGCCATTAGTATATCTCCCACCCAGATACCTCCGGTGTGCTCCCTTTTCAGCACAGGCATGTCTCCCTAATTTATTTGGAGAGGGGTTTGAGGCAATATGTACACACGTGGAGACACTACTAATTTAAAATCTCCTGTCATCCTGGCTGGGGTAAGTACTCACATTCTTTTGCATTTGCAACATTGATTGCCTATGTGGCTATGCCTAGGTAGCCACAGTTGTAATCAATGGATTTAATATCTATTTTTTAAATATATGTTTGTATTTTTTTAATGTATTTATTGGTTGTTGTTTTTTTAATGCATTTCAAAGAGCAAAATCCCAATTAACCATGTAACCCCGCGATATTTCCCCCCAGACTGTTTGTACATATGATCTGGCGGGGGCACAAGTCCTACTCTCCTATGTAATTGATATGCTTGGCCGCTAGTGGAGAGCATGGCAGAGGTCAGGCAGTATGACACAACACGTAGCTTTGAACAATAGGGGTTTGTATTTATATGTTCCCACAGTAACACATTTGTGAGCCTCAATCATGCGATCATATACTTATCATGAAACACAATTTATACAACAGTACACCGACATGTGAGTTGCTAAACGTTAGTCTTTCAATATCTCTCCTTAAGTCCCAATGACCCTTTGTTAATTAGGTGCCATTTTGTGGGTGCCGCACAGCGAGGGAGCGCTTACGTGTGTTGAGGCCTGTTACTTCATAAAGGCATGGAAGGGAACCAGTACAGTATGTGTATTCAATGGTACTGGGGTGTCTGCAAGTGGGATCCCAAAAGGGGTTAATCATGACACGCGCAAGGCATGCAGCTGATACGATGTGTGGACCTCGACTGTCCTATCTGTAGCCGCTTCAAATCAGGAATTGTTCTTCTTATGTGCTGATCTTGGCCTCCAAGCTCACTGGGACAGGAATGCAATCATTTTATGGGGAATAAGTGGTGGGTTACATTGAAATACCAATATGTATCGTATCATATCGTATCGTATGAAATCAATGGGAATCAGGGACGTATTTCATTGGATTTATTTTTTGACGAGTTTGAAGACACACTAGCACCTACTATAATTTCTGTGAAGTATTGCAACCAATGATAAAATTAAATTTTCCCTGTAATAGCAGCTACACTTGTCACAGTCTCAGCATGGGTAAGTTACATCTGCAGAGTAGACATGAGCCTAATGAGACAGAGCCAGCCAAGAGAGTCACGGAAGTCAGCGTTGACCCGTTAGACCACCATGATCATCATGATCATCATGATCATCATCGGTGGTTCTCCTCGTCATAAGAGATTGTTAACTGAACTACTGAGGGCCTCTGTATTGAATATTACAGGTACATATCCTGCCACAATTCATTTATAATAATGTTTGGTGACTGAGGCACAGAGAGATAAAGTGGCTTGCACAAGGTTGCAAGGAGCTTACATAAGGATTTGAACTGGGCTCTTCTGCTTCAAGGTCCGTGCCATTGTTTCAATCAGTGCTTTTACTTACTGAGCCACTTCTTCAGTCCAAACTTAATGAGGATCACTCGGTTGTCGGAATTTAGAGAATAACACCTGGGTAAGTAATTTAGTGCTAATTACTAATTTCCATTCACCACATTAAAAAAAATTTCACCAAAATATAATTGAAGTAAAAATGTATTTTCCCTGCTTTACCTCTGGCAACATGCTTTTAGTGAATCCATACATATGCTGTATGACTACCTTTTTTTCTGTTATCGACCTTTTGTGAATCTTGCCCTTTATCTCTTATTTCCTTGCTTTGGTTACTTTGCCTTTGTCTTCCCTATTCTCCCACATCCAACCTTTACAGAACTGAAAAAATAGTTGATACAGTACATGCTTTCATATCGAATACAATGCAAAAGGCAACAATCTATTCACTCTTTAGTCTCTAGCTTCCTTACACTTCACAGTCAGTTCAAGTAATAGCAGTGATGTGATGATCACAGGCTATTATTGTGTCCAGAAATTGTTAATGTAATTAAAGTTGCTGCCTGCAAGCTTCACATCAAAACCATGAGTGTAATACATAACTACACATACAAAATATGACGTAAAAGCAAAGAAGAATCCTTGAATGTTTGTAGACATAAAAAAAAATGTACGTTTGGTATCCAGATTATTAATTTTACAAAATGTTCTTTTAGTTTTTTTCAACCTAAATTTTATTGAACATTTAAAAAATAAAACACTTGGGAGCCTATTCTAGTGACTCCAAAGTTATTATTGCCAAACTGCGCATTTTGGCATGTTCAGAAGTCACAGAATGAAATTTAAGAAAAAAAAACATATTCTCTATTGCAAATCGCATCGTTAAAACCGATTCTTAAACAAATTCCAAATTGTGCGGTTTAACAGCCAACCTGTGTGGGTTGTTTTTTTGTTTTGCTTTGAAGTGGAGTGAACATGATAAATGTTTAATGCTAAATTTTGAGTTGGATTAATTTGTTACCACATACACATCTTATCAGGTTCATAAACACTAATAGGTACGTATTAACAATTAAGGCTACAGAACAAATAAATCACAAAATTAGTTCAACAAAAATGATTACATTCTTCCAAATTAGCCACATTACAAATAAGAGACAGTCCCCATTAAAATATTTAAAAGTTAACTAGGAAGACGTTTTCCCCTTACGTATAAACAGAAGATGCACCATTTATACTGTATTATGAATACAAAATTTTAAACATAACATGCAACCTGCAGTATAGCAAAAGTCTATATATATATACATTTAATTTATTTTTTCAAATTCGTTTGTGGAAACAAACTCTGGAAATTTCATGTGATTTGTGAACTTCAGTGACACATTTGCACATCTCTAATGAGAGCCTCAGAGGACACCAAGTTATAGGATAAACTGTGCATTGTCTTAACCTATTTATTTTAATAAGTAGGATCAATGATAAATAGTTTCAGAGCCGTATTCAATATACATTTAGTTATAAGAACAAAAGCTCAAATGACTTTCAAATTGCTTTAGCATCCTAGTCACAAATCTAAAAATACATAGAAAAGAGACCACTCAATAAGTATTGCAAGTACTGTATTGCATTGAAAGGAACATTTTGTTTATTTTTGTGATGCCCATTGGAACATAATGATGTACAGTAGGTTGAAGAATAAAAATAAGTTCTGTACTTTTTTCACTATTTCATATCAATACTTACTGTACATTGATGTGCCATAGGTTAATCTAATGGTGGCACAGTCGGTCACACAGTCGGTCACGTTTATGATGAAATAAGGTAGATGAGATAATGCACAGCTGATTAGTGGCATGTAAGAGCTAGATACTATTATATATATATATATATATATATATATATATATATAAAACAAGCAAAAAATTGAAGTAGCGCCGCTAAATTACCCAATTGATATATATATATGGATATTATTTAGAGAGACAGTAGCTATAAATGGATATGCTTAGAGGGGCGGCTAAAGTTGGGCTAGTACACTATGATAAAACTTTAAAATAATACAATGTAAATGCGATCTCTTGACAATTGAACCCTAAAAAGTGTATAAAAAAATCTAAAAAAGATATTTAATATGTAAAAAATATAGAAAAAATTGCCAAAAAATGAATAAAGATAAAAAACCTTCAATACATAAAGTCCTGTTCCAATGGCAATGTCTTTGGTTTCCTGCAGCCCGTTTCAAAGGGATCACCAGTCCCTAGTGATACCTAGAAAAAAGGAAAGAGAAAGAAATAGGCGCACACCTAGTGCATTACCACAATAAAAATGTATTAAAGGAACATAAAATCTAACAAATGCCCACTCACAAAGGTACAGCAAATATAAGCGTGTATGAGATAGGCTCTCATGTGCCAAACAGCTCAATCACCAGCGTCCGGCTGCAGTCAATGGCGTCGTCACGTGAGTCTCCTCCGTGGAACCGGAACCGGAAGAGGGGTCCTTCGCCCTTGGTGTTCAATAGGACAGGTCCCTCCAGGAAACGAAAGCCTCCAATGACTAATGTGATAAGTATTTGGCCGTGAGAGCCGCACACGAGTGCCAAAGTTCTATGATCAAGTAGCAGCAGTGTTCGTGGGCAAATGGCGGCCGGAATCTAGCCACGCCCTACGTGTTTCATCATCAAATGACGACTTCTTCAGGGGATACCCTCTAAGCACCAGTCCTTAGTATTTATAGGGAGGTATTCAAACAATTAGCCAATAAATTATTTAAAACAATCAATTGGTCGATTACATATATAGCGCTTGAATAGAGCAATTATATAGTAAATAAACGCATGAATACATGAATAACTAGTTTTGTGAGGACCCCATTGATTATAAGAGAGTAGTATATGCAGTATCAATATGGTAGCAATTATTAAGTTCCAAACAGATTGATGATTTCAAGCATAACAATACAAATAATATATATTAAATGAATGAGTGGATAATCTAGAGATTGATCAACAAACAATGAATAATAGACATAATTTGATTAGAATGCAGAGAAATATTTCAATACAGACAAAAAAGAGGAACTAAACAAATCATATCTATAGAATATAATTAAATATATAACTCATTGAGTAATGATGTACATATAAATATATATTATCATTGATCTAATTAATTCTATATCAATTAATTAGATAAAGAGACCAATAATAAATGACCCACTATATCTAAATATTGATAATTATTGAAAATTAATCATTTCTGAGAGACAACAGTTGTTAGTTAGTCCAAGATACAAACCACCGATAACCTAATTTAACTATCAATTATTGACATCATATATTTTACAAAGCAATAACAATATATATTTCAATTCGATTATCAATTTACAATTACCCCCAGGATAATTACCTAATTGTTGGAGTTCAACGTGGAGTCAGAGGAGGCAAAATTAGATGGATCCAAAGCAATGACAGAGAAAAGGACGTGAAGGTGACTTGGATTGTGATTAGTACAAATTGTGATGTTTATTTATTTAACCATGTGCATATAATGTGCTATAATAAATACTTAATATAAAGATATATCAATACGTAAATAAAATTAATTGAAATTATGTATATAAGTGTCTAAAGTGTGTAGAGAAATAATATGTATATATATATATATATATATATATATATATATGTGTGTGTAATATGTGAATATTAGTGTATATTAAATAAAATTAATATGAATAAAAAAGTGTGTGTGTGTAAATTGTGTATACTACTGTATAAATAAAAATAAAAAATAAAATTAAAATTAAAATTAAAAATTGACCATTTGTGGAAGTGAATCGTACCGAGCACAAAGATATGAATCCCACAGACTATACTCTCGAGATGTGTATTGATTCACAATGACCAGACGAACGACCATAGCCCAAAGGGAATGCTAAGCATTCAAACCAGACCTTTGGAGAACACCCAAAGGGGTGTTCAAACTATGGTACTGATGTCAATATGGTCATTGTGTCCCTTAGGATGAGTGGTATCAAAAATGTACATCCAATAAGTTTCCCGGGTACATAACTTTTGAAAGCGATCTCCTCCCATATAGGAGGGGGGAATGAACTCAATGCCCATAACAGAAAGGGATTTAGGATCTTTGTTATGGTTATGCGCCTAGACTCTAGTGATGACCAATCTAGTTCTTTGAGCATTTCGCAATGATGTGTGTTATAGTTGCATTGGAGAACAAAACGACAAATTGAATTGTAGAGGGTGTCAAGTTTGCTAAGGTGGGTTTGAGGAGCAGAGGGTTACCCTCTTTGTGAATTTTAGGGAGCATGTAGAATATGCCAGGTTTTGGGTTAGCTGGTATCAGGTCCAGAATTTGTTCTCTTGTGTGGATCGGGAGTGTTTTAATGATCCTGTTGAGTTCTCTCATGTATTTTTTAGTTGGATCCTCCTGCAGTTGGGTGTAATACTTTAAATCAGAGAGTTGCCGGTGCGCTTCCCTCAGGTAGTCTGTGGTTTTCATTATGACCACTGCTCCTCCCTTGTCTGCAGGTTTGATTGTTATGTTGTGGTTGGCCTATAGCGATTCTACTGCACCGACACACTTTATTCGAGCAAATACCCAGTATGTACCTGGCAGATACCTGGAATGCGCCGCTCCTCACCTCTGGCAAGCCCCGTTGCGTTTGCCTTCCCAGCCTGGGTTCATGCCTGGCTGACGGGCGGCTGATCTGTTAAATGATAATGATTAGGATTTAATAGGCTGCAATGCTTCGCGTGTCTACCAGATGGCATAAATTCATGAATTGTAATGCAGTATATATATATATACTGTGCAGTATTGCAGCCAGCGGGAATAAAATGCTTCAATCCCTGCTTGGAAAATACCTCAATGCACTCGGGCAGAAAACAGTCACAAACCTCAATACACCCGGGTATACCCGAATTCGTGGGACTAGCCGAGCTCGAATAAAGTGTGTCGCCAGTGTATGGCTCTCCTCTCCATTAGTGTCAGATTGTATGTTTGTTTCCTTACTTTGTCCAGGATGGTGGTTTTGGCTCTGTGTCTGAAGCTTTCAATGTAACGGTCCATTCTGGGGTTGCGCCAAGTTTGTGGGATCCAGTTGGATTTTTTCTTCTCCCTGCTCATGTGGCCTTAATGAACTAAGAAGAAAAAATTAAAGTCTAATTGATGTAAAAAGCACATCGCTATTATATTACAGAGGTACAAAAAATAGATGAATCAGTGGAGTAGGCTTCATCGTAAAAAACCCCAAAGAAACAGCATAGCTGTACAGTATATGAAAACACATCGAAAGGTCATCAAAGGTAGCATTGCAGTTACAGTAAAAGTGTTTATATATTAAAGTTTAACTATTTTGACGTGTACCTGGAGTTAAACAGGAGTTATATATATATATATATATATATATATAATAAAAAAACGAATAGACAATACTGTACTGTGGCTAACGAAATGCTTTTATTTGTGCGAGCTACACTGATACACTGATACAGTCGAGATACACTGATCTTTTCTTCCGGCGATGTTACATTGAATAAAGCAGGCAAGGGGTTTACTCAAAAACAGTGCATCTTGGAATGTGACTAGAGCCCAATCCTCCCCCTGTGTGGTGTGCGATTTATGACTTGAGGTGTTAAATAGTCCCTGAATGTGAGTGATGTCAGAGTGTGTGTTTGTGTGTGTGTGTATGTAAATATAAATAAATAAAGAGCCCACAGTGTATACAGCACTTTACAAAAGGTGCGTGTGGAGTGGGAGTGCTTATCAATGGTGTGGGTAGGTGTGGAAATGTGAGAACGTGTTGCATTACTAAAAGTGTGTGTAGATAGTATGTGGTCCCTATTGTTATATAGGGATGGAATTACATAGAGTATTTGTATGTGTAGGAGACAGCTGTGTGTGTATACATATAGCGCAGTATGTATAGACATGGCCTTTAGCACTCATGGGAAGAGAGTTCTCTTGTGTCAGTAGTGACCCTTAAAACTTCAGTCTCGGTTTAGGCCACCGCTAAGTGTCCCAAACAGTTGCATACATTTGTATTCATGCATCCATCTCTCTTTCTGTGTTCTAAGATACTTTTGAGTATGGCCACCTTCAGATCGTTCATGTTATGGCCAGTCAGAGAAATGTTCGCCGACAGGACTGTCTCTTGTTCCACGTGTGATGCTGTGGCGATGCAGATTCATTCACTTGTTTAGCCCCTGTCCTGTATCACTTATGTAGTAGCAGCCCCCTGGGCATTTCATGCACATGATGAGGGACACGACATTGCTGGAGGAACAGGTGAACCTTCCTCTGAATTTGTACTGCAGATTCCTGTGTGGAACCTGTATTTGTACTGTGCCTGCTGTGTGAAGTATTGCGCAGGTTTTGCATCTTGCGTCCTGGCATGGTTTTGTCCCGCATTCAGTTGTACTGTTGAATACTTTACTCCTTACCATAATTTTCTTGAGATTATGAGGTTGTCTGTTTGATAATAAGGGTGTTTCAGAGAAGACCTGTTGCAGTCTTGTATCTTCCTGGAGAATCGGTTATAGTTCCCTGGTGATCTTGCGTAGTGCTTCTAGGTGTGGGATATATGTGACCACCAAAGGTACCCTGTCGCTTGTCTCTTTATGTCTGTATTCAAAGAGATCACTTCATGGTATTCTGGTGGCTTTGTGAATTTGCTGGTCTACAATTCTGTGGTTATATCCACGGTTTATGAAATCTGATCTCAAGGCTGTAATCCGCTGGCCTCTATCTGCTGTGTCAGAGCATATCCGGTTGTATCGTATGGCTTGACTATAGATATTGCATGCTTAGTGTGTATCGGGTGGAAGCTGTTGTCCCTCAAATATCTGGCTCTGTCTGTAGGTTTGCAGTATACAGAAGTCTGTAGTTGGTTGTTCTTTATAGTAATGGTGGTGTCTAGGAAATATTCTTCGCCCGGGGAATGGGTGAGTTTGAGGTTGATGCTTGGGTGCAACATATTGAAGTTCTTATGGAACTGTTGGAGGTCCTGTTCGCCAGAGGTCCAAATCAGGAGGATGTCATCGATGTAGCAAAGGTATGTAAGGGGTTTCAAGTGACAAGTGGAAAGAAAGTAATTTTCCAGTTTTGCGAAGAACAGATTGGCATACTGTGGTACCATCTGAGTGCCCATAGCGGTCCCGGTTGTCTGGAGGTATGTGTCATTTCCAAATGTGAAGTACTGTAGTTATGGGTCAGAATAAATTTGATGCATTTAGTCACTGTCTCTGTGACTGGCTCCTGCAGCCCCAGAAAGTATCTCAGGCTGAAATTCCAACTTTGTGGGGGATGTTAGTGTAAAGTGACTCTACATCTATGGTTGCTATTAGTGTTCCTGTTGGGAGGGGGCTGATGGCATTAGTTTGCTAAGCAGTTCGGGGGTGTCTGGATATAGCTGGGTGTGTTCCTGACAAGTGGTTTTAAAATGCCTTCCACCCAGCCATAAATATTCTCAGTCAGTGTGCCAGATCCAGAGATAATAGGGCGCCCAGGGTTACCCTCTTTGTGAATTTTAGGGAGCATGTAGAATGTGCCAGGTTTTGGGTTAGCTGGTAACAGGTCCAGAATTTGTTCTCTTGTGCAGATCGGGAGTGTTTTAATGATCCTGTTGAGTTCTCTCATGTATTTTTTAGTTGGATCCTCCTGCAGTTTGGTGTAATACTTTGCATCAGAGAGTTGTCTGTGCGTTTTCTACAGGTAGTCTGTGGTGTTCATTATGACCACTGCTCTCCCTTGTCCACAGGTTTGTTTGTTATGTTGTGGTTGGCCCTTAGCGATTCTATAATCTATCTATCTATCTATCTATCTATCTATCTATCTATCTATCTATCTATCTATCTATCTGCGAAACAATGAAGTAATCAGCATGCAAGTATTCTCCGCAAGGGACTTTCTTTTGCCCCTAGTAGTGAACCGAAACTATTTGAGTTGTTTATAGATTTAAATAAATTTATTAGAAAGTTGACTCTTAAAAGACACTTCTCAAAATTGGAAGAAATGAGGAAGAATTATATGCAGGGAGCAATGACTGAATTGTCAACGCAAGATTTAAGGGGTATACTGTAGAATGTTTGGTTTCTCTACTCGAAGAAAATGAGGGAGTCAGTAGATCAGACCTTTTATATAGGGATATGGATATAGAGTTGAACTCACTGAACGTGACCAGCCAGGATATACCATTGCGCTCTGAACCCCAATTTTTACACAGTCATTTTAAACCGAAATCTGTTTTCTACCCTATTCAATCTAAGGGCAAATTTATAGACACTTTCTATGAGTTAGTCTACAGGGACTTTAAATTGATGTGTGAGACTCAAGGATCGACAGGAAAAAGAACCAATTTGAAACAATATGAGAAGGAAGCCTTGAAGAATTTAAAAATGAATACGGAAATTGTTATAAGACAGGCAGACAAGGGAGGAGGAATCATATTACAGAATAGATTAGATTATATCAAAGAGGCAATAAGGTTACTGTCTGATACAACCTCTTATCATCTATTACGTAGGGATCCCACAATGGATTTTAAAAATGATTTGGATAAAATTTTAATAGAAGCAGCTAGTTTGGGCATTATAACCCTCAAAAGAACATCGTTTTTTAACAATTAGTTACCCTCGTATCCCCCATTTTTATCATATTCCCAAAATCCACAAAAGCAGTGTAGATCCCCCTGGCAGGCCAATAGTATCAGGTATTGGTTCCCATATAGCCAATCTGTCTAAATACATCGATAGTTTTCTGCAGAAATATGTAGTGGGTTTACCTTCACATACTGCTGCGGCAGCTTTTATTCTAACAAATCGCCGGTTTTTCCCTGGCTTTTTCCTGGAATGCGATGCTCTTTACCTGGCGCTTGCCACGTTCATTTTGCGTTCACAGCCACGGGTCATGCGCGGCTGACGCGCGGTTGATGCGTTTATTGAGAATGGTTCGGATTTAATAGGTTGCAATTCTTCGCGTGTCCTCCAGATGGCAGATATTCATGAATTGTAATGCGCATGCGCTTCAGTAATGTGTCGACTTGCAGGTGTTTCGTTTAAAAAAGATACCACAGTGTGCTATTGTAACTTGGCCTTGAGACTGAAGGAAGAGGTTGCAAAAATGTATCAATTTAGGCTTTTCATATTAAAGAAAGACAAAGACCAGTTTCGGTTACAGTATTCTCCAGGGACCCGTCCGCCATGAGTGTTCAAGTGCAGCCCGCTTTCCAAAAACCCGACAGAAGTTACGCGTATTTGATATGGGCCGCAATTAATGCAGCAGAGGATAAGATGGAAACAGTTGTTCAAATTTATCAGAATTTTATCGAAAACTATGACTTTTACAAATTTTCGCCAACTCCTCATACGTGGAAGCGTACAATAAGGAAAAGGTTATGTAGCGATCCCTGTTTTTATCGTATTGAGCCACAATTTGTTGGAGGGTATTGGTGTGTATCACCGGATTTTTCCTGTATCTATGATCATGATGACGGCAAAAGGCGAAGGGTCGTGTTAAAACCAACTAAGAAACGACAGTCGCTGCCAAGCAATGCACCAGCACCGGCTTCCAAAGACGGTCCCGCCGTCAGTGACAACCCTGAGCCTGAGCCGGATTTCGTGGATACTGAACAATTGGTGGAACGCTAGGCACACGCGCATTGGAGCCTTCTTAAAACGCATATGCGTGTCATCGCATCGACGGTAGGCGCATGCGCATTTGAAAAGGAGACGCCCCCCGAGAAAATTATTGGTGGGACTGGCTGGGAACTTCTTTAGGGGGCTGACCATTACAGTAAAACTTTTCTTTTTGTTTTTCCTCAGAAAAGAAAACGGCTAATGGAGGGATTTCGATGGATAATATCGCTTTGTGTAACAATGCCTGCACATATGCCTGCTGAATCGAATTTAAAAACCCACGTACCGGAGTCTATAGTTTAGTTGCCGTTGTTATTGATTAGGATAGAATACTGTACCTGAAACAGTATGCTGATCTTTTCCGGCTGTACAGTATACTGTACAATACTTTTTTATATACAGTATAGTATACTGTGTAATAAACCCGAAAAAATAAAAACTATGCATTTATTCTACATGTATCACATACATTATGTGTCTTCTACAGTATACAGTGCCAATACATACAGTACAGTACAGGTTGTGTCTTCTATTTTTTTTTAAATACTCTTATACTGAGCATGCCTACAGTATACAGTGCAGTATGCATCGACATTCTAGAAACACTGTATTTTGTTACAGTAGGAAATATAGCAAATGGAACAATGTAAGACAAATCAACATGTTCTTTTATTGGTGGAGTAAGTACAAAAACATTTATTTACAAATACTGTACAATGTAGAAACATTTTAAGTGCACAGCAATTCAAAACATCCACAGGTGTATGGTTTACTGCTACAGTACATGTGTGAAAACATTTATGTCAGTCAGTATGGTTTACAGTCACATGTTTTAAAACAAATTCTTTATTCATAAAATAAGCAAAACGCAACATCTGCTTTATTAAAGAACGACAAGTCAAAACCTATACTGTACAGTGGGATGGTGTGCAAAACAGTCTGCACTAGTACAGTCCTCGAGGGCAGCAAACAGGGCAGGTTTTCAGGACAACCTTGAAAACCGTGCCGGTTTGCGGCCCCCAGGGACTGGAATTGTGCATGTCCTGTGTGTGTGGACAGCAAGTTAAAACATTTCTGTATAAATACAAATAAAAAAACACACAACAACATCTCCTTTATTTAAGTACAGCAGGTCAAATCATGTACAGTACAATACAGTTCAGCACAACAGTATGGTCTTACAGAAAGTCCTCCACATTGTCCGTCCATGGCCGATTCCTTGCATGGCGCAAAACGCCATTAATGCAGTCTCGAACGCCTTTCATTACAGGATCTGTAATTGGATATAAGCGCCTCATTTCATCCCGAATGTTCCGTCTTAAATTGGCAGGAAGCGCCTTTTTTACGCGATTTACGTCGTGGTTCACTTTGAAGGGCCAGTCGCAGTACAACGAGTAGGGAACATGGTGCTTAAAAAGTAACAAGGCATACTTGTGGGGTGCACCAGCACTCTTCACCCTATACTTCTCCCTGAGCGCCGGTGGCAGATCGCACAGGGTCATGTCGGGCACCGTATCGATGCGAGCGACTGTAGGTCTTTTGGGAGCGGGTGTGCTTGAGGCGACAGGCGATGGTAGGTTGTCTGGGAGGAAGCTTTCCTCCGGTCTTGGTCGCCGTGTTGTCTCCTGGTGTGGTCTTGATGGGGTTGTCATGTCCTCCTCAACGGCATACATGTACACTACATCTTCTGGTAGAGGTGGTGCGCTTGGTGATGGAATGGGGTCGAAGGTCCCATTCATCACATCCATGTCACCCCCCAGCTCCAGCATCAGGGAAACAGGGGCATTAACACCGAGCAAATAATGTATGCCCGCTATGTCAGCCTCTATCTTCTCCATCCGTCGATCCATCCGTTGATCCATATGTTGCATCCGTTGATCCATTTGTAGCATCCGTTGATCCACATTTAGTATTGTCACCAGAAGCAGATCTATCTTTGCTAGCACAATAGAATTCCCGGGGAGATCCACAGTTATCCCATTCAGCATCCGGTCTAACGAGCTGCTTCTTGTGCATAGCGTGTGAACATCTGGGGGGATGGGTGAAACAGAAGATGAGATGGGGGTTCCATGGAGAGAAGCGGCAGCGACAGCGAAGAAGAGTGGAGGAGGTGACCTGTGGATATCCGGCAGAGGCACGGCAAAGGCGAGTGGGTTCCTTCGTCTGTAGAATCGGGGTTGCTCCATGGAAGCAGGTGGCACAATGCAGTATCTGGACAAGGGCAAGTTCACATAAAGATCATGGAGTGGTGGGCTATGCAAAGTGTGTAACCTTTTATGCATGGCGACCAGGTACAGGTGTTGAAAGTGGGTGTACTCTAATGTGAGTCATTACCGTATAAATACACCATCCATTTTGTGGATTCACTGCACATTGAATACACATCGACTAAACATCGAATATACATTCTTGTGTTTGTATTTCTTTCTACTTGCAGCAATGCCTGTTAAAACGATTTCCAAGAAGCTCTGCATGCGAATTAAGGACATGTACACGAGCGGACACCGAATTGCTGCAATGCAACGCTGGTTAGCTACTTCTGGCATCGTTGTGCCAGCAACCATCGTGAGCTATCATGCACATGGAAAAAACAGAGACCGCAAAAGTGCACCAAGGGTAACTAACGCGTAAGTATATTTATACAAATTTAAAATAAAATTAATTTTAATTTAAATCTAGTAATTTTGTTATTTCTGTTGATTTATATTACAACAGTATATATATTGTGTATATTTATATTTATATTACAACATTATATATATTTTGTATATTTATATTAGTACATTATATATATTTTGTATATTTATATTTATATCAGTACAGTATATATATTTTGTATATTTATATTTATAATACAACAGTATATATATTTTGTATATATATAGTACAACAGTATATATATTTTGTATATTTATATAAAAATTGTATATTGCTGCATATTAATAAAACAATATATTTTCTTTACATTGTAGGGAGACAACTCTTCTGGTGGCCAAAATAAGTGAGGAGAATGATGAGAAGAGTGCATTAAGGGTCAAAAACACTCTGCAGGAAAAGCACAATCTGACTGTATCCGAGCAGCATAAAGAAGATGAGACGCAGCATTGGATGGAAATATGGACGTGTGAGGCTAGTACTGGACAGTACAGGAGGTAAAAGTGTTGTTTAGGAAACTGTACTGTACCGCTAAAATTATTTATTCCTTGTCATTACAGAGCGTACCCCATGATACGGGACGCAAACAAAATCAAAAGCGTGGTCCAGGCCCAGGCATGGATCGACAGTGGGGAGACTTTCCAGCATTGCATATTCACTGATGAGTCTACCGTGTCGCTGGAGAGATTTGAAAGCTTTGCATTCCACAAAAAAGGCCGCATATCTTTGAAGCCGCGGCCAAAACACCCCGTGAAGCTGCATGTGTGGGGTGCCATCTCTAGGCGTGGACCAGGATGAATTGTCATCTTTGAAGGTTAAATATATCAAATATAATGTAGCCTTATGCACTGTACTTTACTAGTGTAACCTTACTGTATGCACTGTACTGTACTATTGTGCAGTTTTTTGAGGACTTTTCTTTTCTTGCTATAGGAATAATGAATAAAGTTTTCTTCCAAGACAACATTGTCCCTGAGATAGTGCAATATATCACACGCGAGTTCCCCAATGGTCACCGCTTCTACCAGCGCAGATCCTTGAGCGCGGTATCAACTGGGTGAAGACGCCAGCGGAGTAAGTGCAGTAGACCGTGTCTCATTTTTTTCCCCTCTGTTTTTACTGTGTACTGTATCTCTTAAACTAATTGTCCTTTTTTTCCAATGACAGATCGCCAGACTTCAATCCGATCGAAATGGTCTGCATCAGCTGAAGGACCATATCCGGAAAGTGGCAAAACCCTCCAAAAAGGACGAGTTGTTGAAAGGCATAATGAGTTTTTGGAACGATGTACTCACCGTGGAACGCTGCAATAAATATATATACCATTTTGCCACTGTGTTGCCCATTGTCATCGCGCGTAATGGGCAAGCATCAGGAAAGTAGTACTGTGCTGTAGTATTGTAAGTACAGTATGATACAGGTAAGTATGGCACAGATTTTTTCTTTCCAGCTAGTCAGAGTATACAGTAGTTACAGTTTTTTCTTTACAGAGAGAGCAGCACCAGCCATCAGGTTACAGTACACAGTATTTAACAGTACTCAGAGTATACAGTAGTTCCAGTATAGACTAGTTTGACAGTACTACAGTAACTGCCTACTAACTGCTCAATTTTTTCTTTCCAGAGAAAGCAGCACCAGCCATCTACAGTAGTACTACACATCACACAATGCCATAATACAGTACGCACATACTGTAACTGCACTAATTTTTTGTTTTTTTGTCGTTTCAGGAAAAAAGGGTGGCCTGGGGGGAGGTGGGGTTTTGTGTCCAGTCTAATCTGTTTTGTACAGTCAAATGTACAGTATATAAACAGCAGTATTGATGTACACAAAACCTCTCCTCTCTCTCAATGAACTACTGTACTGTACACGGAATGAGGAACAAGATAAAGGCGGAAAAAATAATATTACTATGTATACTGTATATACAGTATATATATATATATTATACATTATAGTATATATATTATTAAATAATATTCTTATAAATGTGCATAATTCATGTTTCTCCATGTTTTACAAATGTTTTCTAAATGTTTATCCAATATCAATCTGCCAGAAGAACTTAATAAAGACTGCATTATGTCTTATTCATGATTATTTTTATGTTTGTATTTTTTTGTTCCTGATGAAATAAAATAAATATTTATTCACATTCCTGGTAATCATAATCTTTGACAACAACCACACCCCCTTCCCCCCCCTACAGTATAAGAATGAATGACAAAACAACATGAATAAGTTAATGTTTTTTTTTACTCTCAATTCTCACAATGCTGTGCACATCAGATTTACATTTCAAATTCGAGAAGGGATTTTCCAAAGCGTTACCATAAACAAAGCCTCAAAGGGTTTGGGGGGTTGGGTGAGTCATGTGCAGTAATCAGCTAGCTCCCATCTCAAAGAGGCTTAGAATACACGCAGGCGCAGTGAGGCAATTTACGCTCGACTAGGGATGGATTAAAAACACAATGACTAACTTCAGAAAAGGAATGACTCTGTGGAGGTGTCTGTCGAATGACTCTGTGGAGAGGAAGGGGGTTGGGTGACTCAAGCGCAGTAAGCACCTAGCTCCCATCTCAAAGAGGCTTAGAGTACACGCAGGCGCAATGAGGCGATTGATGCTCTCGGCTAGGGACGGATTAAAAACACAATGATTAACTTCAGAAAATTAATGACTCTGTGGAGGTGTCTGTCGAAAATAGTTTGTGTGTGTGTGGGAGAGGGATGAAGGATTAGTTTACTGCAGTTCAAAGAAATTACATACTGTAGAGTACAGTAATTTCAAAAGGCAGTTCATCATAATAATTTGATCAATAAACCCCCAAATACAACCCCCAAATACAGTACATAAAAAGCAAGTCACTTTATCTCCCTGTGCCTCAGGCACAAAAAACATACAGTAGATTGTGAGCTCCATCGGACAGGGAGGGACCTATGCCTGCAAAATGTCTCTGTAAAGCGCTATATATACTGTAACTAACAGCGCTATACAAAAACATGCTAATAATATTATTATAATATCAAGGTGATGCTCTGTGCAAATCAAATTCGAGAAGGGATTTTCCAAAACGTTGCCGTAAACAAAGCCTCAAAGCTCCCGTCTCAAAGAGAATTACACGCAGGCGCCGTGAGGCTTTGTACTGTAGCTCGGCTATGGACGGATTAAGAACACAATGGAAAGATTCAGAAAATTAACGACTCTGTGGAGAGGGGGGGTTGGTTGACTCATGCGCAGTAAGCATCTCGAAGAGGCTTAGAGTAAACGCAGGCGCAGTGAGGCTATTGACGCTCGGCTAGGGACGGATTAAAAACACAATGACTAACTTCAGAAAATGAATGACTCTGTGCAGGTGTCTGTCGAATGACTCTGTAGAGAAGGGGGGATTGGGTGACTCATGCGCAGTAATCAGCTAAGCTTCCATCTGAACAAGGATTACACGCAGGCGCAGTGAGGCTTTCAAGCTCGGCTATGGACGGATGCAAAACACAATGGCAAGATTCCAAAAATTAAAGACAGGCGCATGAAGTTCAAAGCTAAAGACATAATTTAATTTCAAAAGGCAGTTCATCATAAAAATACACCCCCAAATACAGTACGTAAAAAGCACACAAATCAACCATGTGTAGTCAAACGCACAGGGTCGCAGTCAAAAGCTACTGTACAGCACAGATTGAATATCGTAATACAGTAAGATGGTTTTTGCAGGCTTGTGGAGAAAAAAAAAATTACAATAACATTTTTTTTTTAATTTTTAATTTTTTTTTTGGTCACTCACTCAGGCAAGCAAGCGTGGTGGGCGAAGTTACAGGTGCATGCGCAGTAAATTCTTGCTGTTAAGCAGGAATGTGATTGAAACCAGACACACGTTCAAAGGAATGGTGTGGGAGAGATGTACTGCATTGCACAGAAGATAAGAAGTTGAAATACCCTGCAGTGCAGTTAATTATCCTGAGCGAGGGGAGAGCGCTGAATATGCCGAAATGTGACACTGTTACAGTACTGTACACGCCTATGCGTTTCAACAATTTTCAAATGAGACATACCGTACAGCAGCACAGCACTGCAAATGCATGTATACTTTAAATATGCAAATTTACAATTACTGCGCTCACACACACAGACTGTGTACTGACGTAGGTTGAACCGCGAAGGTATTAGACTTCCAAGACAACAGCTCACAAACGCCCCCCTGAGTTTTTACACGGCATTGAATTATTGCAGACAGCGAAAATAAAATGCTAATATCACGAGCGCAAAAATAACGCAGTTCACTCCGGGCGAAAACGTCACAAAACCGCACATAACCGGGATAATCTGAAAATCGCTGATCTAGCCGATTTAGACTAAAGGCGGACGCCACTGTATGAAGGACACAACTCACGTGTTGAATTTGATTAAGGAAGTGGTGTGGCAGAAGTATTATTTGTGGGTGTCCTGCGATGTCGAATTGCTTTATACGAGTATAGGACATCAACAGGGGATCGAAGCAGTTGAATTTTATTTGAAGCAAGATAATACGATTTCAGACGAACAGAGGGATTTTTTATTAATCTGTGTGGAATTTATTTTAAGTCACAACTATTTCCAATTTCAAGGTGATTTCTCTTTGCAAAAAACTGGAACGGCCATGGGAACGACATTTGCCCCTAGCTTTGCAAACATTGTGATGGGCTATTGGGAACATCTGTTTATTTGGGCTAATAATCCCTTTTTAAAACACGTAATATTCTCTTATCGTTTTATAGATGATATTTTAATGATTTGGCAGGGGAATACAGAAGACTTAACATGTTTTATGGGATATATGAATGAGAACCCTTTTAACTTCAAATTCACATATAACTCTGACGCTACTAGTATCTCCTTTTTAGATTTAATTATTTTTATTACTGAGGATATGAACATCCAAACGAGGACATTCTATAAAGAGGTTGATTGCAACAAATATCTAGAAGCCACCAGTAATCATCACCGACAGTGGATAAGGAATATACCGTTTGGACAATTCCAACGACTTAGGAGGAATTGTTCAAGAGTGAAAGATTTTGAAAGCCAAGCAACCTCTTTAAAGTATAAACTCTTACAGAAAGGACATCAAGAGTCAACTATAGATAAAGCATATAAGAGGGCCTTAGAGCAAGAGATTCTCAAACATTAATTGGTAGAAAACAGAATAATGATAGTCACTAATAAGAATAAAGAGGTGTTATTCATTACCAAATGTAATGGGGCTTCCAGTCGGATTAATCAAATAGTGACACAACATTGGGGGATCTTGCAATGTGACCCCATTCTTAAAAAGGCAATTACTGAGCACCCAAGAGTAGTCTATAGAAAAGCTGATTCTTTTAAAAATATGTTAGCACCAATATTATTTAGGAATCAATCTGACAGTAAGAGTTTGGGTATGAGATGCAACAAAGGGTTTTATTGATGTTTGACATGTAAATATACTATGGATAGACAAAAATCTTTCAAATCGGATAGAAATAACAAAACTTATACGATTAAGAATTTTATTAATTGCAACAGTAGGTTTGTAGTGTATGTTTTGTCTTGTGATTGTGGACTCAAGTATGTTGGGAGAACCAAACGTCCTCTTAAACAGTGCTTTTTGGAGCATAGGGGGAATATTTTAAAGGGTGTACTCACGCATGTTTCCAGACACTTCAAATATAGGCATAATATGGATCCAAGCAGTTTACGTGTCATAGGTATAGAGATTGTTGAGTTGGGCCCTAAGGGGGGTGACCAATTCCTTAGGTTGCGGCAAAGGGAAACCTTCTGGATCCATGAACTAGGTACGCTTTCACCGGAAGGTCTTAATGAAGAGGTAGATTTAATATCATTTTTTTGTTATGGGGAGGTAATACTTATTTTATTTATTTATAAGAGGATGATTATTAAAGAATATGCATTTTAGGTTGTGTATAATGTATGTGTTAGTATATATATTTTTGAAGTGTTATATTGTATTATTTATTGTATTATTTAAGTGTATAATGTGTCTTGATTATGAGTTAGAATATATTGAGGTCTTCTAATTCAAATTTGAATATATATATATATATATACATATATATATTTTTTAATATTTTGAATGTTTTTATTAATTTATTGAGCCAACATATATATTGTTCAGTAATGGTTCATTATTAATAATAGGGTATGGAACTGTACACTGGCGACACACTTTATTCGAGCTCGGCTAGTCCCACGAATTCGGGTATACTCGGGTGTATTGAGGTTTGTGACTGTTTTCTGCCCGAGTGCATTGCGTTATTTTCCAGGCAGGGATTGAAGCATTTTATTCCCGCTGGCTGCAATACTGCACAGTATATATATATATACTACATTACAATTCATGAATTTATGCCATCTGGTAGACACGCGAAGCATTGCAGCCTATTAAATCCTAATCATTATCATTTAACAGATCAGCCGCCCGTCAGCCAGGCATGAACCATGGCTGGGAAGGCAAACGCAACGGGGCTTGTCTGAGGTGAGGAGCGGCGCATTCCAGGTATCTGCCAGGTACATACTGGGTATTTGCTCGAATAAAGTGTGTCGCAGCAGTACGTAGGGTTTGATAGTCTTTAGCGTATTCATATCATATTGTATTGTTTCTGATTAGGTAATGTGTTTTAGATGTGTAATTACTAGCTAGCAGTATTTAGTGAGTTTCGCCAGTAGGGGGAGGCAGCAAGCCTTAAGATGAACCTTGCAGATACTCAGTATATAAGGGAGCACGTCACCATACCAAGCCACACCCCTGATGAAGAGGCCACGCCTCAAAACGCGTAGGGTGACTTGTATGGTGCAAGAAAGGTTGTGACTGTAAGAGCATTGCAATGTTGAACGTCGTGAGGGAGAAGACAGGGAGCGGGCTGACTGAGTTAGACCGGGCTGTGGTGAGATCATCCCTAAACTGCCGAGCTGTTGCGACACCTTACGGAGGAGGAGGAGTAGGAGGAGGTCACATGTTGATGCATGAGGAAGACGTCACGTGACACAGAAGGAGACTCCAGCCACTGGAAGGGCGGAAGCAGGCAGCGGACGCGCTGTAGCAGCTGGCACAGTATCCCCACGGAAAGACGACCCTGCAAAACTCCAGCACGAATCTGTGGATTACCACATGCTGCCTGATTTTACCGGATGTTTGTGAGTGTATTGCTGTTATATGTGTGTGTCTTTTTAATTGAGTAAAACCGTTATTTGCACCAGGAAGTGTGTGCTTTCTGTTCTTTTCATCCTCATTTTATACATCATGCAAGGTAAGAAATTTAGTAACTGTGGCATATGGAATTAATTGCATTATCTCTTCAGTCTCAGGTATGAATCTCAGTTGATTAATCTGTTAAACCTTCTCTGGATTGTTATTGTTTCCCTCCCTTTCATCATCTATTTAGTTATCTGGTCTGTTAGGCAATAACCTGTTCTTCTTAATTTCCTTGTAAGCCATTTGTCCAGCCTGTAATGTGCAAATTGGGTCTATTCTACTGGGGCAGCTATTGTGATTTATTTTAGTGGTACAGTATATGTTTTAATTTAGTTTGGTGAAGCACTGCAGTGGTGGCATTGCAGCTACAATGCTCACTTGCATCATGCATGCCTTCATGTCTGCTATGGTAACTATAGGGTTAATATTTACATGATTAACTACCCGGTGCATGTCATAGAGTTTTGTAAGGCATTGCCGTGACTGCTAAGACATTGCCCTTTCAGCCAAAGCTTGCTAATAGGGTAGTAAGCAGTTTAAGAAGCAGAAATAAAACATCACATTGAAAACATTATTTAAAAAGACTTAAATATATATCAAGTGGTTATTAATGCCTGACTGCCAGTGAAGATGCCAATGTCCTCTCAGGAAGAGCCTACTGGTCTCTGTGGCATTCAATAGATAGTTAGTTAGGCTAAGGTGAGGTGACAGGTGTATTAAATCATTAGTCACTATAGTGGACTTGAAGGCATTCATGATGAATGATAACTATGGTCACAAAGAGGTTAAATATAGTGTTATTCTATATGTCTATATTTCTTTAAAAAAAAATCCAGGCTTTTCAAATTTCTCCTAATGCCATACAAATTTCATAACTATATCACAGCTCTTCAGAGTGTATTGCTTAACATGTAAATGAGTAATTTACAGTATAAAAATTACTCATTTGCATTCTTATTTTCAATTCAGTTGAAGAAAGCTCGGAATTTTTTTATGGAGCTACTGTACTTACAGTGGTGTATCTCTTCACACTTTATTGGAAAGGGTAATGAGGACTTTTTCTCTTTTTCACAAAAACATCATACACTCAGTCTTTGAGTTTGTTGAATAGGGCCTTTACAGTATGGGGATAACTGTTATCTTACAAATAAGTGGTGTTTAACCCCACATCTCTGATCACCTTGCAGATGATCTACAGAGTCTACACTGCATTTGTTTTACATCCCAACTTCAAGGAAACAATATGAGAGATGGGAAATCCCTTTTCTGTTATGTTAAGGTTAATCTATATATTCCAAAAACCCTTTATTGAAGCCCTTTTAATAAAAATGTTTATAGCATATAACTTAATTGAAGTCCTAACTAATGAACTCCAAGTTGTTACAAAACTGTAATTTTCTGAAAGTTGCTGTTCTGAGAGATGCTTATAGACCAAAAGTTAAGGAAACCTCTAACGCATCAAAAGCTATTAGAATATTTTGCAAACTTTATTGTTTTAATGAGTACCGCTTGTTCAAGAATGGTTAAAAGACCAGCATTAGCTTATATTTTTTCAATGCACAATTTTGGTTTTAAACCAATCAAATATATTGAATTGCATAGGTTATTAAATTATAGATCAAAAGTGACTTGAGCACTACATTCAAATCGGAAAAGGATTACAGAGAAAGCGTTCCCAGAATAGAAAAAGTATTGGTTTAATGGATCATAAAACAGATAAAAGGGCAAGTAGCCCACACCTACGCGTTTCACGCCGTTATGCTTTATCAAGTTAATAAAGTGCTTTGGTGCGAAAAGCATAGGTGTGTGGCAATTGAGGAATCCATCGTCATGATTCAGAATTGGATACCTGTTTTCCATGGTCTTAGTATTGTACCTCAATACAATATCTTCCTGGTTGTAGTTGTACAGGAGCTTTCATGACATTTAAGTGTTTCCTATTCACATGTAGAGGAAGAAGAAGGATATGAAGATTATACCATGTTATCCAAAATAGCAAGAACACCTTATAATAGGGATTGCAATGGGTAGTCTACTACTGCACTTAATGCATGGGACATGATTTTTCCAACTTTAAGGTACAGTAGTAGAATCTTTTTTTTAGAAGTGCTGGAATCCATACCAATTGTGTGGGGAATAATTTCCTTCCTCGATCAAGATCCAGGAGTGCCAGGACAACTTGCTCGCTGACAGGTACACAGGGCCCCTCCGACCACTTAACAACTTATTGGGCCTGCCTACCTCCTTGCCAAGTATACAACCCAAGGCCCTGGTCAAGACTGTAGTCCTGGGCTCCAAGGAAAGCTTTCGGCAGCAATGGCAGCAGGTAGAACACTGTATGTTGACTGAAATAGTTACAGTATGCTGTAACCAAACTGAGGGTGAGCTAGCTCTTGTCTTGGCTGGTGTAAACCTTTCTGGGTGAACATCTGTAATAATGTTCTACAATCTAACCTCTTTGTAACCAGAATAACCCTTTGCTGTCACAGGGGCATGCAATGCATAGTACTGTTAAAAAAAGGGCTTAAACTTAATTAACACGTTTGTACATTTTATGTGATTTCTATTAATCAAATAACAGTTTTTAATTGGCATGCTAGATACCCAACAAAGTGTTAAACGTGGATATAAAATGTTAGCAAAACTCAGGGCAGAAAATGTATCCCAGCATTAAATATGCATATCTGGCTAAAGCAGGTTGAAACATGAAAAGGTCACTAAAAATATGTCATTATTTCTAAACAGCAAATGAAAATATAATTTGACAACATACAGTATGCACATGCACATGTCTCAGACTGGTCTACAACCCTACTTTTCACCATTATATCCTAGCATACAGTAAACACACTGCAGCAAAGAATTCTGGGAAACTGAGCCAACAATGCTACCTGCCATTGTTCTCCATCTGATACTACCTCTGCTAGTACGAATCCCTCTTTTGAGTTCTTCCTGCCCTAATGTGTCTCACATTAACTGTGTTCTTGTATATAGCAAACAAAGCTGTGTTATGAAACAAATTAAAACAATATAGAGAAAAGCAAAAAAATATCTGCCTTTTTTCTCCTGATCTGATGGAAACTTCTCCCAAACAAACCTTTTCAGTGCATAGAGTCATTAGCAGAGCATTCCATTGTTCTTCTCATCACTCCAATATTGTATTGCTAACTTAGGCTTACTCATATGAAAAGAAGATGCTAATGAACTGTTAGCCTAACCTTGCATATCCCTGAACCTCCATTAATGTTAACGCACGGAAATAATGTAACAATTAGTAGGTCACACCAAAAGTAGCCGTTACGCACAGCCAGACCACGATTATCATGATGATTTTTGCGGGGATTAGCCTACAATGACAAAGGCAGATTTAATGTGGTAACCAAATTATTTGTGTGGGTATGGAATAACCCTTTCCTTAGAAAAAGTTAAAAGTGTTGTCCAACAATATATATTATGGTTAATATAAAAGTAAAAAAACGCATCAGGAGATGCATCTGATAATGTGTCATGAATTCATGTTATAAACTGTAGAATGGTTTCTAGTGATTAAAGTAAATGTAAGATATGCTTGTTAGACTGATTATGATATAGTACATATTCTTTACTGCATTAATTTGTAGTTGCCCCAGGGTGGGCCGTTAGGCAGACGGGGGTTGGGGAGATCGTGATCAACCCTTTTGTTACCTTAGCATTAAGTAAAGCATTGCATGGCAAAGTTTGTGTAGCCAGTAAGGTAGCCAAGGGGAGTGGGTAGTGTAGTTTAATATTAATAAATTATACAATTTAGATTAGAGGTTACCATTGATTGCTAATGTGGCTATCAGTGGCAATCAATGGATTCATGTTTGAAATATTTAGTGTTTTTGTATTTGTTGGGTAGGGTTTTTTTTTTAAAGTACTTCTTACATTTGTTTTATTGGATATAAGCCCGATTAGCCACATTTGACTAATCAGGCTATTGGCTATTCTTACTGTACAGAGGCTAGGTGTTTGTTTTGTTGGGACATGGGGGTTGTGTGTGGGTGATGCTGGTACTTTTCTAGGAAAGGGTGGGATAGGCCTAGGGGTTAACCCCTTGATTACCTTAGTTTTTAGTAAAGCAGTGATTGGCAATGCTTTACTAGCCAGTAAGCTAGCCAAGGGGGGTATCTAGGGAGTTTAATGTACATATTAACCCATTTTAAGCCTGTTGTAGTCAGCAAGTCATGGAACCCCATAACTAGTTTACCACCTGGCCTAATAAAGGGTCAATTTTTACTGCAATGTTTGTAAAGTTATATTTTATCATCTATTCTATGCTGATTTAGCTTATCTTTCCCGTATACATAAGCAAGACAGAGCTAATGCCATCCAGGAAGAAGTGATAACAAAACTGTATTGAATTCCTTACTCCACCTCCTGATCCAGAGGGAGGAGGTGAAGTTGGCATAATTATGGACCCCATGATGTTGACAGGGAGTTGCAGGATGCCGCTGGCATGGTGACTTCATTGCCCATGTCAGGCCATTAACCACACCATGGAGAGAGACCTCGCTCAAACCCCTAGATGGAGTAGCGTGCTGCCAAGGGAGTGTCGTGATAAAGATGGGGGAGTGTACCTGAGACAGGTACAAAAGGTCCCTTATATTGGCGCACAGCAGACCCTTATGATATACTATGGTCAGGGGTGAATGAATATGTACAAAGCACAAAAAAATAAAAAAAGTTTATTAAATATCTTTAAAATGTTGTGTGGTGTAATTCACTTAGATAAAAATAGACTGGATAAGTCTATACTACTACTGGGTATCCCTAGTCAGTGCCAGTGTGGGGTAGTGATCTCATGCCAGATGGCTCAAAATAGGAGGTGTTTGAGACAGAGTGTGAGAGATCACTGCATGCAGATGTTTACTGATACTCAGCCAAATCTTGATAGTGTGTGTAGCAAGTCTAGGTTGTATAGTAGCTGCCTGCACTGATGTAATGCGCTGATTTGGAAAGGCTAAAATCCAAAGCTAAACAGCACGAAGGTAACTACCTATGCCTGGGCTGAGCATATAGTTCCCAGCCGTGCTGTGTCGTGTGGTGAGAGAATCCTACTGCGTGTGTGTCACGTGGATATTGTCGGAAGAATCGTGAGGGCAGATGAGATTCATGCGTATATGAGGCAAGGTAGGTAAATTACAATTGCAATACCCTGCTTTGAGTAAGGGTATAGCAATTGTAATTTACCTACCTTGCCTCAGTAGTAGTATAGACTTATCCAGTCTATTTTTATCTAAGTGAATTACACCACACAACATTTTAAAGATATTTAATAAACTTTTTTTTATTTTTTTGTGCTTTGTACATATTCCTTCACCCCTGACCATAGTATATCATAAGGGTCTGCTGTGCGCCAATATAAGGGACCTTTTGTACCTGTCTCAGGTACACTCCCCCATCATTAACCACACCAGTCAGCTGGCCTATGCTATTGGTTACAGGTATTGCTATTGGCTATGTTGCCGATTTAGGTGAGTTAACACTTGTAACTGGTGCTTGATGTGTGGGAGATGGCTACCAGATGTTGATCGATGTGGCAAAATGCCGACCTTTGGATCCTCATCAACTCTGGCTGGCCTGCAAAAATTACTGCATCATATTGTGCATCTGTGGCCACAGCTCCCGGTGATGGAGAGTGACGTCTGGGTGCAGCAAGAGCAGGTTCAGGACCAGGAGTAGGAGCAGTTAGCAAATATTGAGCAGTGGGAGCAGCTGGAACTGGTGGAGCTGCAAGAACAACAGGAGCTGCATGAACAGCTGGAACAGCTGCGACCATTGGAGCAGCTGGAGCAGGAGGAGCAACTGGAACCGGTGGAGCTGCAGGAATATTAGGAGCAGCTGGAACTGGTTGAGAACCTGGCGCAGCTGGAGTAGCAGAAGCACACTCCTTGATAAAGGACCCGTTGGTCCAAAACGCGTAGGAGGTCCCTGTCTGTGTCCCCCAAGGGGTGATTTTGTCTCTTACCATGCTGTAATAAAAGAAAAGTTTTTTATTCCACACCTGGCTCCCTGGCTGTGCGCCATTCGTTTTTTGCTACTGGAGTAGCAGAAGCAGCTGTAACTGATGGCGCTGCAGGAACACCAGGAGCATCTGGAACTGGTGGAGCTGCAGGAACAGCTGGAGTTGCAGGAATACCATATTGCTCTTGACAAACCACAGTGAGGTTCAAGGTACAGTAGCAATGTCTTCTGGCTGCTGTTGCTCCAAGCTCACTTCCATGGGTTGTTCTGCATTTGCAGGTGACTGTCTGCCCAATGGTCCTTCAGAAAAGGTACATAATATTATCAAATACAGTAATACTTAATTTGGGTAAATATAACTAAATTTTGATATACATGGTATGCATAAGCATTAATTTATTTACCGTATTTTCCGGCGTATAAAACGGCTTTTTAACCCAGGAAAATCTTCTCAAAAGTCGGGGGTCGTCTTATACGCCGGGTGTCGTCTTATAGGGCAGGTGCTGAAACTTCCGAGCCGTACTGGAGAATCTGCGGTTGCCGCATATGGTGGGGGAGCTCAAAAACGGCTGCGCCCGCATCCCCACCGTATGCGGCGACCGTATGAAAGCAGCAAGGGCGGCACTGTACAAGTACGGTAGAAGAAAATCCACTCACCAGGATTCGTGGAAAGAAGTGACTTAACGCGGTCCCGATGACGAGGTGAGGGGGCGCCTCACCGGGAAGGTGTAAGTGAAGAGCGGAGCAAGCTGCAGGCGTCCGGGATGCCCAGGGTATGGAAAAAAGAGATAGAGCGGTGCTGTGCCCAGAAAAACACGCCTCTTTCACCCGTCTGGCCCGCCCTTGTATCCTATTACCGTACCTCCTTCTCTGCCTCTCAGATCTTTCTCCTGAGGACTGCAGTGAAGCGGCGCAGGCGCGCATGTGCACATGTGCGAGATCTGAGAGGCAGAGAAGGAGGTAATAGGATACAAGGGCGGGCCAGACGGGTGAAAGAGGCGTGTTTGCGCTACCGCTCTGATAGTCTTGGAGACAGGGAGGGCTGGGCAGGCAGGGACAGCTGACCAATCCAAGAAGGATTGGTGTGCGTTGGAAGAGGGGTAGCCTTATATGGCTAGTATATCCCAAACTCTATATTTTAACTGGAAAAGTTGGGGGTCGTCTTATATGCCCAGTCGTCTTATACGCCGGAAAATACGGTACATTTTTAGATACCTTTAAGAAGTATTACATTATGGTAATTTATTAAATATTTTACACACTGTTAGGTTATTTTACTGTTGATTAAAGTGTTGTCATTGTGATTTGAGAACAGTTATACAGGCATACCCCACTTTAAGTACACTCACTTTAAGTACACTCGCGAGTAAGTACATGTCGCCCAATAGGCAAACGCCAGCTCACGCATGCGCCTGTCAGCACGTCCTGAACAGCAATACCGGCACCCTACATGTACCGAAGCTGTGCGCAAGCGGGGAGACTATAGAGCATGTTACAAATGCGTTATTTACATCAGTTATGCACGTATATGACGATTGCAGTACAGTACATGCATCGATAAGTGGAAAAAAGGTAGTGCTTCACTTTAAGTACATTTTCACTTTACATACATGCTCCGGTCCCATTGCGTATGTTAATGTGGGGTATGCCTGTACAGTATGGGCATGAAAGAGCAAAATGATAACTTTAATACGATTGGAACATTACTGCAATGTACAAGGCATTGCCTATAATCTGCTTGAAAATAATACATCTAAGCATGTCACATATAGGTTATTTTGAAAAATACTAACCACATGTATATGTGATTGCACTTCAAATAATACTGTACAGTAATCTTAGGTCTGATCTCCAAGGTTGTATATAAAATGACATGTAAGCGTATAATAACGTCGGCACTTATGTGATCTTGTGAAAAAGTATCAAAGGATTTTGATCGAACTTTCATGCCACTTACAGGCCTTTCTCTAAATACATTAAAAAAATAGAGTGGTACTTGACATATTTTGGAGGTTTGTTGATTTCATTTGTGCAGTTATTGAAAAGAAGTACTGGATGGGTTGGTTTTTAAGGGTACAGTTTTTTAACCTTTAATACAGTAGTAGACAGTTTCTACTGTTTCAAAATTATCTTATAAAATTCACAACTGATCCTTAATTTTTAAGGATGTCTTGAATTTCATTAAACATAACATTCAAATATAATGTATACAGTATTTGTTTGCATATTTACTGTCTGTACTAAAAAAGTATCTACTTCATCATCAGCAATTTAACAGGAAGAAGTTAGATTCAGGTGGGAACTTGATGTAGTCTCTAATAATAGAGACGTATCTCTCTAGGCTGTGTAACATCAAAAGCGTCACATCATGAGATGCGCATGCGCAGCAGGTTGGAGATGGTGGTGTGATTGCACAGCTCCGCCAACCGCCGGCAGATAAAAGCTAATAAAGTATACTAAAACCGAAATCCGAAATTTCAAAACAAGCGCTAGAGACCCCTAACATACTCCAGATCATAATTCAAGCCTGGAGGTGCCATGGCAGCGACAAGACAGAAGACCCGGCGCAAATCTGACGTGCGCTCATACTTCACCGGCCCGGGCAAGGCCGGAGCAGCGGAGCTCTCTGCAATGTCAGACTCTGACTCGGCCCAAGATCTGGAGGGAGCTGCGGCTGCAGCGGGCCATTCCAGAGTAATAAAAAAGGAGATTTCTCGGCTACTAGTGGACTTAAAATCTTTCTTTAGAGGGGAGGTAGAGGGGCTCCGGAAGGATATCCTCCAGATTGGAATTAGGACGAATGAGTTAGAGGAGCAGAGGGAAGAGAGTTCCAAACAGCACCAAGAAACAAATTTGCGGGTGAAGGCCCTGGAAGAGAGAATAGCCGAGCTTGAGTACCGTCAAGAGGACAGCGAGAACAGGGACAGGTGGAATAATTTGAGAGTCCGGGGGATCCCTGAGGAGATCCTGGATCCGGAGGCCCTGCTGACCCGGTGGATGGCATCCATTCTCCCGGGAAAGTCAGAATCAGAACTAAGGATGGACCGGTGCCATAGGGCCCTAAGGTCAAGGCTGCTACCTTCAAACCCCCCCAGAGACGTTATTCTAAGGCTACACTATTTCTCCACAAATGAGGAGGTGAGCAGGATTGCTCGGGCCACCCCTCACATCACCTATGAAGGTATCACCCTTACAGTGTACCAAGACATCTCCCCCCTCACCCTGGCCCGGAGGAGAGCAGTAGTATACATCACAAAAGAACTAAGACACCGGGAGATCCGATACAGATGGGCTTTTCCTTTTGCCCTGGTGGCCATAAAAAATGGCCGCTCCCACGTTCTAAAGCACCCGTCGGAAGGTGCGACCTTCTTAAAGAAGCTGGGGATTAGGGGGGCCTCGGAAACCGCTCCTCGGGGATCCCAGGAGGTGAACCCAGCGGATGCATTACCGAGAAGGTCTGGATCCTCCTCCCCAAAGGATAAGAGATGGGAGAAGGAAGGAGGGAGTGGCAAGAGCCCATAAGTTTCACGGTTACTGCAGTTGCAGCAGGAGGCTGGTACCTTCGGCGAATAAAAGTTTCCCCAGTTTAACCTCCTAAATCACACAATTAACAACCCCAGATGTGGATGGCATTGGTGCTAGTATGGCATGACAAGGGGGTTAGGACGGTTGGATACACCCTACAGAACTGTTATTCCATTTCGGACCCTAAAATGGCCACTTCAAACATACCTGACTCAGAAGATGCAGACAGGGCGCGTGGATTTTAATGGCGGCCGGGTTTTCGGCGGGAGAGAATGCTCCGCGAGCTGGATCCGCCCAAGGACTTGCCTTCAGGTCCGCCTTCTCCCCGCGAGGATCTGCCTCCGACTAAGCCCGCCTCGCCCAGCTTGATGACGTCTCTGAGCCGGATCTCGCGAGAACAAGAGACGTGTCGGACATAGCGGAAGCAGCGGAAGTCAGGAGGACGGCCCGGATGTAGCAATGACCCGGAAGTGGTGCGTTCCTCCCTGGCGTGGGTGCGCGAATTCCGCCGCCGGGGAGACGCACAATAGGAGACGAGGGTCGGGCGGAGATGAGAGGGGGAACTCCGACCACTGAACACGGGACCCATTTTTTAAAGCCTAAGGTTGGCCTGTCGCAGTTGAGGATACAGGCTTACTGGGGGCCCAGGTGGGGGTTAGAGGGTAAGGAGAGGAAGCTAGCGGGGGCTCACGGCTAAGTTGGAGGGTTCAGGGATTGAATTCAACACCGAGTCTACGATGACAAGGGATCACTATACACGCGCTCAACTACACAGGAGGCGGTTCGGAGTAAGGGTATTATACGCACCAGAGGAGAGAAGGGGGGTGCTGTAGATTATAGGGGGTTCTTAGTTCAGTTTTAACAGGGGTAGTTCAGGGGGGAGAGGAAGGGGGGTAGGGGTAGTTATAGTTAAAGTTGTGGATAGGTTAGTAGACAGAATTTTGGTTATGGTTACTTGTGACTGTCGGTGGGAGGGGGCTGGTCGCCACTCTACCCGCAGGCATGCGCGTCGACACCAGGAAGGTGGGCTTCGCCTGCTTCCCTGGCAAAGACCCGGATATTCATGGCCGGTGTAATGGGCCATGGAGCTGGATCGGGAGGGAGGGGGGTCCAGAGAGAGAGAATCTCTCCCGGGCAACGTACCCGAGGTCCAGTGGGACCAACACGGTTCTTTCTGTTTATGTGTGTTTTCTGTATATGTGTTTTTCCCTTATGTTTTGCCCTTTCCCCGCCCCAGCCCCACAAGGCGAAAGACAGAAGAAGATCTGCAGGAGCCAGCACAACAGTTCACGAGTACCCCAAGATGTGCTTTGCCTAGGTAAGCACGAGTTCCATTGTAAACTGCTACTCACACACCACTTTATAAGATGGCGGTAACATTTGTATCTCAAAATGCCAAGGGGCTCAATAGTCCACACAAGAGGAAGGTTGCCTTTTCAGAGTTTAAAAGGAGGAAGGCGGACGTAGTCTTCCTCCAAGAGACTCATTTCAGTTCACGTAACAGCCCAAAATTTCTAGACACACACTTTAGACAGGTATATCTATCCTCGGCTGAAGAAAAAAAAAGAGGGGTGGCTATACTGATTCATAACAAAATCCCCTTCCAAGTTGAGAAGATAAAACGAGACCCTAAGGGACGATTCATTATTTTAGTAGGCCTCCTCAATCAAAATAGAATAACGTTGGCCTGTGTGTACGCACCCAGTGAAGGACAACCCCACTTCTTTAATACATTCTTTCAGAAGTTACAGCAGTGGGCAGAGGGACACATAGTCTTAGCAGGGGACTTCAATACGGTCATGGATCCGAGGGTTGATCGCTGCACATCTCAGCAGCCCCTGAGGAGGGAGGGGAATGCCCCCTTACTGAAGGGACTAAAGCAACTTGGTCTCGTAGATATATGGAGAGAACAACACCAAGGGGACCGTAGTTACTCTTTTTATTCCCACCCCCATGACAGCTACAGTAGGATTGACCACTTCTTTGTCTCTGGTAGAATGGTCCCACAGATTTCCGATACAAATATACATGACATTACATGGTCGGATCATGCATCGGTAGAGCTACGATGCAGTCAAATTGGGTCTGTTATACCGGGAGCAAACTGGAAGCTAAATGAATCTATAATTAAAATACCAGATATTCAGAAACAAGTCAAAGCTGAAATCTCTAACTATTTTCATTCTAACTTAGGCAGTGTAGAATCCCATTCCACGTTATGGGAGGCTCACAAGGCCACGATATGGGGGTACTAATTGGTATAGCTGCTGGTAGGAAAAAGCGAAGGGAAGCCAAATTAACTCAGCTATATCAGAGGTTACACGAGCTCTCTACGCTACATAGCCGGACAGGTAGAGATGATACATTGAAGGAGCTGAAGGATGTTAGAATTGAGCTAAACCTCCTCCTCATCTCCAGGGCTGAGAAAGACCTGAGTTGGACGCAAAGGAAGTTCTATGAGAAAGCCAATAAACCGGACACTATGCTAGCCACCAGACTCCGCAATCGGAAACCAAATTTTAATATACATTCTATTAAGACAGCAGAGGGGCTGGTCTCCTCTAATCCCAAAGTTATAGTGGGGGAGTTTGCAAAGTTTTATGCACAGCTATACAATGGGGAGAAGGTGGTTCACAATGCTAAGACAAGCAGTAAACTGCGGAAATTCTTAGCGGACACAGCCCTGCCACAACTGACCAGATTGGAGCGAGATGCAATACAATGCGACTTTACAGGGGAGGAATTAGCAGCGGTGGTGAAAAATTTAAAGTCATCAAAAGCCCCCGGCCCGGACGGGTTCTCCAATCTGTATTACAAAAAAATTATCGGAGTATTAGCTCCACACATGCTCCGGCTGTTTAATGGAGTATTAGCAGGAGAGCCTTTCACGGGGCAGATGCTCCAGGCGTCAATTTCGGTAATCCATAAAGGGGATAAAGACCCCACAAATTGTCAAAGTTATAGGCCAATATCTTTGATTAATACAGATGTTAAAATCTATTCCAAATTACTGGCCAACCGCTTAAGTGTCATCCTGCCGAGGTTAATCCATCCGGATCAAGTTGGCTTTGTTAGAAATAGATAAGCGGCCGACAATACCAGACGGATTGTGGATATAATAGATTTTGTAGGAGCCAACGAGATCCGAAGTGTAGTTTTAAGCTTAGATGCGGAAAAGGCCTTCGACAGGATTGACTGGCCATACTTGGAGTCCACGCTTGGAGCATTTGGGTTTGGAGGCATATTTCGGCGGGCATTCAAAGCGTTATATGCCGCACCAGCAGCTAAGGTGGTCCACCAAGGGTTCCCCTCTGAGCTGTTTCCAATTAAAAGTGGCACGAGGCAGGGATGCCCGCTATCACCCTTGTTATTTGCCTTATGCATCGAGCCACTTGCAGCACAAATTCAGAGCAACGCTGATATTTCTGGAGTACAAATCCACTCACAAGAACACAAAGTGGCTTTGTACGCAGATGACATTATTCTGACTCTCACTAAACCGCTCATCTCGCTACCCAATCTGTTTGAGCTTCTAGAGCGTTTTGCCCAGATCTCTGGGTTTAAGATAAATCAGACAAAATCGGAGGCACTAAGCCTCAACATCCCTAGAGATATGGAGAAGCTGATTGAACTCAATTTTGAGTTTAAGTGGCGTCCCACATCCATGAAATTCTTAGGAGTGCATATCACAAAAAAGGTAGGTTCTTTATATCAAGCTAATTATCCCAGCCTATTGAAGACTCTCAAAAAAGAGTTAAAGGACTGGACGGCATATGGTATCTCATGGTTGGGGAGAATCTATAGCGTCAAGATGAACATCCTTCCCCGTATCTTATATCTGTTCCAAACTCTTCCATAGCCGTGGTACGTGCAGACATTACAGGGCTTCAACAATCAATCTCAACATTTATTTGGAATGGTAAAAAACCACGGATAAAAGTCAAAATGATGCAGAAATCTAAGGAGGCAGGAGGCCTTGCGGTTCCGAGAGTTATATCCTATTACAAAGCGGCGCAGTTGTGCCAAATCACGCAATGGCATGGAGACCCGGAGCTCAGGCGGTGGGTGGCGCTGGAGAAGGAGTTGTGTGCCCCGCTTGAGCTCAGGGACCTAATCTGGTACCCGAGGACACGGGTGAAGGATATACTCATCCCACTGACCTCTGTTCTCAACTCACTCTCGGTTTGGGAGGCATCTAAAAGTAATCGCTCGATAACCTCCAAACATACACTGATGGCTCCCTTGTACGGCAACCCAGACTTTGCTCCTGGTCTAGCAAACAAGAGTTTCCCGTTATGGCGCAAATTGGGGATTAGACGGTTAAAGGACCTGGAGGGTAGTGGCAAGATTAAATCCTTTGAGCTTTTAAAGTCAGAAACGGACATACCCAACACAGAATTTATTAGGTACCTCCAGGTTCGGGCATATTATAACGCACACCCAGTGAGACCACCGCTAACAAATTTCGAACAGCTCTGCGAGAACGGTGCAGACACGCGGGGACTGATATCTGCCTTATACAGAGGGGTGGTCAATACAGACAGAGACCGGACGGACAAACCCCGATTTATGGTTCAGTGGAAGAGGATTTACAGGGCCCACTAGAGGACGAAGACTGGTCAGCGGTGTTTAAGGCCGCAGCTAGCAGCTACATTTGCACGACATTAAAGGAGAACTCATATAAAATACTGCTACGCTGGTATCTCACCCCAGTTAGATTAGCAAAATTCATCCCGGGCTCTTCCTCGCTCTGCCCCAGGCAGTGCAGGGAACAGGGGGATTTGGTTCACATGCTGTGGTCTTGCCCGAAAATAGTGCCTGTCTGGACCCAGATCCGAGATTGGCTGCAAAGGATCTTTTTAGGCCTCCAAATTCAGCTTGACCCGTGGCTATTCTTATTAGGCAAACCCACAAATGAGGTATCACGATCGGGTAACAAGCTGATAGCACACTTTGCTACAGCTATGAGGTGTGAGACCGCAGCATTGTGGAATCAGAACGCAATTCCTTCAATAGCTAAGATCAGAAACAGAATTTGGTTCATATGCCGAATGGAAAAGTTAACAAGCTTAGTTAACGATTCGGGTGATAAATTCCAAAAGGTCTGGTTACCATGGCTGGCCCAGACTGATATCCAGGGGGTGAACGATGCCACAATCTGGCTTTGATTGTAGTAAATGAGTTCTCTTTTGATGGGTGATTGGGAGCCAGTTAAGACGGGCTGATGATAGGGAAGGCCCTCCCCCCTCCCTGGGGACCCCCCCCAGGGCATCGCAACAAACACAAAACAAAAACAAAAAGTGGAAGTGGTACTACTCGTGCGACCTCTGCGAGGTTGCTAGGTGCTAAGGGCTAGTAGTCGAGGAGCACAGCTCCAGACTACAAGACAAAAGTGGTTACTCTTTGCCGGTCCTCTCCCCCCCCCCCCCCCCCCACCTTCACCCCCCCTCTTTCCGTTGTCGTCCTTGGTTTGTGGCTGTGTTGTCCTGTTGTCTCCCCATCGTGTGTCCGTTCTGTGTGGTATGTCTCAGACAGTTCTGTGTATACTATGGACAGTTATCACCATTACTTGTTCCCATGTTTGTTTGCACAAAAAACTAATAAAGACAAAGTTGAAAAAAAAAAAAAAAAGCGTCACATCATAAGTGTATATCAAAAGTGTCTAGAAGAGTTAATTTTGGAGTTCATATCTCTGGATGTTTTATTTATATCTTTCTATCTTTAATCATGGATGCATTCTGAATATCTGGATTAACATTCTGATTTATCTCTTCAAACAGGTATGAGTCATTGAGCTGCATTCTACCAACCAGAGAAATTAAGATTTAATTGGCTTTTGGGGTATGTGTCATTGAGCTGCATTCTACCAACCAGAGAAAATAAGATTTAATTGGCTTTTGGGGTATGTTTGTGAGCTGATTCCTATCAATTGAGAGAGAAATGATAATCTAATTAACTATTTTGTAAGTCTGAGTTGATTAGACAACCCCCTCCCTTAAGTGTTAGTCAAATGCACGTGAATAGGGTACTTAAGTCACTGTAGCATGGCTGTTTAGCCATAAGGCGGTGCAATATCAAAAGCATCACATCATAAGTGTACATCAAAAGTGTCTACAAGAGTTAATTTTGGAGGTAAAATTGGAGGTGAAGATTGGAGGAAGATCTGGACACTGCATTACAACATTGCCACTGTGAGACATTAACTTTTAACATCTGTGATTTATTTGTACAACTTTTATCCTCCAGTACCTTGGAACTCTCTACTCCTGCATCTCACTATGCCCTCCCTTTTTATTTTTCTGTTTACTGTTTCCTCACTCCTTTGTGAGCATTTCTGTTCTCTACAACATCCCCACTCCCCTCTGCACCATTATTTATACACCTCTCTCCCAACAACTTCTTTACCCCTCAATAAAAACACCCACACAAATCCTCTATTCACACCCTCTATCTACTCCTTCCTGCTGCTGGGGATCTTCCCTAAACCTGAAGCCAGACATGCACACCTGATCTTATTCATGCAACCCTGACACCTCTTCCCCTGTAAATGATGTTAACCTTTTCATTTAACACTGACCTTCCTTAAATTTTACCCCACAAATCAAGTATCCTAATTGCCTGCCCTCATGGCTAATGTCCCACACTCAGTCACTCCTACCACCCATTGTGACCAAGCACTGCCATCTACAGCACTTACTGCCTCACCTGCTGTCTCTGTAAGTTTCTCATTAAACCTCTTAGATTGTAAGATCTTCAGGGCAGGGATTTCTTTTCCTATTGTCTGATTTTGCTGCACTTATTGTATAATTATAATTCCCTGTACTGTATTCCTTGTGAAGTGCTGAGTACATTTTTGGCGCTATATAAATAAAGACATACAATACAATACAATCTCTTAGGAAATATAGGTTCAGGATGGGCAGACGGAGGATAAACAAATAATGAGATGTGGAAAGGTCCAAGCTGTGACAGTGCTTGTCTCAAATCAAGAAGCTGACCCACAGGGCTGAGGTAGGGATGCAAATAAACCAACCAGAGCCCACGGACAGAGTCCTGTAAGAGTATCCATGGTCGGCAAGCAGTCAGGGGTCAGGGCTGGCATCAGGGTTGCAAAGTCCAGGAGACAGGCAGAGGTCAGGGCAGACAGAAAGCAGCGAGGTCGGGGTCATGGTCCGGGGTCAGCAACAGGGGAATCAAAACAGGCAAAAGGGTAAAGCGTGACTGCAAAGACCAACAAGAGCTGCAAATGTAGAAGTGCTCGGCGACTCCCACTAGGAACTGTAGCCTTAAAAGCAGGCTGCCAGTACCCAAAATGAGTAGAAAGGGCAGGTGAGTTGGAAAACCTGAAACGCAGCAAAACCTGGCACGGATCGGGCAGAATCTTTACACAAGTAGAAGAGAAAATAGCACAGACAGTAAGAAGGCGGATAAAACCTTTTAGGTCTATAGTGAAAGGAGAAAAACAGCAGGAGGAATACTGTAGAAATACTAAAGACAGAAAAGCACAGTTATGTTGAGGGAGACAAAGGTATAGCGGACATCTTAGTAATTATTTTTGCTTACTGTAATCTGCACAGCAGAAAATGTATGGAAGAGACCACTGTTGGGTCATAAGAATATACATGTAATTGAGGGGTCTCCAGTCCATTTAGAGAGGAGAAAGTCCTGCTGGAATTCTCAAAACTGAAAGTGATCAAGCCAGCAGGAAAGGATGAGATACTGTATATCCAATGATATTAGAAGAGCTTAGGATTGTGCTGGCAACGCCGTTACCAGACCTATTTAACCAGTTACTATTAACAGTTGTTGTTTCAGGTGACTAGAAAAGAACCAGTGTAGTCTCATTTCATAAAAGTGGAAACAGAGAAGAGGTAGGTAACTACAGGCCAATAATTCTGACCTTAGTAAGGAAATTAATGGAAGAAAGAATTGTTAAATCTGTAAAGTCCAGCAACTTACAAGATCCCAGGCAGCAAGGGTTTACTGGGGGTAGATCATGTCAAACAAACCTAATTGATTTGTATGAGTATGAGACTAAGATAGTAGATCAGGGTGCAGCAGTAGATGTACCAGACCTAGATTTTAGTAATGTCTTTGACACTGTCCTAGAGTATGTAGATGACTAATAAACATAGTATAATGCTTGGGATTGATTCTAAGGTGATTGAATGAATGAGACATTGGTTGATGTATAGATGACAGAGAGTTGTGGTAATTTGATCATATTAAAAAGAGGATAAGATGACTAGTGGAGTATCTCAGGAATCTGTACATTGGAGAGAAGCCCACGGAGAAGACGCTTCAAGAACACCAAAGAGATGGGCAGGAGAAGGTGAGGGAAATATGTATCTTTGGAGAGCATATAAAATGTGTAGCAACCCTTTTCCAGGTATTCCCATGGTGGTGGGAAAAGTGTACCTGGCCCTCTCACCTGTTGGTAATTAGGATGAATCCTGAGCCTCCGCTGAATGAGTTTGTGGCAGTGGCGCCACCTGACAGATGCCCTGCCTAAGAATAGGGTTAATCACTCCCAAGAAAACTATATACTGTACAGGTATTACACAATAAGCACGTAGATGGAGATGGATTAAATAATATATATATATATATATATATATATATTGAAAGAAGGAGAAAAAAGTAACCCGTATAGGAGCACTCAGGTATGCAAAATATTAATTACTTAATTTATTTGACACAATGCAAAAAAAGGAAATGAATAAACAGTACATGATTAAAAACACTTAAAAAAGAGGCATGGACCCCTGTCACGGTTGCTACCCTAAAACACTGATAAGCAACACTAGGGAACGACATTCATTGTCGACCTAAAGCATAAGTAGAATAGTGACTCAAAAAACACTAGGGTAAATCAAAATAAATCACAGTGGGTTATTGGGTTCAAAAGGTACCTATACAGAGCTAAGAATGATTCACACTATACGCAAAAACGTGGACTGATCAAAATATAAATGACAGTCACCAGGCATCACACATCTGCATGAGTGTACAAAAATTTGACCAGTACCTTCAGCATAATTCCTATATAGGAAAGGTAGTGAAAAAGAGTATAGTCCCTGGGTGTGTGGAATGGTAGAGTTGGTAACATAGCATGTATAGGAAAATACCTGATGGACGCCTATTACATAACCCTGTGTTGATAGTCAGTGCCCCTAATGAAAGAAAATGATGAAGGTCACAGTCCAGAAAGATAGATAGCATAAGTGCTGGGTAGCATAATTACGTGAGCCAGTGGGTCAGGGGTCCTGCCTAGCACCCCCACTCCGACGCGTTTCGTCCAGAGACTTTAACAAGGAGTGGTGAGGGAACTAGGGCTAAATACTGTTTATATAGGGGTTTTTCGTGCCAAAAGCGGATGAGGGCGGCAGCAGCTGCAGGTACTTAGATTGGATTGCTGCTAGACTTAGATATCTGCGTGTCAGTGCGACACGCAAGCCACGAGCGCACGTGCAGCTTACAGGCACCAGTCTCCACATACATATTCACTGCGCATGCGCAAAGCGCAGCGTCCCAGCGTCCACGCCTGCACACTGACACGCATGGCGTCGCTGCACCTTTTGGTGCGTGTCAGATTGGACCGCACACCGCGCATGCGCGCTAAGTGTGTCAATTATTCCATGTGCTTGGCGATCACAGAAATAGCTGGCAAAGCAATGATACTTGCCCAAAATCATGTATTACATGTTACTGAGGGGGTTAATGTGACTGGTGTCCACTAGTGTTAAACAGAACAGCAGATATCTTTATCAAGACAAATCTCAAAAGTACCACAGAGAGAGGCACATGTGTGTTGGCTGCAACAGCGCACCCTAATGGAGTGGAGGTATATTTAGTGCATATTCTTAAAGCAACAAGAGCTATGTACCTTCAATACTTGTGTCAGTTGTATGACACTTCCCAAATTATACAGACCAAAGAGGGATTGAAAGACATATGCACCATTTATCAATCTAGTCAAGTTATGACAAAATCCAATGAATAGTTATTAAGTCCATAATGTCCAACTTATTGATCCCCTAAGTCCAATAATGTGCCAGATGTATTTAGTCCAGGTATATCCAGTATTAGAGTGTTTGTAGCGCCTGCGGTTACGGCTTTTCCATGCTACACCGGTCCGCAGATGCGGTCCACTGCTCCGGGGTGCATGGACCATGCATAGACCCTCCTGCACAGACATTAAAGGTCAGGACGATACATTCCAAATATCGTGGCCAATCTGGCCTCTGGTCAGGAAAGTCTCCAGTTTGAGCCTCACACGTGCATGCGGTGTCTGTGGTTGCAGCTTCTCCATGCTGCACCAATACGCAAATACGCTCCACTGCTCCGTGGTGTGTGGGCCATGCAGAGACCCTTCTGCACATGGATGCACTCCAGATGCCCTGGCTGATCTAGCCCCTGGTCAGGATAATCTCCAGTTTGAGCCTCGCATGTGCATGCAGTATCTAAAAAATTAGACAAAATACATGCAGTAAGTGCACTCATCAAGGTAGTTATGGATTACTTAGCTGTGAACAGACAAAATTGAAGCAGTTGTATGTTACAGAAACATGGCATAGCCAATATAGTCGTTCAGACCTCTCGGAATCATTGAGTTGATTTGTGTAATCCACCTGGTCTCTTTTTTTAGGAGAGCTTTTTCCAGGTCGCCTCCACGTATACCAAGGGAGACTTTGTCAAGCGCAAAGGCCCTAAGTAACGTACAGTAGTGTCTGCCATATGTTTGTTCAAAAAATGCCTGGCGACACTTGTGATTTTTTTAAAACCATCAAGGTCCCTTTGCGCATTTTTGATGTTCCTGACATGTTCCAAAACCCGAAATCTCAGTTCTCGTGTGGTCATGCCTACATATGGTAAATCACAGGGGCAAAGTATACAATAGATCACCCCCTTAGATTTACAGTTGAGTGTGGAACGAATTGTGTAAACATGGGTCTTTTGACTATTTGAGAATGTTAGTCTATTTTCCATGTGTTTGCAGGCCGAGCATTTAGAGCATTTGGCAAAGCCTATGCGTGCGGTAACGGACAAGAATGTTTTGTCGACATGAGGGATGTAATGACTATTGACCAAGGTGTCTTTAAAATTTGGTGCCCGGCGGCTCGTCATAATGACTTGTTTGCCCAGGGCTTGTACCAGGTCAGGGTCTGTCATCAATACCCCCCAATGTCGCTGTAACGCCCCGCGTAGTAATGGCCATTGCTGATTATAGGACCCCACAAAACGGATCGCTTTTTTGTCTCGTATTTTTAACTTAGGTCGCAAAAGGGAAGCGCGGGTTTTACTCAGGCTGTTACGGTACCCTCTCTCAACCATAGTCTTGCTATAGCCTCTTTGTAAGAATCTTAATTTCATTTCCCTTGATCTTAAGTCAAAATCTTGACTTGACGAGACATTTCTCTTTAATCTCAGAAATTCGCTTGTGGGGATACCTTTCACCTGATGGTGAGGATGGAAGCTTTTGGCATGCAGAATCGAGTTTGTGGCAGTGTGTTTCCTAAAAATGTCAGTGCATAGAACTCCACCCTCGCCAATACTGATTGTTAAATCCAGAAACTCAATTTTCATTGGGCTCGACTGAAATGTCAATCTGATGTTTAGATCGTTGTGGTTGAGGGCACCGATAAACGCACTAAATCCACTAGCATTGCCTCGCCAGAGGACAAGCACGTCATCGATGTACCTCAACCACAGTAAGATGTGTTGTGTATGTATTAGGTTCTCATCAGTAAAAACCACCTCTCTCTCCCACCAGCCCAGGAAGAGATTGGCATAGGAGGGTGCACAGGTCGCACCCATTGCAGTGCCTCTTTTCTGCAAATAATATCTGTGTTTGAAGATGAAATAGTTGTGGGACAATATAAAGTTAAGTAAGTTGATGATCAGCTCAATCAAGTCACCTGTAAGATTTTGCATAGATAGGTAAAACTTGGCTGCTTTTAAACCATCTTTATGATGGATGCATGTGTAGAGAGATTCTACATCACAGGTCGCGAGGAGAACACCTTCATCGACCGTGATGTTCTCCAATTTAGACAGTACATCCATTGTGTCCCTTAAAAAAGATGGTAATGTTTCAACAGACAGTTGCAGAAAGAGGTCAATAAATCTACATATGGGCTCACTCAGACCTCCTATGCCTGATACTATAGGTCTACCCGGGGGGTGGGAGAGGTTCTTGTGTATTTTGGGTAATATGTAGAAGGTGGGTACAACTGGACATTTTGTTACCAGAGCATCCATGTTGTGCTGAGTGATTATCCCATCTAGGACGGCAGCTCGGAGTAGACTCTCAAGTTCCTCCTTAAACTGAATAGTGGGATCCCTGCTCAGCTCAACATAGCACCGGGTGTCTTTAAGTTGTTTATAGACTTCTCGCTCATACATCACCTTTGGCCATAGCATCACATTTCCTCCTTTATCGCTTGGCTTGATCTCCACCTCTTTAAGGTCTCGTAGCTCTGCAATTGCTTGTCTTTCAGCATTGGATAAATTCTGTTCACCTTTCTTGATATGGATCTTATTAAAGTCCTCCGTCACTAATTTTGCATAGATTTCTACCTGTGGGCACACTTGCCATGGTGGGCAAAAGCTGGATTTGGGTTTAAGTTTGGATAATAACATTTGCTGGTCTACTGGGACAACTCCCTGTTCAGAATGTAGTGTGTTTAGATCTCCTATCGCCAATATTTCCTGTTCATTCCATTCCATAGATAAAGGCATGTCTTGATCTGGATCATGTGGTTTATTGAAATACTTGTATAGAAGCAAATTTCTACAAAATAACTGCAGGTCTTTCGACCACTCAAAGAGGTCCATTGACATGGTGGGACTAAAGGAGAGGCCCTTCTGCAAAACACTAAGTTGGTCTGTACTTAGAATAATATCTGACAGGTTTATTACTGTAAGGGTTTCAGTAGGCTCTGGGGATTTGGGCAAGGGGTCAGGCAATCTAATTAATATCTTTTTCTTAGTTGCCTTTTTCCCTCTTCTTGTCCTCCTTTTTGTAATGTGCTCCTTGCCCCTTTGTCTAAAAAAGCCTTTTCCCTGTGTACGCTAGTGTTGGGACCCCCCTCTAGGTCAGACGACTCTATATCTGAAGCTGTTATTTCAGAAGAAGTCGATGCCGCAGTGGCTCTCTGTTGGTTTTTATGTTTTTTGTTAAATCTTTTCCCTTTTTGCCACTTATACACTTTGTTGTTCTTATAGTCGTCTTGATCTCTATCAAATTTTTTCTTTTTAAATGCTATTAAGTCTTTCTCAAATTTATCAAGATCCAATTCTATTTTTGCAAAGGATTGCTTTTCCGCTTCTGTGAGTCCTAATTTAATTGCCTCAATTTGATCGGATACCTCCACCACTACTGCTTTATCATGCTCAATCAAAATTTGTAATAATTGAAATGAGCATGTTGTCAGTGCTTCCTCCCATCTTTGTTTGAATGTGATATCTGTGAAATCAAAGGAGGGGAAGGTTTGGAGACGAAGACCCCTAGGAATGAATTTGTATTCTGTATACTTTTCAAGTGCTGTCTTCGTCCACCAAACCCGCAACCTCCTCTGTGATAAATGTTTTAAATCTCTCAATTTGTCTGCACTTCCATTGCTGTGTGCCGTCTGCGGCTGCGTATTTTCTAATGGATCTATATTAAAAGCTGCATCTGCAGTAGCTTTCCTATTCACCTCATTTGCGAAAAAATCCATGAAAACAGTGTGTCAAATAAATATAAGTGAGCCAAGGTTAATTGAAATCCAACGAAGTGGATGTTGCAAATATATTCAAATAACGGGGGGAAAAACTGGGGGGAGGGATGGGAAAAGAAAACCTCGCATCTACTTTTTACATGAATAATGCCACCATAAGCCAAAGAAGTATCCTGTTTAGTTTACATAAGTAAGGTATGGCGGTGCTCACGGGTTGTGAATAATATTGAAAGAAGGAGAAAAAAGTAACCCGTATAGGAGCACTCAGGTATGCAAAATATTAATTACTTAATTTATTTGACACAATGCAAAAAAAGGAAATGAATAAACAGTACATGATTAAAAACACTTAAAAAAGAGGCATGGACCCCTGTCATGGTTGCTACCCTAAAACACTGATAAGCAACACTAGGGAACGACATTCATTGTCGACCTAAAGCATAAGTAGAATAGTGACTCAAAAAACACTAGGGTAAATCAAAATAAATCACAGTGGGTTATTGGGTTCAAAAGGTACCTATACAGAGCTAAGAATGATTCACACTATACGCAAAAACGTGGACTGATCAAAATATAAATGACAGTCACCAGGCATCACACATCTGCATGAGTGTACAAAAATTTGACCAGTACCTTCAGCATAATTCCTATATAGGAAAGGTAGTGAAAAAGAGTATAGTCCATGGGTGTGTGGAATGGTAGAGTTGGTAACATAGCATGTATAGGAAAATACCTGATGGACGCCTATTACATAACCCTGTGTTGATAGTCAGTGCCCCTAATGAAAGAAAATGATGAAGGTCACAGTCCAGAAAGATAGATAGCATAAGTGCTGGGTAGCATAATTACGTGAGCCAGTGGGTCAGGGGTCCTGCCTAGCACCCCCACTCCGACGCGTTTCGTCCAGAGACTTTAACAAGGAGTGGTGAGGGAACTAGGGCTAAATACTGTTTATATAGGGGTTTTTCGCGCCAAAAGCGGATGAGGGCGGCAGCAGCTGCAGGTACTTAGATTGGATTGCTGCTAGACTTAGATATCTGCGTGTCAGTGCGACACGCAAGCCACGAGCGCACGTGCAGCTTACAGGCACCAGTCTCCACATACATATTCACTGCGCATGCGCAAAGCGCAGCGTCCCAGCGTCCACGCCTGCACACTGACACGCATGGCGTCGCTGCACCTTTTGGTGCGTGTCAGATTGGACCGCACACCGCGCATGCGCGCTAAGTGTGTCAATTATTCCATGTGCTTGGCGATCACAGAAATAGCTGGCAAAGCAATGATACTTGCCCAAAATCATGTATTACATGTTACTGAGGGGGTTAATGTGACTGGTGTCCACTAGTGTTAAACAGAACAGCAGATATCTTTATCAAGACAAATCTCAAAAGTACCACAGAGAGAGGCACATGTGTGTTGGCTGCAACAGCGCACCCTAATGGAGTGGAGGTATATTTAGTGCATATTCTTAAAGCAACAAGAGCTATGTACCTTCAATACTTGTGTCAGTTGTATGACACTTCCCAAATTATACAGACCAAAGAGGGATTGAAAGACATATGCACCATTTATCAATCTAGTCAAGTTATGACAAAATCCAATGAATAGTTATTAAGTCCATAATGTCCAACTTATTGATCCCCTAAGTCCAATAATGTGCCAGATGTATTTAGTCCAGGTATATCCAGTATTAGAGTGTTTGTAGCGCCTGCGGTTACGGCTTTTCCATGCTACACCGGTCCGCAGATGCGGTCCACTGCTCCGGGGTGCATGGACCATGCATAGACCCTCCTGCACAGACATTAAAGGTCAGGACGATACATTCCAAATATCGTGGCCAATCTGGCCTCTGGTCAGTCTTTCAATCCCTCTTTGGTCTGTATAATTTGGGAAGTGTCATACAACTGACACAAGTATTGAAGGTACATAGCTCTTGTTGCTTTAAGAATATGCACTAAATATACCTCCACTCCATTAGGGTGCGCTGTTGCAGCCAACACACATGTGCCTCTCTCTGTGGTACTTTTGAGATTTGTCTTGATAAAGATATCTGCTGTTCTGTTTAACACTAGTGGACACCAGTCACATTAACCCCCTCAGTAACATGTAATACATGATTTTGGGCAAGTATCATTGCTTTGCCAGCTATTTCTGTGATCGCCAAGCACATGGAATAATTGACACACTTAGCGCGCATGCGCGGTGTGCGGTCCAATCTGACACGCACCAAAAGGTGCAGCGACGCCATGCGTGTCAGTGTGCAGGCGTGGACGCTGGGACGCTGCGCTTTGCGCATGCGCAGTGAATATGTATGTGGAGACTGGTGCCTGTAAGCTGCACGTGCGCTCGTGGCTTGCGTGTCGCACTGACACGCAGATATCTAAGTCTAGCAGCAATCCAATCTAAGTACCTGCAGCTGCTGCCGCCCTCATCCGCTTTTGGCGCGAAAAACCCCTATATAAACAGTATTTAGCCCTAGTTCCCTCACCACTCCTTGTTAAAGTCTCTGGACGAAACGCGTCAGAGTGGGGGTGCTAGGCAGGACCCCTGACCCACTGGCTCACGTAATTATGCTACCCAGCACTTATGCTATCTATCTTTCTGGACTGTGACCTTCATCATTTTCTTTCATTAGGGGCACTGACTATCAACACAGGGTTATGTAATAGGCGTCCATCAGGTATTTTCCTATACATGCTATGTTACCAACTCTACCATTCCACACACCCATGGACTATACTCTTTTTCACTACCTTTCCTATATAGGAATTATGCTGAAGGTACTGGTCAAATTTTTGTACACTCATGCAGATGTGTGATGCCTGGTGACTGTCATTTATATTTTGATCAGTCCACGTTTTTGCGTATAGTGTGAATCATTCTTAGCTCTGTATAGGTACCTTTTGAACCCAATAACCCACTGTGATTTATTTTGATTTACCCTAGTGTTTTTTGAGTCACTATTCTACTTATGCTTTAGGTCGACAATGAATGTCGTTCCCTAGTGTTGCTTATCAGTGTTTTAGGGTAGCAACCGTGACAGGGGTCCATGCCTCTTTTTTAAGTGTTTTTAATCATGTACTGTTTATTCATTTCCTTTTTTTGCATTGTGTCAAATAAATTAAGTAATTAATATTTTGCATACCTGAGTGCTCCTATACGGGTTACTTTTTTCTCCTTCTTTCAATATTATTCACAACCCGTGAGCACCGCCATACCTTACTTATGTAAACTAAACAGGATACTTCTTTGGCTTATGGTGGCATTATTCATGTAAAAAGTAGATGCGAGGTTTTCTTTTCCCATCCCTCCCCCCAGTTTTTCCCCCCGTTATTTGAATATATATATATATATATATACAGTAAAACTTTACCAACAATAAGTAACATAAACATAACATATATACGCTATAACATTAATTACATGAACATAAGGTACATTTGCTCATACACAGCAATGTGAACCCACTGTCTCCAGCCCTGGTGATCCAGTGACAGTCTCACACATCTAAGGGGATATCCGGTGTGTCCTCCCACTATTGGTGCACCAGCGAGACCCTTGAAGTGTTGGGAGTAGCGCTACCCCTTGAACTAATGATGCCTTTATACCTATTTGAAGCTTGTGAATGGTAACCCGACTCCCTGTAAAGACAGGCTAGTTGTACCCTGCAGCTGGGTCGTGGACAACAAACCCTTCACATCATACCTGAATCCTGATTTGACTCTCCCTGCATGCAGTCACAGTCTGTGTGAAAGCAATAGACAGAACTACCTCTGTAAATATTTCCCTATCTCTAGGGCCACCCTCATATACACACTCTGACCTTGACTTAGGGACCTATCTGGGGCCTAGTATGTCTAGCCTATGCCTGAGAGAGCCTAACATTACCTCCAGTATATCCTATCTCTTCCCCTCCTAAATAGGATCTGACCCATAACTTGCAACACAAGTTATTAGGGCTTCTCCCATATCCAAGATGGCTGCCGTTGCTACTGCCCTTACTTCAAGACTCAAGAGATTTCAGAGGTAAGAGGGGAATCTCTGCTCCACATGTAATTTGTATTTTTATCATAATTAGATATTATAATAGCAGTTTAATTGTTTACATCAATACAGTATTTTTATATTCACGTGTGCATTTCTATGTTACGCTTCCCCAAAGGAATCTGAAATACAGAGGATGTATTTCTTGCAAGAAATTTATAAAGGGTTATGGTGTAAGGTTATAACATTAAGAATGGAGAGAAAATAGAACAATGTACATTAAAGATCCTGGAAATAAAATAGTACTATAAACCACTGTTAGAGATGCTTTGCATCTGTATCCCTACAGGATATGCACATTTTCTTTCATCCGGAACAACACAGCTGTATAGAGGGAAGTTTGAGACATCAATAAAATTCTGGTGTGTCTGTAGAAAATGAATTTTCAATTGAATTCCAATCAAATTAGCCTTTCATCTGGGTCATGATATTTTGTGTGCTTGTGACCTTTTGTAAGTAAGCTTTGTACCTTAGTCCTGCCGGAGGTGGAAGCAAAACATATTTTAATACGATTATTGAATTGGAAAGTTCAATAACATTGCATGGAAAATAGAGAATGGGATGCCAATTACATTTTCCCAATAAATACAAAAATCAAGGGAACACTTTCACATTAGACAACAGTCCTTTATACTGTATCTAATATCCTGTTTTGGAAATCCAGAGATTTTACTCTCAATATAGTGCATTTATTCTCCAGGTCATGCAAGAGCTGCTGTTGTTATAAACTATTATGCTATTATGATATGTATGTATATCTTTATTTATATACAGTAGCACCATCCAGGTATATAGTACTTTACAGCAGTAATACATGTGTCATAATATTATAAGATCATGGGAATAAGAGCTTCTATTACAAAATAATAGGAAAAGGAGTCCCTGCCCTAAAGAACTTACAATTTAAGTGGTATGTGGGTAGAATATAGAGAGATAAAAGTAGGGTGGTCTGGTAAGTATGTCTGCAAGGGGCCAAGATCAGTGCATATGAGATATATAGTATCAGCCAGTGGACTATACTTTTGTTCAAGAGGTGTGTTTTAAGAAAGGTCCTAAAAATGGAGAGATATGGAGCTAGTCGGATATCGAGGGGAAGGACATTCCAAAGGTGTAGGGCAGTTAGTGAGAAAAGTTTTAGGCGGGAGAGGTCTTTAGAAACAAAAGAGGTTGACATGCTTGAGCAAAATGCAAGTGTACTGTATGGCAGGTGTGTAGTGAGAAATTAAGGCAGAGATGTAACGAGACTGATATGATTCCAATACATCTCATCTTATTTAAAAAATAAATACCAATACCATCACCACTTATTCTTATAAAAAAAACTGTCATGATTTGTACACGAAAGATCATTTAAAATCAACCATTTTTTTCAACTGTTCAATGAACAACGAATTATGATAATGTGATGTATTTTCTTCAAATTGATGAACACTTTCAGTAGAACTTAACAAGAAAGGTTTGGCAAAAGAGAGAAATATTTATATATATAATATATATATATATATATATATATATATATATTATATATATATATATATTATATTTTCATCGTAGGTCTAATATCATTAAAAATGAATACACTGCCTTGGAAATATTATAAGATAATGAAGACATTGTCATGAAACCAATTGATAAAGGCGACGCCGTGGTTATCATATATAAAGAAAAATATATCCTATAAGGCACATGTCAATTAAAAGATCCTAAACACTATGTGGCCCATCAAAATCAAGTTTTGTAAATTCATCGAAAATACTGTCACACAAGCCCATAATGACGGTCAAATTAGAGAGAAAAGAGCTGTATTTTTTTTTATTAAAAACCACCCTGTTCTACCTGTTTCATATCTTCTCCCTGAGATCCATATGGATTTCTATAATCCAGCAGGGCATCCTATAGTCTCTTGCTCTGACAGTATACTTTAACCTCTCAAAGTTTCTTGAAGGGAATTTGCAAACAATTGTGCAAAGCCTGAATACTGTTATCAAAGACACCTCTAATTTATAAACATTCTGAACAATATCAGAGACTGATGTGCTTTACAATATAGATGTTCAGAGCCTCTATACTGCAATTCCACATATTCTAGGGGTCACTGCAGTACAAGAATTGCTAAGATCTACTATATCTAATGAGAGATGTGAATTCTTGATGGAACTGCTAAATATTGTATTAACTAAAAATTATTTTCGCTTTGGAAATTACTTTATCTTGCAGGTCCAAAGCATGGCAATGGGGTACCATACTCCCATGGACACTTCCTATGCTAACTTTTTATATTTACAATACACTTCTTTCTTTTTTTTTTTTTTTAAATGAGAAGATCAACTTACATATTCACCACTGGGGGCGGTAGATCAATGACATCTTTATCTGGAGAGGTACAGTAGTCGCCAAGTTGGTGAAGATGCTAGATTGGGTAAATTCAGCACATACATCAAATTTACACTAGAATATGATCTAAAGACCATACATTTTCTAGATGTATTAATAGCAAAACATATTAGCTGCAGATTTATATGTTAAAAAGACAGGCAAAAATATCCTTCTGAAGGCTGATAGTTTTAACCCACTGAATACTAAGTAGCCTTTAGTCAATTATAGAGAACAAGGCACATTTCAGGGAACAACATTAAATTTGAGAAATATGCCAAACAGATGGTGGATACATTTGTGAGATGAGGGTATCCTAGAAACCAAGCACAAGAATGTGCAGAAAAAGTCTCTAAGAGGTAAAGGCAAAAAAGGGTGGTAGCCGTGCTGGTCCTTTCTTCTACAGTATGTAGTAACAAAGGAGGTAGAGGGAGTAGGTGGTATTATACAAATTATTGGACCAATAAGTAGTTGATATGTTACAAGCTTTCAAAACGCTCAGGGTCCTTCATCTGGTATGGCAGAAATACAAAAACCAAATATTTTATATAATATTTTGTTTCTGTATTTATGCCACACCCAGTGAAGAACCCGGAGAGATTTGAAAGCTTGTAACATATCAACTACTTGTTGGTCCAATAAAAGGTATACTACCACTACTCCCTCCTTTGTTACTAAGATAGAAAGGGAGTCCCTCCTGGTACCAAAATTGAAAGATGCCAAAAATATTAAAATTCCCTGTGTGTCCACATATACCAACCAACATTTAAAATAAGAACTACTATAAAAAACAAAAAATACTGGCACATTTTACAAAAAAAGATACAAAAATCTAGCACCTTTTTCAACAAGAACCCCTTTTTGCCTAGAAATTGGTTTGGGGACAAATTGGTAAGAACAGATTTGGGAGTTAATCTAGAGCCAACTGACCCTTCTCACGCAGAAAAAAGACACATACCCTTACCTACACTGCTGCCACTGTAACAGTATAGTTAAGGGAAAACACTCAGGACCTTAGTCTGTAAGGTTCGATAAGAGCTAATCACGTGCTATCGCATGAAAAGCCCCATTGACATTAATGTTCCTTTCCTGCAATAACACGTCATCTTCGCTGATCACAATTTAGAGGATAAGGGTCTATGTGGAAAAATTATTGAATACAAATACTTTTTCACATGTAGAGTAATAGCAGTTGGGTTGTTTGTGCCCTTAGATGCCCATGTGGCATGATTATTGTTGGTCAAACCTCCAGAACAATCAGGTTAGACCTATATCACCATGTCAGACATCAGGCTGATTACGGATGAATCCCCTGTTGCCCGACATTTAGCTAAAAAAAAAAAAAAAAAAGACACAATGGCCAGGTACATCAAACTGCGGTAATCTAAAATGCAGAATTACCGCAAAAAAGTGCGTTATTTTTTACAGTGCAATACATCAATGTTGCACCATCAAAAATAAAGCACTTTTTTTTAAAATACGTTAAAAATATTGGAACCGATAAAAAGAGGCCTAATACAACATTTTTGGGGTTTTAACAGCCATTCATCAAGTTCCGAAATTTATCAGAATAGGATTAACAGCAGAAATACGTGAATACTTCATCACCTATTCCAGACTAGCGTTAGCCCTATTTTTGTATAATGGCCAATATATTCTTTTAATAAAAGGTGCATAGCTGACATATAAAATAAGATCAAGCTGTTCACAGAGTATTGCAGGGGTTTTTAAGTGTCACTCTCCGTACACCAAGGGACTCTGGAAATTAGGTCCCACTGGAATAGCAATACGCTGCTCGGAATTACATTAAATGAAAATTGATCCAATGATAAACATAGCTAATAATTATCAGTATTAAGGAACAGATCCCATATCAGTGCATTCAAAAACGTTTGTGGTATTTATACACTATAAATAGTATAAATATTCTTGTACTGTTTCCAAGGGTCCTCCTCTTTCTAGAAAACAAGGATTTAGATTTCATGAAATTAGTCATTAAAGCATCACCCCGATATACTATGATGCAAGGCTTAAATGAAGGCACACTAGCAAGTGGGTAGGTCAAATGATGGATTAATCCTATTGTCACAGAAAGCTGGAAGGTGCATTGAATGCATATAGTGCAGTTAGTGAGGAAGTATGAAAATGAAAATCTGTTGTGCTGTGGTAACCAGCGCCTAGTATTCAAGTGTTCACTGAATCCGCATAACATGCTTGCAAATACAGCCGCGGCCCCTTTTATTCTCCAACATCTCCGGATTTTTGTCGGGAATTTTTTCCAAATGCCACGCGCTTCACCGCACTTCACCACGTTCATGCCGCATTCATGTTGCATTCATGCCGGCGTCACCCGCAGTTTATGTGTTTATTAATGTGGTTATTGATAATGGTTCGGATTTAATTGGTTGCAATTCTTTGCGTATCTGCCAGTTGGCAGATATTCATGAATTGTAATGCGCATGCGCTTCAGTAATGTGTCGACTTGCAGGTGTTTAAAAGAATACCACAGTGGTCCATTGTAAATTGGCCTTGGTACTGAAGAAGTTACAATAATGTATCAATTTAGGCTTTTCATATTAAAAAATACATGCACAGTGTCTGGTGTTTTATTGTCCTGAGAGTCCCGAGATGAGTGCACAACTGCAGTCCGTATTCCAAAAACCCGACAGAATGTACGCTTATTTAATATGGGCCGCGATTAATGCAACAGATGATAAAATGGCAACGGTTGGTCAAATTTATCAGTATTTTATCGAAAACTACTGTATGACTTTTACAAATTTTCACCAGATGCTCATGTGTGGAAGCGTGCAATAAGGAAAAAGTTATGTATCGATCCGTGTTTTTTTTGTATTGATCCCGGTGTTATTGGAGGGTATTTGTGTGTATCACCGGATTTTTCCCATATCTATGATCATGGAGACTTCAAAAGGCGAAAGGTCATGTTAAAACCAACTAAGAAACGTCAGTCGCAGGCAAGCAATGCGCCAGCGCCAGCTCCGGCTTCCAATAACGGTCCGAACGTCAGTGAAAACCTGGTGACCGGCAACCCTTGCTGTCTGTCCCCGCCCGGATACCTGCAGCCAGAGCTGGTTTTCGTGTACAGATTCCAGCAAGATTGCATGTACCTAAGCGATTTCCAGCCTCATCAGCTGACTACAGGTGTAGTAGTCTCGCTGTCACCTGTCAGCTACGTGTATGATCAAGAATACGGGACTGGCAGTGGCTCGGCGCCAGCTGATTGTCAAAGTCTTTGGTGAGTAATGTTGCCGTATTTTATTCTGTTTTTTAAATATCAATTCAATGCACAGTCAAGCGATTCTCCTGTAAGCAATATCATTGGCTGAGCAGCTTCTACAGTAGATACTGAACAATTGGTGGAACGCTAGGCGCATGCGCATTGGAACCTTCTTGAAACGCATATGCGTGTCATCACATCGACAGTAGGCGCATGTGCATGTGAAGAGGAGACGCCCCCCAAGGAAATTATTGACTGACTGACCATTACAGTAAAACTTGTACTTTTGTTTTTCCTCAGAAAAGAAAAGTTTGTCATCTCATGCGGAAAACGGCAAATGGAGGGATTTCGATGGATAATATCGCTTTGTGTAACAATGCCTGCACATTGCTGAATCGGATTTAAAAAACCACGTACCGGAGTCTACAGTTTAGTGGCCGTTGTTATTGATTAGGATAGAATACGGTAACTGAGAGCTTCATAGAAAACCTGAAACAGTATGCTGTTTTCAGACCCTATACAATACTTTTTTATATATACTGTATAATAAACCCGAAAAAACAAGAAGTATGCATTTATTCTACATGTATTCCAGTACATATGTGTATTCTATACCCGTACAGCATATTGTTTCAATACTCTTGTGTTGTACAGTACTGAGCATGCCTACAGTATACAGTACAGTATGTTCTAGAAACACTGTATTTTGTTACAGTATAAAAGGAGACAATGGAACAATTTAAAACAAATCAACATTTTCTTTTATTGGTGGAGTATGTACAAACACATTTATTTAAAAATACAATTTAAAAACATTTAGGGGCCTATGCAGAGAGCAGCGAATTTTAAAATTGGCGAATTTATTAAAAAGTAGCTTTTTTGGAGAGTTTTATTCTCCATATGCAGAAATGTGCGAATTCTGCTATGTTTAACATGAATGCGTGTGGCGAGTTTAAATTGGCGAGATGCGCGCTTCAGAAATGTGTAAAAAAAAATTTGCGCCTTTTTTTTTCCTTTGCAATGGCCGCGAGCGGCAGCTTTTTGCCAATTTTTTCTGGCGAGGCAAAAAGGAGACAATCGCGCCATTTTATTGGCGCGAACAGCCGCTAGATGCCGTTCGCGCCTCTCTGCATTAGGATATTTTTAAAACTGGCGAGATGGAGGTTCTCGCCAGCCGCGAGGCGAGTTTTAGAAATAGAAAAGAAAAATTGGCGCGTTTTTCGTAACTCGCCATTTTCGGCTGTTTTCTGCGCGATTTTCTCCAAAAAATGGCGAATTTCGAAATAGCGCTGCTCTCTGCATAGGCCCCTTAAAGTGTACAGCAATTCAAAACATTAACAGGTGTATGGTTTACTGCTAGTGAAAACATTTATGTACAGAAAGTCAAAACATTTACAGTAGGAATGTGAACTGAACAGTCAGTCAGGCCTGCACAACTCCAATCCTCGAGGGCCGCAAACAGGCCCGATTTTCAGGATAACTTTGAAAACCGGGCCTGTTTGCAGCTGACGAGGACTGGAATTGTGCAGGTCTTGTGTAAGTAAAAACATTTCTTAATTAATACAAGTTAAAACAAGCAACAAGTCAAAAAATAAGCAACAGTTGAACAGTCGCGCAAATTCGTTCCCCACCAGATTGTCCTTCCAGGGCCAATGCCTTGTATGACGCAAAATGCCATTGTATTGTATTGTATGTCTTTATTTATATAGCACCATTAATGTACATAGCACTTCACAGTAGTAATACATGTGGTAATCAAATAATTAACAGATAATATAAATAACAGGTTATGGTAATAAGTGCTACAGAAATAAAAGTAACATTAAGGAAGAGGAGTCCCTGCCCTGAGGAGCTTACAGTCTAATTGTTAGGTAGGGAGAACGTACAGAGACAGTAGGAGGGAGTTCTGTAAGTGTGTCTGCAGGGGGCCAGGCTTTATTTATAGTGTTCAGAATATCCACAGTGCTATTCATATGCTTCTTTAAGCAAGTGTGTCTTAAGGTGGGTCTTAAAGGTGGATAGAGGGGGTGCTAGGTGGGTACTGAGGGGAAGGGCATTCCAGAGGTGTGGGGCAGTCAGTGAAAAAGGTTTAAGGCGGGAGAGGGCTTTATATACAAAGGGGGTAGAAAGAAGACATCCTTGAGAAGAACGCAAGAGTCTGGATGGTGCATAACGACAAATTAGGGCTGAGATGTAAGGAGGGGCAGAAGAGTGTAAAGCTTTAAAAGTGAGTAGAAGAATGGAGTGTGAGATGCAGGATTTGATCGGAAGCCAGGAGAGGGATTTCAGGAGGGGAGATGCTGATACAGATCTAGGAAAGAGTGGAATGATTCTGGCAGCAGCGTTTAGAATAGATTGTAGGGGAGACAGGTGAGAGGCAGGAAGGCCGGACAACAGGAAGTTACAGTAATCAAGACGGGAGAGAATGAGGGCCTGAGTCAGAGTTTTAGCAGTCGAGCAACAGAGGAAAGGGCGTATCTTTGTTATATTGCGGAGGAAAAAGCGACAGGTTTAAGAAATGTTTTGAATGTGAGGGGCAAATGTGAGAGAGGAGTCGAGTGTGAAACCTAGGCAGCGTGCTTGGGCTACTGGGTGAATGATCGTAGTTCCAACAGTAATGTGGAAGGAGGTAGTAGGGCCAGGTTTGGGAGGAAGAATGAGGAGCTCTGTTTTAGCCATGTTGAGTTTAAGGCGACGGAGGGCCATCCAGGATGATATAGCAGAGAGACATTCAGAAACTTTGGTTTGTACAGCAGGTGTAAGGTCAGGTGTTGAAAAGTATATTTGTGTGTCGTCAGCATAGAGGTGATAATTAAACCCAAAAGATGTTATTAGGTTACCTAGAGAAAGTGTGTACAGAGAAAAGAGAAGAGGTCCCAGGACAAAGCCCTGGAGTACCCCCACAGAAAGATCAATAGAGGAGGAGGAGGTGTTAGCAGGAGACACTGAAAGTACGATGGGAGAGGTAGGATGAGATCCAGGATAGAGCTTTGTTCCGAATAACAAGAGTATGGAGAATGTGAAGGAGAAGAGGGTGGTCCACAGTGTCAAATGCTGCAGAGAGGTCGAGTAATATGAGCAGAGTGTAATGACCTCTGTCTTTGGCAGCATGGAGGTCGTTAGTTATTTTAGTGAGGGCTGTTTCCGTGGAGTGAGCAGTGCGGAAGCCAGATTGTAGAGGATCTAGGAGAGAATAGGTGTTGAGAAAATGGAGCAAGCAAGAGAATACAAGACGTTCAAGGAGTTTAGAGGCAAAAGGCAAGAGGGAGACAGGTCGATAGTTAGAAAGACAGGTAGGGTCAAGCTTGCTGTTCTTGAGTAATGGTATGACTGTTGCATGTTTGAAGGAGGATGGAAAGGTTCCAGAGCAGAGGGAGGGGTTAAAAATGTGTGTGAGCGTAGGGATTATAGTAGGAGCAAGAGGTTTTAGGAGATGTGAGGGAATGGGGTCAAGAGGGCAAGTGGTAGAGGGAGAATAGGCGATCAACAGAGACACATCCTCCTCTGAGACAGTGGAAAAGGAGTCAGGGAAGGCAGGAGGAGAGTTAGGAAGAGGTGTAGGATGGGAGCAAGAAACAGAGGGGATGTTCTGCCGTATGGATTCCACGTTTTCCTTAAAATAGTCAGCAAAGTCCTGAGCGGAGATGGAGGAAGGAGAGGCAGCTGAGGGTGGTTTAAGTAGAGTATCAAAGACAGAGAACAGTCGGCGTGGGTTAGACTTGTGCATGTTGATTAGAGAAGAAAAGTAGGCTTGTTTAGCTTGCAAGAGGGCAGAGTTGAAACAGGATAGCATAAATTTGTAGTGAAGGAAGTCTGCGAGAGTATGAGATTTCCTCCAGAGGCGTTCAGAGGAACGCAGCATGCGCGTGTGGGAATTTAGCCAGGGTCTAGGGTTAGAAGGGCGAGTGCGGCAGAGAGAAAGCGGGGAATGTAGATCAAGAGAGGAGGACAAGGCAGAGTTGTAGTTCCTGCCCAGGTTGTCAGGGTCTGTAGCAGAGCTGAGAGAGGAGAGGGAGGAGCGTAAAGTGTACTCAAAGTCAGGTAAGTGAATAGAGCGCAGGTTTCTGCAGAACCGCGGGGTAGATGGAGGTGGAGAAGGGGAGAAGTGAGATAGAGAGAATGAGATGAGGTGATGGTCAGAGAGAGGAAAAGGGGAAATGGAGAAATCAGAGAGAGAGAAGTTTTTAGTGAAAACCAGGTCTAAGTAGTGGCCATCCTTGTGGGTGCTTGCTGCAGTCCACTGTTGAAGGCCAAAAGAAGAGGTTAGAGAAAGAAAGTGGGAGGCCCAAGGGAGAGAAGGGTCATCAATGTGGCAATTGAAGTCCCCAAGGAGAAGAACAGGGGAGACTGAGGAGAGGAAGAAAGAGAGCCAGTGAGAGAAAGGCAGAAGGGGGATGAGTAGAGGTAGGTGGGCGATAGATGACCGCCACATGGACAGGGAGAGGAGAGAAGATCTGGATAGTGTGAACCTCAAAGGAGGGAAAAGCAAGAGATGGAGGAACAGGTAGGGTTCGGTAACCCTTTAATGGAGTCTCGAACGATTTTCATTAAAGGATCTGAAATTGAAAAATAGCACCGCAATTCCTCCACAATAGTCCTTCTTAAATTTTCAGGAAGCGCCCTTTTTTGCGTTTTCCTTCGTAGTTTACATTTTTGGCCCACCCGCAGTACACCAAGTAGGACACATGGTGCTTAAAAATTAACATGCCATACTTCTTCGGTAAATTAGCACTAATCACCCTATACTTCTCCCTGAGTGCCGGTGGCAGCTCGCGCAGGAGGATGTCGGGCACCGTATCGATGCAAGCGTATGTTGGTTGGATTCTGGGAGCGGGTGTGCTTCTGGGAGCGGGTGTGCTTGTGGCGGCGGGCGAGGGTAGGTTGTCTGGGAGGAAGATTTCCTCTTGTCTTGGTCGCCGTGTTGTCTCCTGGCGTCGTCTTGACGGGGTTGTCATGTTATCCTCCTCGTCAACGGCATACATGTACACAAATTTTTCTGGTTGAGGGGATGTGCCTTGTTTTGGAAGGTGGTCAAAGGTCCCATTCAGCACATCCATGCCACCCTCCTGCTCTGGCGTCGGGGATACAGGGGCATGAACACAGAGCAAATTATGTATCCCCGCTATGTCAGTCTCTATCTTCTCCATCCGTTGATCCATCTTCTCCATCCGTTGATCCATCTTCTCCATCTGTTGATCCATCATCTCCATCCGTTGATCCATATTTAGCATGGTCTCTAAAAGAAGATCTATCTTTACCAGCATAGTAGAGTTCCTGGGGATATCGACACTTAACCCATTCAGCATGCGGTCTAACAAGCTGGTTCTTGTGCATGGGGTGCTGTGGACATCTGGGTGGATGGGTGCGACGGAGGATGAGATGGGGGTTTCCTGGAGAAAAGCGGCAGCGTTGTCGAAGAAGGATGGAGGTGACCTGTGGATTTCCAGGAGAGAAGCGGCAGCGTCGTCGAAGAGGGATGGAGAAAGTGACCTGTGGATTTCCGGGCGAGAAGCGGCAGAGTCGTCTAAGCATAATGGAGAAAGTGACCCGTGGATTTCCGGGAGACAAGCAGCAGCGTCATTGAAGATTAGTGGAGAAGATGGGCTGTGGGTTTCCGGGAGAGCAGCGGCAGAGACGTCGAAGCGCAATCGAGGAAGTGGCCTGCTAGTTGGTTGGGTTGGCTGCCATTTGTTTTGCCTTGAGTGTACATCACCGAATTTCTTCTTGACATAATAAGGCTTACATGTATTTAAACCCTTAGCCTTTGGGGTCAGCAGAAGGTTTTCTTTATTAGCCTTAGCCTGTCGCTTTGGCCTTGGCTTGGAAACGGTTGCCGCCTTTCGCTTTTTCTGTGTGATAGGCACGGCAGAAGCGAATGGCATCCTGCATCCGTAGAATTGGGGTTGATCCATGGAAGCAGATGGCACAATGCAGTATCTGGACAAGGGCAAGTTCAGATACAGATCATCGAGTGGTGGGCTATGCAAAGTGTGTAACCTTTAATGCATAGCGACGAGTTACAGGTGTTAAAAGTGGGCGTACTCTAATGTGAGTCATTAACGTATAAATACACCATCCATTTTGTGTATTCATTGCACATTGAATACACATCGACTAAACATTGAATATACATTCTTGTGCTTGTATTTCTTTCTACTCGCAGCAATGCCTGTTAAAAAGATTTCAAAGGATCTCAGCATGAGAATTAAGGAGATGTACACGAGCGGACAACGAATTGCAGATATCCAACACTGGTTAGCTGCTTCTGGCCTCGTTGTGCCATCAACCACCGTGTGCTATCATGCACACGGAAAAAACAAACAAACCACGAGGACACCAACGGTAACTAACGCGTAAGTATATTTATATAACTATATAATACAGTATATCTATTATTGTTTATATTGCTGCATATTAATATAACTATATAGTATAGATCTATCTAATTGTATAGTTATTTCGGTATATTTATATAACAACATAATACAGTATATCTATTATTGTTTATATTGCTGCATATTAATATAACTATATAGTATAGATCTATCTAATTTTATAGTTATTTCGGTATATTTATATAACAACAGCATATAATACAGTATATCTATTACTGTTTATATTGCTGCATATTAATACAACTATATAGTATAGATCTATCTAATTTTATAGTTATTTCGGTATATTTATATAACTACAGTATATAATACAGTATATCTATTGTTTATATTGCTGCATATTAATATAACTATATAGTATAGATATATCTAATTTTATAGTTATTTGAGGTATATTTATATAACTACAGTATATACTGTAATACAGTATATCTATTATTGTTTATATTGCTGCATCTATAATTGTTTACTGTAAATGATGTGCTGTACTTGTGGCCTACTGCACTTTAACTTACTGGATTGTTGTTTTTCTGTACACTGTAGGGAGACAACTCTTCTGGTCGACAAAATAAGTGAAGAGAATGATGAGAAGAGTGCCTTATGGGTCAAATACACTCTGCTGCAAAATCACAATCTCACTGTATCCGAGACCAGCATAAAGAAGATGAGACGCAGAATTGGATGGAAATATGGACGTGTGAGGTTAGTACTGGACAGTACAGGAGGTTAAAATGTTGTTTAAGAAACTGTACTGTACCTATAAAATTATTCCTTGTCATTACAGAGCATACCCTATGATAAGGGACATTAACAAGATCAAGAGAGTGGTCCAGGCCCAGGCATGGATCGACAGTGGAGAAACTTTCCAGGATTGCATCTTCACTGACGAGTCTACTGTATCGCTGGAGAGACTTGCCACCTTTGCATTCCACAAAAAAGGTCTCATATCTATGAAGCCGCGTCCAAAACACCCAGTGAAGATGCATGTGTGGGGTGCCATCTCTAGGCATGGACAAGGAAGCATTGTCAACTTTGAAGGTAAAATAAGTCACACGCTTTTGCCTTATGCACTGTATTAGTGTGCAGTTTTTGAGCACTTTTCTTTTCTTGTTACAGGAATCATGAATAGTAGTTGGGAGGCATACATTATGTAAAAAAAAAATTGACAGGTGCCACGCCCCCTTTTGGCCCAAGCCCCGCCCCCTTTTGGCCATAAACCCGCCCCCTGTCCCGCCCCTTCCGTATCCGGTACCGTCCCTTCCGTATCCGGCCCCGCCCCCTGCGCCAATTTTTTGAGGTTGACGACCCCTACGCCAAAAACTCACGTTTGACGCCCCCTTCGCCCAAAAAACGCGGTTGACGACCCCTACGCCAAAAAAACGCGGTTGACACCCCCCTGAGCCATTTTTTTATTATGATGTGTATTTTTTATTCTTTTTTTTGTGATTGGTGCGTACTGTTGACGTAGATTGGAGGGGGCGTATACATACGCTGGGCATGTCCGGGCATGTTTATAGGCGCTTGGGGCATGCCCGAACATGTTTTCTTTCATACGGGGCATGTCTGGACATGTTTATTCTGAAATAACGCAGTGCGCATGTCAGAAATGTTCAAAAGACGATGAAAAGGGGGCATAGCATTTTTTTAAATTCAGACAGAATACTGCCTTACTAGAATAAAACCCTCAAGTGTCAGGGTGGCCGAGTGGTTTAAGGCGTTGGACTTAAGATCCAATGGACGTATGTGCTCGTGGGTTCGAATCCCTCCCCCGACATAATCTTTTTATATATTTTTTATTTGTATAGAGTCTGTACGTGTGTTAGCTGCAACAGGGCTACATAAAAAGAAAAAGCACAATTGTATAATAGTCAAAAATTGCATATTTTATTTTTAAAAGATACAACAGTTTCAAGCAGGAAATAATTACATGTCGTATTTACAATTAAAAAAGTAATTAAGGTATTAAACGGCAGTTAAGGCATTAATAGACTAAATACATCTAGAGTCGTTAGGTTAGTACGATACATAGTATAGAGGGACAGCAATACAATGTCTTATTTACAGTGGAATTTTTTTTTTTAACAGCTTATTTACAGTTTCAACCAGTCAGCCGATGGCGTTAATAGAGTACCCCTCCTCTTGTTTAGTAAATACCCCGGCAGTGATGTTAAACCAGGGGCACTTAAAGAACTGTAACGCAAATAAGAGGTTCTTTTCTGAAGTTGTAAAAGGGTTGATGAAGGAGGGGGCGTTGTATCGGGAGCCCGTATTTTTAAGCGATCCAGGCTTTCTCTATTTGTCGCATTACCCACAACCGATGAGGGGATATTCAGTTCAGCCATCGCAGACAGAAAAGGGCTCCATCCATGTGGTATTTTACGCTTTGTAACAAGTAATGACAATTTACAGATAATTATCTCTTTTTAGAACTGTTTTTTTTTAAAACATAGACTGTGGGGTTGTCAGGCGGAATGATACCGGTTCTTAAGCGGTACTCATCAGGGGTCGTGGCTCTTAAATCTACTAACAAAAAACCATAGGGGACACGTGTGGCATCTTCAAAAGCCTCTAAAAAGAAGTGTGATTTACCAGGATACATTTGACGCGCTAAGGTGTTAATTTGTAATTTATCCCTAGGATTTTTAAAAAGAACCATATATTTAGTGTTTAAATTTATGGTCAAACATTGATACGTGGCAACTTCACGTATGTCGCCCTCTCGCTGGGGGGGACGCTGTAAACGATCCATATCTTGTTTGGGGACCAGGTACATTTTCTCAGTATATTCCATTAGCGGTTAGTGAGAAGGCCAGTCAGCAGCGGTATAGCAAAACCCAAAAGAGAGCCAATAAAGCCACCGGACTGCTTCACCAGGCGTTTCTTTTTTACAATTGTAAATTTTTTATCGCTCAGCTTTTTTATAATTTTACGCCACATTTTAAGTATGCCAATTTGCCGCTTTGATAAACGTATTTTACCTTTTAGAGCATTGAGGGCTATCTCGCATATGGCGATGACTAAATCATTAGACGCTGAACACAGAATAACTTTTCTTTGCTTTGGTGAAGCCCTTACAGTATTAATGCTTTTAAAGTATGCCAATTGCGGCGTAGTCGGTTAGACATGTTTACAACAGCGGTGCGGCTACAAGTAATGACAATTTACAGATAATTATCTCTTTTTAGAACTGTTTTTTTTTAAAACATAGACTGTGGGGTTGTCAGGCGGAAAGATACCGGTTCATAAGCGGTACTCATCAGGGGTCGTGGCTCTTAAATCTACTAACAAAAAACCATAGGGGACACGTGTGGCATCTTCAAAAGCCTCTTAAAAGAAGTGTGATTTACCAGGATACATTTGACACACTAAGGTGTTAATTTGTAATTTATCCCTAGGATTTTTAAAAAGAACCATATATTTAGTGTTTAAATTTATGGTTCTGCTTTTTTTACCCTGGCAAAAAACATTTTGTACGAGGTACATGATACTGAGGTTTCTGTGATGCACATACAGTACTTGGTGAATGCTTTTTCAATTTCAGAGCTCTCACTGGCGGCTTCCATCAAGTCATCAACGATTGTCAAATTCACTTTACCAGGGGGAAAAAGAGCATCGTCATTAAATATAGCTGGTATACCCTCAATAAATCTAATGTGGGGCATAGTGCTTAACAGTTCATCATAAAGATTTTGCCAGCATGCATAAAACCATACGATGTTATCAGGCCGGTGCGACAAGTGAGTGCTAGAATGTTGCAAAATCTGTTTAACAAAATAGCTTTTCCCTGAATTTGACGGTCCGGCTAAAATGCACGAGAAAGGATGTTGAAGCCTGATATCCATTACAGATTTATAATTAGTAACCAAAGGGTAGGTTGTGAAGTCGTTGGTCAGCTGTCGTTTCGTGTACACACACTTTTGTGTTTTCTGTAGAGGACGAGTCTCAATCTGCCAGTAACGTTTATTTCGGACAATCCCCGCCTGTTGTACCACAATCTTTTTCTGATCTTCAGGATCAGAGTGTAAGGGGTAGTCCAGGACAATATCTTTTAAAGTGTCAAAGTTAATCAATTCAGCGTTTGCAGCGTTCAGTGTTATACCTTTAACTTTTAGACACGTTTTACCAGTGGAAAGCTTGTAGCCGTAAGTCTTGGGGCCGGCGGAAACAAATTCTGTAATGTGTGTACCAGTCGGTAGTTCACTAGTCATCTCCCCTAAGTTGTCACCCAGAGGCGGATTCCAGTCACTTGTTTTGCTAACAAAAATGACAGAGTCAGTGTCATGGTAGAGACACCTCTCTTGTAGCTTGTCCAAAACATTGTACAGTTCAAGACGGGCATAGGCCGTCGTAAAACAGGCAATAAAAATATTGACAATACGACCTACAGTGTATCCTTCCTTTGTATACTTCCAGCTAACCATGGCCGTGTCATCATCTAGGAAGTCTAAAGATGACACATCGTATTGCGTTGAAAAGGCGTAACCAAAAAGTTCATCTTAAAAATACCGGCCCCCGATACAACGCCCCCTCCTTCATCAACCCTTTTACCACTTCAGAAAAGAACCTCTGATTTGCGTTACAGTTCTTTAAGTGCCCCTGGCTTAACATCACCGCCGGGGTATTTACTAAACAAGAGGAGGGGTAGTCTATTAACGCCGTCGGCTGACTGGTTGAAACTGTAAATAAGCTGGTAATTTTTTTTTCCACTGTAAATAAGACATTGTATTGCTGTCCCTCTATACTATGTATCGTACTAACCTAACGACTCTAGATGTATTTAGTCTATTAATGCCTTAACTGCCGTTTAATACCTTATTTACTTTTTTAATTGTAAATACGACATGTAATTATTTTCTGCTTGAAACTGTTGTATCTTTTAAAAATAAAATAAGCAATTTTTGACTATTATACAATTGTGCTTTTTTTTTATGTAGCCCTGTTGCGGCTAACACACGTACAGACTCTATACAAATAAAAAATATATAAAAAGATTATGTCGGGGGAGGGATTCGAACCCACGAGGACATACGTCCATTGGATCTTAAGTCCAATGCCTTAAACCACTCGGCCACCCTGAAACTTGAGGGTTTTATTCTAGTAATTCAGTATTCTGTCTGAATTTAAAAAAATACTATGCCCCCTTTTCATCGTCTTTTGAAAATTTCTGACATGCGCACTGCGTTATTTCAGAATAAACATGTCCCGACTTGCCCCGTATGAAAAAAAACATGTTCGGGCATGCCCCAAATGCCTATAAACATGCCCGGACATGCCCCGCGTATGTATACGCCCCCTCCAATCTACGTCAACAGTACGCACCAATCACAAAAAAAAGAATACAAAATACACATCATAATAAAAAATTGGCTCAGGGGGGTGTCAACCGCGTTTTTTTGGCGTAGGGGGTGTCAACCGCGTTTTTTTGGCGTAGGGGTCGTCAACCTCAAAAAATTGACGCAGGGGGCGGGGCCGGATACGGAAGGGGCGGTACCGGATACGGAAGGGGCGGGACATGGAGCGGGTTTATGGCCAAAAAGGGGCAGGGCTTAGGCCAAAAAGGGGCGTGGAACCTGTCAAAAAAAGTTTGACATAATGTATGCCTCCCTACTACTATGAATAAAGCTTTTTTCCAAGTGCAAATTGTGCCTGAGATTGTGGAATACATAACACGTGAGTTCCCAGATGGTCACCGTTTCTACCAGGACAACGATCCAAAGCACACCGCATCAACAGCGCATATTCTTGAGCGCGGTATCAACTGGTTGAAGAAGCCAGCGGAGTAAGTGCGGTAACCGTGTCTCATTTTTCCCCACTGTTTTTACTGTGTATCTCTTTAACTAATTTTCCTTTTTTTCCCCCTCCAATGACAGATCACCAGACTTCAATCCTATCAAAATGGACTGGCATCAGCTGAAGGACCATATCCGAAAAGTCGTGAAACCCTCCAAAAAGGATGAGTTAGCACAAGGCATAATGAGTTTTTGGAATGATGTACTCACCGTGGAATGATGCAATAAATATATTGACCATATTGCGACTGTGTTGCCCATTGTGATCGCACGTAATGGGCAAGCATCAGGAAGGTAGTATGGTATAGTACTGTACTGTAGTATGGAAAGTACAGGCACACCAAGTATAGTACTGTATTATACAGGTAAGTATGGCACAGATTTTTTCTTTCCTGAGAGAGCAGCAGTAGCCATCTGGTTACAAAGTATTTAACGGTTGTCACAGTATACAGTAGTTCCAGTATAGACTAGTTTGACAGTACTAACTGCATACTGTAGTCCAATATGGAGTAGCTATACAGTACACAATGCCATAATATGTACCTAACTGCACAATTTTTTTCTTTCCTGAGAGAGCAGCACTAGCCACCTGGTTGCAAAGTATTTAACAGTAGTTACAGTATACTGTACAGTAGTTCCAGTATAGACTAGTTTGACAGTACTAACTGCATACTGTAGTCCAATATGGAGTAGCTATACCGTACACAATGCCATAATATGCACCTAACAGCACTAATTTTTTATTTTCTTGTCTTTTCAGAGAAAAAAGGATGGAAAGGGGGAGGGGGGGTATCATGTGTACATTGTGTGAACTGTGTGTACAGTAAAGTGTATCTAAAGTGCAGTCATGATGTACACAAAACCTTCCCTCTCTCAATGAACTACACAGAATGAGAAAGAAGATAAAGACGGAAAATTGTATATTATTGTACAAAGTATATTATTATATTTTATATATTATTAATTAATATTATTATCAATGTGCATTATTCATGATTATCCACCGGCCCTCAATTGTCAACAGACAGAAGAACTGAATAAAGACTGCATTTTGTAGGGTACAGCTGCATGAAGGATTAGCTGTACTGTAGTTCAAAGACATGGCATATTTTCAACAAGCAGGTTAACATAATAATTTGATCCCCATGCCCCAAATACATAAAAACCACACAAATCAACCATGTGCAGTCAAACGCACAGTGTCGCAGTCAAAAGCTACAGCACATATTGAATATCGTAATATCAAGATGGTTTAGGCAGGCTTGTGGAGAAAATAAAAATAAAAAATGACGAGAATTTTTTTTTTTTGGGTCACTCACTCTTGAATTTCGCAAGCAAGCAGTGGTGAAGTTATAGACGCATGCGCAGTAATCATCAGCTAGCAAGCAGGAATGTGATTGAAACCAGAAAGACACACATTCAAAGGAATGGTGTGGGAGAGGTGTACTGTACTGTAGATAAGATAAGAAGTTGAAATACTGCAGTGCAGTAAATTAGCCTATGTGTGCGGGGGCGAGCGAGGGGAGAGTGCTGTACAGGCCGAAATGTGATACTATTAAAGTACACGCCTATGCATTTCAACAATGTTCAAATGAGACATACAGCACTGCACATACATGTATAAATAAGCAAATTTACAATTACTGCGCGCACACACGCAGACTGTGTACTGACGTACAGTAGGTTGAACTGCTAAAGTATTAGACTTTGAAGACAACAGCTCGCAAACACCCCCCTGAGTTTTTAGACGGTATTGCAGTATTGCAGACAGCGCTAATAAAATGCTAATATTACGAGCGCTAAAATACCGGAACATATTCCGGGAACAAAAAAAAATACTGCATCTGCCCGCGGTTATCAGAGTTGCGCCGCTACGGCCGCACTAGGATAAAGGCGGCTGCAGCTGTAGGCGTCCTAACCGGCTTGCTCCAACAATCTCACAAATGCAGCAGAGAAAAATAGGACCAAGGTTGTACACTGCTTGAAAAAGGTCTTTACTGATTAGCAGATACCTTCATTATCTTAGCTGTTAGCCACTAAGGCAGTGATTCTCAACCATGGGTCCGCGGTACCCTGGGGTTCCATGGAGCAGTCCCAGGGGTTCCGCCGAGCTGCCCGCACTCACTGCGTCCCCCGCGACTGCTCTCCTCCTGGCTCTCCTCCTCCCTCCTCCTCCTCCCTCCTCCTCCTCCCTCCTCCTCTGTAGGAGCGCGCTCTAGCAGTCTGGCACTTCCAGTGCCTGCTGGGAGCTAGAGCGCCTCCCGCCCACCACCTCGAGCCTCCCACCCACTGCTTCAAGCCTCCTGCCTGCCTCTTTCTGCCGCCATCACCTGTGGTAGACATATGGGATGGGGGAGGGAGATCCGTATGGGGGATCAGTAGCACCGTAGCATTAAGACCATAGTGTGCAGGGGATGGGGGGGGGGGCAGAACATGGCCTGCTGTAGTAGATTGCTGGGATGGGGGATCGGTATGAGGGGTGAGTGGTGCGAGCAGAGAGGGAGATCTGTGGTGGCTTGTGAGCTACAGGAGGAGGGAGATGTAGGGGGGAGAGTGATGAGAGATGCAGGATGGTTATATGAGATGCAGGGGGTGGGTATATGATGAGGAGGATTATGATGTGGGGTGCTGGGGAGATATGAGGTGTATGATGAGGTGTTCTGGTGGAGAGATGAGGATGATGATGATGATAATGATGATGACGACGACGATGACGACGACGACGACGGACGACGACGACGACGACGACGACGATGACGACGACGACGATGACGATGAAGGGTGCTGGGGGAGATATATGAGGATGATGAAGGGTGCTGGGGGAGATATATGAGGATGATGTTGAAAGGTGCTGGGGGAGATATGAGGATGATGATGAAGGGTGCTGGGGGAGAAATATGAGAATGATAATGTGGGGTGCTGGGGAGATATGATGATGATGATGATGATGATGATGATGATGATGACGATGACGATGACGACGACGACGACGACGACGACGACGACGACGACGACGACGACGACGACGACGACGATGATGATGATTTGTTTAAATATGTATTGTTGGGGCTGGGGGTCTTTTTAAAATGTATTGAGGCGAAGGGGGTCTTTTTAAAATGTATTGGGACGGTGGGATCTATTAAAAATGTATTGGGTTGGTGGGGGTCTTTTTAAAATGTATTGGAGTGGTGGAGGCATTTTTACTATGTATTGGCGGGGGCATTTTTACTATGTTTTGGCGGCGCGGGAATTTTTTTTATGTATTGCAGGGTGTTGTTACATGTATTTAGGCGGAGGGGTATTTTGGTATGAATTTTGTGGGGGGGATTGAGTGATAGTGGGGTAATTGATGGAAGGTAGGGGTGAGTGAGAGGAGAGTGGGGGGGAGTGAGTGAGGAAAAGAGGGAGTAAGAGTGAGATAAATACATGCGACTTGGAGGAGGGCGAGTGAGTGAGACAGAGAGGAAAGAAATACATGGGTAGAGGGTGGGAAATAGAGGGGGTTTGTGAGGTGTGAAATTAACCTAATATGTGTTTGCTAGATAGAGGTTCCCCAAGATTTTTCGAAAAACTTGAAGGGTTCCTCCAAACAGAAAGGTTTGGGAATCACTGCACTAGGTAGTGAAGGAGAATTATTAATGCAATTTAATGGTTATTGTTTTTTTAAATTACAGCTTAATATTAATTTCCTACTAAGGTAATGAAGCGTTGCTTTTATTTGTATTTTTCATATTCTTCAGTATTGAAGCAGGGGGTCACCAGAAATATTTCCCGAGATTCAGACCTCCGTAGGTGGTGCCGGTATCTTGGGGCTGTTTAAATGTCCTGGTCACGTGGGCAGTGACGCGGGAAATTTAAACTTGCACAAGATACCAGCACCCCCTACGGAGGTCTGAACCTCGAGATGCATCGGGTCCCCAGACCTGAAATGAATTCTGTTAATCTCCAGAGACCTCCTGCTGCAATACTGCGTACTAAAAATAGTGAGATCTGCTATATAAGGCCATGATTATAGTGGCAGCGGTAGCGTGTTTGAAGGCACATGCCGCCAAAACAATTACCTGCAATCCGTGAAGGGGCACATAATGCGCGCGACTGCGACCACACAGATGCGCGATGGAGAGGCAGAATCCTGGAGAGACAAATGAATTTGTCTCTCCATGCGATGGCCACTTGACGTTAGCGTCACATGAAGCGGTTTGGCCAATCATGGTGAACCGCTCATGTGATGTCATGCGCCACACCTCCGCCACGTACCCTGTGCCGCCTGCCTACAGTGCAGGTTTTGCACGTGTGCACCACACGAATGAAGTCACGCGCATGCCCTGCAGTGGCCACTACAATCGCGGCCTATGCTGCGTGGGGAGACACAGAGAGAGGGGCTGCATCTCCCTGATCTATTTGCACAGCTCTTACAGACTGGTTCTGGCCCCGTAGGATTAACACAGCAGGAGTCCCATTCAGAATGGACCCCCGCTGCGTTAATCCTTCAGTGAAGTTCTCTGTTCTCTGAGAGCAGTGAGCCGTGTGGGGGCTGCACTTACTGTAGGCTGCACACCTTCCGGTGTCCATGTTTAAATTCTCCCACGTCACGGCCCATGTGATCGAGGATTTAAACAAACCAGAGGGATACTGGCACCCCATAACGGGGGCCTGTAACTCGGGAATTAGGGGGTCCCTTGACCTGAAATCAATGCGGTTCAGCCCCAGAGACCCCCTGCTACAATACTGTAAAATGAAAATCTAATAAAATCCCCACAATCACCTGTTAGAGGCGCGCAGGTAGAGTGACTGATTCAGTCTATTTCCTACCGCGCGTCTCTTACAGACAGGTAGTCCTGGTAGGATTCACACAGCAGGGACCCCACTGTGTTAATCCTTTGGGCCATTATAGTCTGCTTCGGTCCACCTATAAAGTTATTGCGGCATAGTGCAGTTTTCATCTCGAGATGTGGTTGAATGTTGGTGGCTGCATCTGTATATATATTTGACGCCACGGGGTCATGTGACATGATGTCAAAGGCGTCAAATGACGCTGTTGGTCACATGACCTGATGTCACAGGCGTCAAATGACGCTGCGGGTCACTGACCTGATGTCACAAGACCCCGGAGCATCATTTGATGCAACTGCAAGGCAGATGGGGGGCGCGAGCTCCAGAGCAGGCCAGACAGGGGGGGCGCAGCAGTAAAAGTTTGCGCTCCCCTGTACTAGACTACTCAAATGTTCGTGAGATTGAAATATGAAAATTCCCGTGTTATTGGTTCACCCCTCACAGATGAATTATTATTTTGGTATCAGGCCATTGCTTTTGAAGGCATAATTTTTCCTTTAGCAAACCCCAGACAAATCTTTTGTGGGTGTGACTTACAGATATATCCAGACTTACTCTCCTCCGGGCCTTGATTTTCCCAGTGCCCATGTGGCTGCAGTCCAGCTGCATTGCAGACATGTAGCCATGTCTGGTCCCTGTCCGCAGATGCTTCTGCCTGCCATCTGGATCCATGTCTTAGCTGAAGGTAAGAGATTTTGGTTGTATTTCCCTCCCCCTGGATGATGTAAATGCCCATGGAATGATACATCATCAAGGGGGATGGACAGGACAGGGGGATCCTGTCCAGCACCCATGATGATGTAGGTGCCAAATATGGCCATATAGCCCCCCCCCTCCCCCTCAAAATTTAGAGATCAATATAAGGGATAGACATCAACCAGGGGGGAGGAAAATTCAGCCTGCATCTCTTACCTTCAGCAGAGACAAGGATCCAGATGGCTCTGAGGCGGATGTAGACAGGGACCGGACACAGCTGCGTAGCTCTTCTAAGAGGTGTATTGTTTTTCTCTCCCTGCAGTTGGCCCACTGTCTGTTGGCCCACAGTAAGTCTGGCTATATCTGTATCTACTACTCAACACACATTCCTTTGCCTTTTTAGGGCTGGGGGAGAGAAGATGATTTTAAACTCAAATGAATCTGAGATGACAAAATACCTAATAACGCTCTCCGTATAACACCTAGAATAATGCTAGCCTAATCATTACATTTGTATGATTTTTGGAAAGGCGAAGATATAATTTTTTCTGTCGCAACTTTTAGTTTGAAAGAGGAAACACATCTCTGTCATAATAACTGTCAGTAAAATTCTGTTTTTTGGCTCGTCATAACCCTATAACTTTTAGCCATGTTAATTTTAACCTTGTTACATTATGAGGGATCTTTAATAAGTAATATGGTGACCATCTTCTGCTGGCCAGAAATGACTCATAAATTTGTATGATTCCCCCTTTGAAGTTACCCTTGCCAGATCGGGTCAAATCTTTGGAACAAGTATACACTGTTACCTCTCACCAGTCACTTTACTTATAAACATATTTATTTTTATTGTTTTATTGACCCATTAATGCAGACACCATGACAACAGCAGGTTACTCTAACAGGAGACGTAGAATCATTTTTTTTTAAAATGAAAGTCAACCCCTTGGTTGCTGTATTTGTTCACACAACTTAACATTTATGTCACTAGCATTGCAATTCTCATTTGCAATCATGTTTTTTAAGAGATGCAGAGACGATGAAGCAAATCACTGAAAACTGCGTATGCAAAAAAATATAGAAAAATATTAAAAATCTGAAAGAAACATCAAATGTCAATGCACAGGCAGAAATCAATAAGGACCTTTCCTATCTGCTCCAATAATGACTCCCACATTCGCTCACTGACACAACTGGAGAAAATGTAACATGAAGCACCATGAGACATTAGCACAAAGGGAAGCAATATAAAATGTTTAATTGTTAATGTAAATAGCAGCATATCTTAATAATGCTCATTTGCTTTAACGAGGAATGCTCAATACACTCAATTTATTTGTTGTTCTCTTCTTCATTTCGGGTATCACGCTTTGTGACTGGTAAAACAAAAAATGTGTTTCTAGTCAGTACTGTAGGTATTTTCTTATAGTAAGTATTTTAAAATGTTTAATATAATAATCCCTCAATATCCTAACTGTAGAACCATATTTAATCAACAAAAAGAGAATTAAAACAGTGGTACAATAGTTCCTGTGCCTCATTCATGCTTTGAAGAAGGTGGCTACAGGTCTGATACTTGTCCCTTTCAATTCTGTTATTGGTTGGTGTCTTAAAATGGGTTATTTATGATGAAAGTTCTAACCACAAAAACAGCACAAGATTTACCAAACACAAAAATCCTATTAAAAGCAAAAAACATTTGATGGGACTTTTGCAGCAGTTTTGACTTTGATAAATAACAGCTTATAACTTTAACTAACAGTTCAGCTTATGATGAAAGTTATTGTCTCAGTAAGAAAACCTATAAAGAAACTTTTCTCTTCTAAGTGGCCATCGTAAAACAACTAGAATTCTTCTGCAACTTGGATATGTAGCTTTTGTTTTTTTACTACACTTTCAGTTGTTTAAAAGCAATAAAAAAGACTGATGCACATGCTCAACTTGCAGAAATGCTGCAATAAGTACTTGCAGAAATGCTGTCCTTGCCAAAAAGATAGAAATGCTGTTGTATAGTATCTTAGTACAGCTAGCAATAGAATATTATTTGCCATGAGAAAGAGGACAAATTAGGTCAATCTTAAATTAAACTACAGTTTGAAGAGGATTTATAAGTGATATGAAAAAGGTATAGGGCCTCATTCTAGTAGCTTCGATAATCAACTCATCGAGGATTTTGAGCAGCTATCGCAAAAATTAGTGCGGGTAAGGCATTTTCTCGCCATTTCTGGATCCTGGACAAACACATAGTGCGGGAGCTGGCGAAAAGCTAAAACTTGCATTTTTTATAAAATCACACTATTCTAGTAGCCTTGATAATCTCATCGGAGCTCTGGAATTGCGATTTTATCAAAGCTTCTTCTCGCCACCGAAGGCTGGCAAAAATGAATCAGAAAGCAGGACTTTAATATCAGCTACGGAGACACCGGCATCAATCCGATGCAATAAAAATACATTTACAGGCAGCTTCATTACTGTAGCGGCTAACTGTGAAGGCAATGAAGGGGTTAACTACCAGTGACAGGTTTACTGTGGGTAGCGCGGGTGGGTGAAGGTGGTATATGGCCCATGGTAGGTATTTATGCCTTGTGGGGGAAGGGGGTGGGGGTTGAAAGAGGAGTTAACCCATTCATTACCTTAGCGGTTAGTACAGTACAAATATTTTATTTGGAATGGGCAAATGAGCTATTATGTATGCAAAACGGTGAAACAATTAGGCGTTCCTATTGATGAGTTGCTTGGGGAACTGCATGCCCTGTGCATGTACGAGACCCTGTCTGTGCTGAGACGTCATAGGGAGTGCAGTGTTTGTGCCGTGGGACACATGTAGCAGGTAACACCCTTCAGTATGTCATAGACATTAGAAAACGCCTAGACATGATAGGTTGGTTTGCTAAGGAAAATCTTAAATCTGCTCAAGAACGTCAAGAGGGGCAATATAATCAAAATGCCCGCATAAGTGTCTTCCAACCTGGAGACCAAGTGATGCTACTATTACTGATTTCATAGAGTAAACTCCTAGTGAAGTGGCAGGTCCTTTCCAAGTTCTCCGCCATACCGGGAGGTGAACTATGAGATCTCTCAACCAGGGTCCAGGAAGGGTAAACAAATCTACCACGTAAACCTCTTGAAACCCTGGAAAATTATGAGATCACTATTCATTCACCCTCTGGAAGGAGAGACGGATTTGGGTCCCCAGCCTCCAAAGGGTAGTACTTACAATCACTATCAGGTCCCTATGGGAGAGCAGTTAACAACGGAACAAAGGTCAGACCTTCTGGAATTATGTGACCAGTTTCCAGATGTATTTTCTGAACTGCCAGGGCAGACTGAGTTAGTGTCCCATACGATTGAGATGGAACCTGGCGTAAAAGTACAGTCCCATCCCTACATGCATACCCAGTGCCAAGCGTGGACGAATTGCTTGACTCCCTTGGTAAAGCAGAGTATATCTCCACCCTAGACCTCACGAAAGGATATTGGCAGATACCTTTAGCAGAGGAATCCAAATACAAAACAGTTTTCACCACCCCTCTCGGTTTATACCAATTCGTCACATGCCGTTTGGGCTTCATGAGGCTCCAGCCATGTTCCAAAGGTTAATGGACAAAGTGCTACCACCCCATAGGGCATATGCCACTGCCTAATTGGATGACATTGGCATCTATAGTAGACACTGGCAATCCCATATAAAAAGGTTAAGGACCTAAGGTCCTTAGGAAAAGCAGGACTCACTGCCAATCCAAAAAAATGAGCCCTGGGAAAAGCCACTATAAAATATTTTGGCTATGCGATTGGGGGAGGGATAGTAAAGCCAGCAAGGTGGACGCCATAAAGGAAGTCCCAGCCCTACAGACAAAGACACAGGTCTGCTACCTTTTGGGGTTAGCAGGGTACTACAGGCAGTTTATACCAACATTTTCAGAGAATATAGTACCTCTAACAGATTTTAAAAAAATACTTTGACCGACCCAAGTTAGATGGTCTCTGGAGTGCCAAAGCGCCTTTGATATGTTAAAGAAGTGCCTCTCAGAGGACCCAGCTCTCCGGAGCCCAAATTTTAAGGAGCCCTTCATAATTCAGACGAATGCCTCCGAGGTAGGACTGGGAGCAGTTCTGTCACAACAATTTGAAGGTGTTGAACACCCCATATTGTTCATCATTCAGAAGCTGTTTCCAAGGGAAATTAGGTCCTCTGTCATTGAGAAGGAGAGCCTCGCCATAAAATTGGCAATTGAGGCCTTGAGGCATTATGTCGTGGGGGTACACTTCACCCTAGTCACTGACCACGCACCCTTGAAATGGTTAAATACCATGAAGGACACAAATTCATGGTTTACCCGGTGTTACAGATGCAGCGGCCGTTATTCGAGCATTTCACGTGTTTATACCCATGTCATGGCGCATGATTTCTTCCAACCTTACCACCTTAAGACGCGAGTGCAGAAAATGGCACTTTAGTGTTCTGGTTTTTAAACACCTGAAAGTGACACATTAGCACAGTAGCAGAGTACTGTACACATTACAATTCAATCATTTCTGCAACGGATACGAAACAGAATCCATGAAATTCAAACAAAGCAACTGCGATAAACACATGTACCTGGTGTGATTGGCCGCGTGAATGCTGCGTAGAATACTGCAGAGCACACGAAAATGGCTCTGTGAAATGTTCGAATAACGGCCGCTGCATCTGTACATTGCCCTCCAGCCCTTCTCTTTTGATATACAGCATAGGCCAGGGAAGGAGCATGGAAATGCCGATTTTTTTGTCAAGAGAAGGAGTGGAGGGTCGGGCTTCAGCCATGTGGGGCCCTAGCCACACAGAAACAGGGGAGGCATGTGACAGGGTGAAGTCAGGTACTGATAATTACTGTATGCCTGGGAAACATACATCTGAGTCCTTCATCCAGCACTTAGAAGGTTAACACAGTAAGAATAATTGAGCAATCAGGAAGTAAGCTGACACACCTGACAACCAGCTTTATAAGGAGGCTCATGCTTGTAGCAGGTGGCTGTCTGAGACTACAGAGCTGTTCTGTGCTGTGCAAGCTGCTATGCAGTTGGATTTCCAACCCTCTCTCAAAGTAAGAACTTTGATATTGTTCCTTGACTATTGTGGTGTATGCTTAGGTTTTGGGAACTGGACATAGCCAGCTAGCCAGCCCAATATATAGGGCTTGGAGTGTAAGAAAGTTCTCCCTATGAGGAGTAGGTGTTCTTTTTGTAAGTTTTGTTTTGCCTTTAAAGGGACAGTGTGCCCAAATGTTTAGTTGTGCTGTGAATAAATAAAACCACTCAACATTTTCTTTAACATGAAACTACATGTGTGGACTATTGCCTGACCTCGCCTGACCTCTCCTACAGGCCATCCTGCCACAGTGTACAATAATATGTGTACATATTATAACAATAATTAACATGAGACAGAGGTAGTGAACACAACTTTGTTACAATTACTTCACTGCGTGCGAACAATAAACGGAGAACAAATGTAGAGGTCAAATAACAAGAACACTATTTACAGAAAATACTCTCCTCTTGTTTGTGACAAAACTGCCAGGCTCACTAGGCCCCCTCGTTCGAGGCCTACCACGCCTCAATCTAGATGGGATGGGTGACTCCACAGAGGATGGAGAAGGAGGCGGAATGGCCAGCACCAAGAAGATCCCTGATCTGGGCAGGGAATCACTTGATGCTGCAGGGATGGTGAGCATCGAGGGAGTGCTTAGGCTCTCCATTCCCTCTTGTACAGCGCATGTCAGGTCATTCAGAGAAGAAATGAGCTGGCCAAGCCCATTGATGATGGCGGAACTGTGCTGCGGCATCTTGTTACCCAAGATCTAGAATTGGCAGGTGCACAAAATATTACCCAGAAGCCCATTTATGGTGTGAAATCCATGGCACTGGATTGACATGAGCTCCTGCTGCCCAGCAAGAACAGCTGCTTCATATTGCTCATCTGTGGGCACCACTCTTAAGCCAGGAGCAAGACAGTAGGTGGCTGAACCTCCAGAACAGCTGAGTTGCAGTGACAGGATCAGCAGGAACTGTGCTAGGGGCAGCAGGAGCTGTATCAGCAGCAGCAGTAGCAACAATTTAACTCTGCTTAGCCATGTCGATATTTCACACTGCTGATATGACTGAGTAACGTCAGTATTTAATGTATATTTATTATAATTTAACCGTGCTCATGAGCATTAATTTTAGGTAATGCACATGTGTAATGTTTCTTTTCTTCTGGGAGAGGAGGAGCGCAAAGTAGCATGTCAGAGATTCTTCTCTCTCTGACTGGAGCCCTTGTGGAGAGAGAAGAATCTCTGACATGCTTATTTAAACAAGAAGTTTTGTGAGTGCAACTACCTATGGCTATATGATTGATAATTTCTAGTATCAACACTCTGCACTATATTTGCCTTTATCTTTTTATCCACATATATTACTGAGCTACTTTGCGCTCCTCCTCTCCCAGAAGAAAAGAAACCAATCACCCTGGGACTTGGAACAGTCCCCTCTGAGGAAGTTGAGCTGCATATCACCATTTGTATATTTTTTATATTTACTCATTATCACTGGCTGGTGAAGGGTATTAATAATTGTTTATAGGTGATTCACACTTGTGTTTTATCAGATTTTCTTTAAACACTGTTTTGATATTCACTTTTTGGAAGCGCCCGGTCCATTTCCTTTCCCCTTTTCCCTGCACAAAAAAACATGTGTAATGTGTCTGTAATGCATGCACATTAATTGGAATGTACATTATAGTTTTGCCAATGCGAATGTGCAGTGTATTGGTTAATGTTTCTCTGCGCAAGGAAAATCAACGTTAAAACAGGTAGCGAAACAATGCTATTACAATGAATATTATTTTTGCATATCATTAGCATTGTAGATACCTGTTAAACTGAGGAAACCTAATGATTTTACCTATTTAGGTAATGTTTCAGTAGTAGTAGAAATGGATGAACTAGTCAAAATCTGTTCTTTAGAATTTCCCGGGCTTTCCCTTCAATATCTGTTATGTGGGGGAAAATCCGCAGGCGGATCATTCCAACTTCAATCTGTGTGGATTAGTTCAAATCCCGCTATGTGGCTTTGTTGTGTGGCTTTAAAATAACCCCTCAGCAAGATTAACCTAAATCCATTCCGCGGATTGTATATATTTTTAAGTTATCATTGTAATGTAAGAGAGAGTATGATGGATTAATTTAATGTAGGAAATGTTAAAAAAAAAAACACTGGTTGATTAATCTGCCGTTAAAAATTACAATCGGAGTAACATTATTTTTTCTAATATTTTTTTAACTGTCTACAGTGAGCCATTATTTTTCTGTCAACAATCAATTAAATGCTACTATATGCACATTCCAACACTGATCAAGGAAACATGAGTATTAATTAAATAGAGTACATGTGCTAGACAAGGAATGTGTGTCAATCCTGCTGTACAGTATGTTGCCTAGTTTCATTGCTACAGTACACCTAATTTAAAACCGTTATCCCCCACCACATACCATACTCAACCTCTAGTGCCCTTTGACTTGGGTGTTACCTACCTTGCTATCCCATTATGTAAGTATTTTGATAAAACATCAGAACTATGATTTGTATGGGCCTTTTTTTATCAATACTATGCAGACATACATTTTCATGTCTATTGAATGGGTTGCTGATGCAAACGCCTACTGTCTTTTTTTTACTGTACATACATCATGGACGTTATGTAATTGGTGGGTGGCAGCCAGATGACAAATGTCAATTCTGACAGAGATGTTAGCGATGGGTGTAGCACTGCCTGTCTGACACAGCACTTAAGGGACTGAGTTGTTTGGGACACCAATACTACTAGATGTTCAACATTCAAATAGGACTAATATATGATGCCATAATTGCTTCTTTTGGCAATAAAATAATGATGTGGTTGATTGTACGGTAATCGTGAATTATCATACTGCACCGACACACTTTATTCGAGCAAATACCCGGTATGTACCTGGCAGATACCTGGAATGCGCCGCTCCTCACCTCTGACAAGCCCCGTTGCATTTGCCTTCCCAGCCTGGGTTCATGCCTGGCTGATGGGCGGCTGATCTGTTAAATGATAATGATTAGGATTTAATAGGCTGCAATGCTTCGCGTGTCTACCAGATGGCATAAATTCATGAATTGTAATGCAGTATATATATATGTAGTGTGCAGTATTGCAGCCAATGGGAATAAAATGCTTCAATCCCTGCCGGAAAATAACTCAATGCACTCGGGCAGAAAACAGTCACAAACCTCAATACACCCGGGTATACCCGAATTCGTGGGACTAGCCGAGCTCGAATAAAGTGTGTCGCCAGTGTATGGCAGAGTGTAAGATCACGTAAGGAAGGCTAGACTAGGAGATAACTAACCTCACATTGTGGGGTGCTTGCAGCGGGCCAGCCACTGTAATTCCAGCACCAATAGCGTTTTATTTAAACCAGGTAGTAATTAGATGCTCTGACCCATGTAGGCTGTAACCTATAACCACCAGTAACACGTTATTTATATGATTTATCTTATTATTGCAAATTGCCACAGCTCATTCCAGTACTTTAGGATCCCTTTCTCTAGCTGCTTTTGTTTGCAGGCTTCACATATTTTCTCAGATGTTTTGGTGCATGCCACATCAATTCAATGGGTTTCAAATCTGTACATCTACAAATATAGAGACAAAGACAGTATAGTTATTGCCAAGAATAAAACAAGCACATACAACAGAACAGTACAGCACAGACAGTTGATAGAATACTATTATTCAAAACAGTTACAGTACTTACTCTGGTAAAGTTTGGATCCAATTAATTCCACTGTCCTTAATAAATGTAGCAGATGCACTGTGTTTGGTGTTGTTGCCTTGGAAGAACTAGAACCCAATGGGAAGAAATCTAAAATGTATGGTACTTCCTGGGAGATAATGGCCTCCTGGAAGTAAACTTTATCCATGGTTCCTGGAGAAGAAAAACCTAATGTAACCAGGGCCCCAGACAGATTTCCTGGGGCCCAGGACTATAGTTATGTCCGCCCCCACCTCCCTGGCAGTTTTGTGAGCCCCCTCATTTCACACCTCACGAGCCCCCTCTATTTCCCCCCCTCTTCCCATGTATTTCTCTCCCCTCAATCTCACTCCCTCTTCCTCACTCACCCCCTCTCACCTCGTATTATTTCTCTCCCTTGTGTCTTACTCTTACTCCCTATTTTCTTCACTCTGTCCCTTCTTCCCTCTCTCCTCTCACTCAATCCCACCTTCCATCAGTTACCCCACTATCAGTCAACCCCCCTCCCCCACAAAATACATACCAAAAAAAATACCCCCTAAATACATATAATTATAATCCTTGAGAAAGCGCTGTTTAAGCGTGAAACGCGTTGGAGTGCTATCCCCTGTTTTTGTCCTATTATGTTTTTTGTTTTAATCGTGTAGTTTAATAAACTTTTTTTTATTTTCATACGACCCCAGTGAGTAGTTGAGTGCTTTCATAGGAGTTTGTTAGACTACCCACTCTTTGCTACTTTTTTGTATTCTAAGTTCGGATTGGCGTGATGCACAGCAGTCCTGCAGGCTTTGACATACGGACCTACGCACACTTTGTTTCGAGGAGCCGGTGCTACATCCAGTAGAGTCACCATACTCTGCACCATGATAACGGAGAACACGGAGTAAGAACGCTAATTTGGACCAGTGCTTCAGAGGTAATTCACTCTTTCCTCTGTTGTGCATACCCCCTACCAAGTGTTCACAGTAAGCCTATTACTGATTCTGGAACATATCTCTGGCAATTCTCATCTCCTATATCCTATACACTACCGACACACTTTATTGAAGTGTGGTCGGTACCGCAAGCCGGGAAATCTCCCGGCTTGCTAGTGGCCGCCCCTCGGCGTGCCGCGCGTCATAGACGCGCGGTCACGCGTCATCGGGAGCGTGCGCCCCCTGCACGCGTGTCCAGGGGCTCCCCGAGGGAGCCCTGGTGTCCCGCGATCGCGGGACAGCGGCAGGGGGTTCCGGGGGACCCGGCGGACCCGGCAGCGGTAGGGAGAGCGCCCCGATCGGAGGGCGCTCTTCCGCTGCTTCGGCGCGCACCCGTCACACTCGGGCGCGCGCCAGGCTACTGCTGCGGCACAGAACGGGCAAATGCTCGAATAAACTGTGCCGCAGCAGTAAGTCCCCATTATACTTCATTTACCTGCATACTGAAACTGCTGCTAAGACTGACTATATATGTATGATACAGTATCACATTGTGGGACTTATGTAAGTTCTATTCTCTGTTCAGCTACTCTTGGAGCTATGAATGGCTAATTTGTTTTGTTCTCTGGGGGGAGGAGCGCTGAATATATCCATAATATGTGGAATGAAAGAAAACAAAATAGTGCACATGGTATATGCCAGTGGTTAAATAAATAATAAGGCTTTGATGAGATTGCACTCACAAAACTTCAAGGTAAAGAAGGTGTGTCAGAGATACTTCTTTCTCTGACTGGAGCCTTTTGTAGAGAGATGGTGTAGTCACAGGATATCCCTCAGTGTGTATGGTTTGTAGTCGTCAGATATAAGTACAATGAGAGAAAGATGCCACAATAGTGTGTAATGTTTTACCAAATATATTCAAAGATTTAGGATAAAAGGTAACAAACTCTCATCTTCCATATTATAAAATTCATTGGAAAGAACCGCCGATACAATGGAGCACTGCGCCGGTGGAAACAGCTTTATATCACACTCGCGTCTCAGCTAGCCCTTCCACATGCGTCACTTCCGGATGACATCACAAGTGAGGGCGGAAGGACACCTTACCTCTGGGTACAGCTCCGAATGCCCGTGCTTCCAAGTTCCAGTTCTCCCAGGCAGACACTCTGACTCTACGCGTTTCACTTGTTTGCTTCCTCAGGAGTCATAAGTGATGGCCCTACCAGTTATCCTTATATAGACCCAATAATTACAGATAATTAGAGTGTTTGATAAATTTAACCCCCTCAGAGCTCATACATAGCAGTGAGGTCAAATGTCCCTATAGTTGACAGTTGGCTCAGAATACACTGGATTCTAACATACAATTAAAATTTAAAATGCCGATATTATTTTAATAATCAATATTATAAAAAATATATGTAAAAAATACAAATGAATAAATAATTAATGAATTAATTAATTAACTAGAGGAAGAGAGAAAAAAGGGTTATTAGTATTTAAATGTGACAAAGGGTAAATGACAATAGGGAAAAATGACCCTATAGATATAATTTAAAATTACATTAAAAAGGCACCAATGTCTATATCAACATTTAGTCCATGGGGGGCGAGGGTCTGCATCTTATGAATCCAGTAAGTTTACTGTCTCGCCAGACTATTGAGTCTGTTCCCCCCCTCCAATGAGCTTTAACATGTTCAATGCCTTTGAAACTCAGATGCTTGGGATCTGAATTGTTTTGATACATTGTGAGAAACAAGGCTTTTTTTTGATGTTATATTTAAAACCAGAGACAGAACATGAAACACAGACAGAGCTCAGTGCACATTCAGTGAAAAACTTATACACAGTACAGTGCCTAAATATATATGTATAGATATCTATTAAATAAAATGGTCTTTTAGTTTAACATTTTGGCCAAAGTGTTGTAAGCCCCTGAGCCACTACACAGCAGACCTCGTCCTATCTTGTTGAAGCTCACCGCCTCCCACATTTAAGTGGTTAAAAGCTCACTCCATAGCATCTCCCACTCTCAGGGGAAATTGCTTGCTTGCAGTATGATCGTGACAAATCTAATACAGAGTGCTTTTCCTGGTAATGTACAGGTTAATAAAAGCTTCAATCAGACTTAGAACTATGCAACTAATTTTGACAGATTTATTATAAATCATTCTTCCTGGTAATGCACAGGTTATTAAGAATATATGTTATTGTTAGGGACCCTTGAGATGTGGTCTGCCGTGTAGTGGCTCAGGGGCTTACAACACTTTGGCCAAAATGTTAAACTAAAAGACCATTTTATTTAATAGATATCTATACATATATATTTAGGCACTGTACCGTCTATAAGTTTTTCACTGGATGTGCACTGAGCTCTGTTTGTGTTTCATGTTCTGTCTCTGGTTTTAAATATATATTGCCATGCTCAGTAGCACTCCTCTGTGACACTTATATGCTTATATATATGTTGTGGTTATTTTGGGGGTTCAATATGAGCTTGCAGGTGTCCTGTATGTTTTTTTGATGTTACCAAGATGTTCTAAAATGCGGGTACGCAATGGTCTAGAGGTGCGTCCAATATATTGTAACCCACAAGTGCATTGTAATAAATATATCACATAATCGGTTTTGCAATTGATGTAGCTGTCTATCTTAAATATTTCTCCTGTTTTTTTAGACATAAGATTAAATTTATCTGTATCTTTGAAATGACATGCTTTATACATGTAACATCTAAAAAAGCCTTTAGGTTTATCTAACCAAGTGTGTGGTTTCGTAATATTAGAAGATTTGAAAGTTGTAGGGGCCAGCTTAATTTTTAAATTGCGTTTTTTTTATAAAAATTACACTAGATATCTCAGGAATGTGGTCTTTTAAAATGGAATAATTCTTTAAAATATGCCAGTGTTTACGAATAATGTTTTTAATCTTAGACGCTTCTTTATTATATGGTGTAAGAAATGACATATTGTATGTTTTATTAATGATGGGATTTTTTATTTTATCTACTAAAAGATCCTCCGTTTTTACGGAATTGACTTTATCTATAGCTCTACTTAGAGTTTGTGAATTGTTATTGCGCTCTTTAAATTTATCAATGAGAACTTTGGATTGCTGTTGATAGGTATGTTCATCACTGCAATTTCTTTTGAGTCTTCTAAATTGGCCGTAGGGAATGTTTTTAATCCAATCAGGGTTGTGACATCTATCTTCTAATATGAAATTATTGCTATCCACTTTTTTGAAGAAGGTTTTTGTTTTTAGCTCACCATTTTCTATAAAAATGATCAGATCCAGAAATTCTATTTCATTTTTACTCCAAACATGAGTGAATTTTATATTGTAATTATTAATAACTCTTCTTCACTTCCCTTCCAAATTAATACCACATCATCGATAAATCTATGCCAGGAGACTAAGTTTGCACCAAGAGTGTGGGTGGGCCAAATGTGGTCTTCCTCCCACACTCCCATGAAGATGTTGGCATAACTTGGTGCAAACTTAGTCCCCATGACAGTACCGAACCTTTGTAAATAATAGTTGTCATTAAACCAAAAGAAGTTCTTGTCTAAATTAAAACGAATAGATTCTATAATAAATTCCACTTGTTCTTCTTCTTTCATTTCTTTATCTCTAGTAAGTATCCTTTTTACTGCCACACTCTAATTATCTGTAATTATTGGGTCTATATAAGGTTAACTGATAGGGCCATCACTTATGACACCTGAGGAAGCAAACGAGTGAAACGCGTAGAGTCAGAGTGTCTGCTTAGGAGAACTGGAACTTGGAAGCACGGGCATTCGGATCTGTACCCAGAGGCCAGGTGTCCTTCTGTCCTCACTTGTGACGTTGTCCGTAAATGACGCATGCGGAAGGGCTAGCTGAGACGCGAGTGTGACCTGCTCCATTGTATCGGCGGTTCTCTCCAATGAATTTTATAATATGGAAAATGTGAGTTTGTTACCTTTTATCCTAAATCTTTGAATATATTTGGTGAAACATTACACACTATTGTGGCATCTTTCTCTCATTGTATATCTGACGACTACAAACCATACATACTGAGGGATATCCTGTGACTACACCATCTCTCTACAAAAGTGCTCCTTCTTTACCTGGAAGTTTTGTGAGTGCAATCTCATCAGAGCCTTATTATTTATTTAACAACTGGCATATACCATCTGCACTATTTTGTTTTCTTTCATTCCACATATTATTGGATATATTCAGCGCTCCTCCCCCCAAAGAAGAAATCTGTTACCATTGGTACAAAGAATAGTCCCACCTGGATGTTGAGCAGCTTCATTTTACATTGTATATATTGTTCCATTATTATTCTTCACTATGGGTTGGTGAAAGACATTGGTTGATCACGTATTTAAAGTTTATTCACTCTGCACTTTGCATTATATTACATTTATTCATTATCACTATTTTATCACTTTAGAAGCGCCCAGTCCACTCCCCTTTTCCTTTGTGCTAATTTGTTTTGTGCCTGACACAGTAGCAAGAGGTTGCTGCAGGGAAGGTCCCTTAAATAGGGATGCTCCCCATTTTCTCTCAAGTGTCAGGGACACGGTTAAGATGCCGCATGGTGACGGCGGCCTGTGGTCTGGGACCAGACCACCTCCATTGTAAAAGACCCTGTATGGTGATATTATCCACGCCGGAATTCACCAAACGCAGAGGTGGATGCCATCGCAGACGATGTCGCTGGATCGACGGATTCCTGTTGCTAAGTCGGCCACACTGAGTACTGGAGTACTCGGCAGGTACCTCAACTAAGTGCACCAACACTCAATGGGATAGCGCTATCTCCTACACTTTTGGGTGGGCCCTTACATTGGGGGAAAAGGACATCAGGGTATTAGTGCCAAGCACCCTATGTACTTTGGGGGACATTCACTGGTGGTATCAGGTTCGGGCATTGTTATACTGTGGGGTACAGGGTACTGTGGTCTGTGTTCAGTAATGCTTGTTGTTATATACCTGACTATTTGTATTATTGTTATTGTTCTGGTAAGGGGCCTATCCCACCATGTTGGGATCCCTGGAGGCACTGCACCAAGATGAACCAGAAACACCCCAGGCTCCCAGTGGCGGAGGCTCAGGCCTCTTGGTTGCCAACAGGTAATAGCAGCATTGGTAGTTCCTTCCTGGGTACAGGGGAACAAGAGCTACACATGTGTAGCCTTTTTCTGACACTCCCAAAAAGAGACTACGGGTAACTGCATGCACCTGTGGCTCCAGGAGATCTGAGCCTCCACTAGCTGGGAGCCTGGGGTAATACTTATAGCGCAGCGCCTCCACTTACCCAGGATCCCCGTGATGTGAGATTCCCCTGGGCAAGAAATACAACAAGACACATATAAATGCAACCAGTTTTACGATAATGCAATAATACCCTCTTTGTAATGAACCGTGGCAATAACACATATCACACATAACCTTATAGTATAATTCAATATAACCTTAGTGGCTCGTCCACTCTCATCCGCAGTAACGTCTCCGTCCCCTCACCACGTGCCCCACACACCGTGTACAAGTAATAATAATAGAACGATAACTTAGTGTACTTAGGCCTTTGGCCACTCAGTAGTGTCCCCAAAGAGTTACGCCTAAGGCGGGATTAGCGCCTGTTGACCGGTGTTGGTGCACTTGCTGTAAATACCTTCCAGTCACAGCAGTGACCGGTACAACTTCGAAAAGGATCAGACGCATCCGACTCGTGGCCTCCAGATATCACAGTGTCCAGCCGTCTGGTGCCAGATGACTGCAACCGCCACAACTCTGTGCTTTGTCCCTAGCTGTCGCTCAGTAAGGGATGATGTTCGCTACCACTATAGGGCTTCCCTGCAGCACTGCAACCTACGGTGACTTCAGGGATACTCCTAGGGGCCTACGAGGAAGAACTGTCCTATGCAGGCGGGTCACTGACCCCCTGCACCCACACTATCTCTCCCTTCACCTTCCAGATCCCCTCTCACTAGCTTCTACCTAATACCTGCAGCAACCACACTGCACGCAACCTGATACCTGCAGCAACCGCACTGCACTCAACCTAGTACCTGCAGCAACCGCACTGCACTCAACCCTGTGTCCTTCTTGTCAGCGCACACAGCACTGACAGCTGTGTCACTGACAAGACTCCACACCACACACACACCTAAGGGGCAGGGTCCCTACCTTAGGGGCCTTCCCTCAGCACCTACCCACTACCCTAGGGGGAATTGGGGCCTGCCTGGGACCTGGGGATTACCTTATCTGGTGTAGGAGCCACTTACTCCCTACACCCTGCCTCCCCCTTCCTGCTCCCAGCTCCAACTGACACTGCTAAGCCTGCGAAATGTATCCCTTTCCCTTCTCTCGGGGATCCTTGGCCCTCATTGTCCACTCTGTGACACCTGGTGTCTTTGGCCCTAAGCCTCATGGGAACTGTAGTCCCGTGGAGGCTGCTTTTGTATTGGGGCCGCGTGCGCGCTTGCACTGTGCATGTGCGACACCCTAATGGCCACCGCAACTCCCTAGTCCTATCTGTGCATGCGCGATCACTGCGCATGAACGCATCTGTAATGGCGGCCCACGCTAGCCGGGGGCGCCGCCGGGTCCCAGGACTCGGAGCGTTCCCTGCTCCGGCCCCCACCTTCTCGGCGTGCTGGCCGGTCCGTCGCTGGCTCTGGCGGCACCCGCGACCACTCGGCGCACAGACAAGGGGGTCTCTGGGGCAGAAAAGAGACCGGGGCTACACATGCTTATGTACATTTTGTCCTTTAACAAGAATTAGAATGTCTGCTTCTCTACATGAAAGAGTATTATTAATTTTTTGGGCCAAAAACAACTCATTAGTCCTGCTACTGACCACTAATAAAAGTATCCAATAAACAGAAGCACTTGAATCTATTGCTGCTATATAACCAACTTTAGAAATGTGGTAGGCCAGCCACATTCTGTGATACATCAATAATTTTTTATTGTAAACTGCTCTGGGAACACATTCTACTCCAATCCATTAGCGAGAGAAATAGATTAACTGCAGGAGCTAATGGCACAGTGCAGTATAAATATTTACATTAGTGTATGACTACTACTTTTTATTAGTAGGTCATACATTCACTCCAATGCTGTATGTCTTCACTTTATTATTGGATATTAATGTGGATTTATTCCCCAGGAAGCTGGAGAATTTAACTGCAATTCAGAGCAGGGAAGAACAAGCTTGTATTCAAACTCTGCATTAGTTGCGATTTGACTCTCTCTGTATCTAGGGTTTAAATGTAATACAGAGTTTCTAGTCCCTAGAATTGTCTAATAACATATTTTGGGATTTTTAATGTTAAGAAATACTTGGGTCTGGATTTTAGTGTAGCTTTTGTAGACTGTAACCCCTAACCTCTTGCATTTATTATGAAATCACACTATTAATCTGTAATGCTTTTATTAAGTGGCCAGAGAAAAGAGCGATACTGTAGATATACTGCCATGGGTGCAGGTGGTCAAGATCAAATCCATCAGTTAGGAAAACATGTAAACATCTAGAAAAGGTGAGTGGTAGCACTTCAATGATCTTATGCAAAAAATATACAAAATGTTTTCAAAAGGATCAACATTTCGGTCCAACCACGGATCTTGACGAACATCTGTGGTTGGACTGAAACATTGATCCTTTTGCAAAAATATTTTATCTTTTTTGCATAAGACAATTAAAGTACAGCTCAACCCCGTTATAACGCGATCCGTTACAACGCGAATCCGCTTATAACGCGATGCAAGTGTGGCACCCAATTTTCGTATTCCTGTATACTTTACCACATGATTATGGGTATCTTAAATACTTTATTGTACAATGCATACAATTGTACATTATTTCTAACGCGATTGCTTATAGCGCGATGTGACTCTTTTTACCTCAAGCATAGCGTTATAAGGGGGTTGAGCTGTACTGCCATTCATTTTCCTTTGCTTTTATTAAGGACATCTGTATGTATAATACTGTATGTGGTGTGCAATACTGTACTTCAGGGGTGCGCAAATTGGGGGGCACGAGATTTTCTAGGGGGGGTACGGCCGTTGCAGAATTCCTGCGCTCTCTCCCAAGGCATTTAAATTAAATGCCGTGTGACCGGGCAAGGCCTCTGTAACTTCTCCTACCTGGTCTTCGGCAACGTGTTGCTATGGTAACTTGGTGTCAAATGATGCCGCGGTGTCCGCGATGTTGCGTTGCCATAGCAACGTGATGTCACATGACCCCACAGCATCGTTTGACGGCAGAGCCGAGCAGGGGGGGGGGGGGCGGGGCGCAAGCAGGGGAGGAGAGCAGGCAAGGGGGCGCAGGGGGAAAACTTTGTGCACTCCTGCTGTACTTCATTTGTAATAGTTTCTGATTTGCCAATAACCCCTGTTCAATAGGTGTTAGTGGGAAATATTTATCTTCTAGGAAACTGAGCCCATCATGGAGTGCATCTTAGTTTTTATGCCGCACCTGGTTCATAACTTTATAAATGATTAAAAATACAAGGAAGCACTTTTGCATGAGTAGTAGTTAGGAAAGTTTTGCTTTTGAAAAAGTCATTGCTGTCTGCAATACTGCAATGCCGTGTAAAAACTCAGGGGGCGTTTGCGAGCTGTTGTCTTGGAAGTCTAATACCTTCGCGGTTCAACCTACGTCAGTACACATTCTGTATGTGCGCGCGCAGTAATTGTAAATTTGCATATTTAAAGTATACATGTATTTGCAGTGCTGTCCTACAGTACAGTATGTCTCATTTGAAAATTGTTGAAACGCATAGGCGTATACTGTACTGTAACTGTGTCACATTTCGGCATATACAGCGCTCTCCCCTCGCTCGGGATAATTAACTGCACTGCAGGGTATTTCAACTTATCTTCTGTGCAATGCAGTACATCTCTCCCACACCATTCCTTTGAACGTGTGTCTGGTTTCAATCACATTCGTGCTTGACAGCAGGAATTTACTGCGCATTCACCTGTAACTTCGCCCACCACTGCTTTCTTGAGTGAGTGAAAAAAAATGTTATTGTAATTTTTTTATTTTCTCCACAAGCCTGCAAAAACCTTCTTACTGTATTACGATATTCAATCTGTGCTGTACAGAAGCTTTTGTCTGCGACCCTGTGCGTTTGACTGCACATGGTTGATTTGTGTGCTTTTTACGCACTGTATTTGGGGGTGTATTATTATGATGAACTGCCTTTTGAAATTAAAGTATGTCTTTAGCTTTGAACTTCATGTGCCTGTCTTAAATTTTTGGAATCTTGCCATTCGGTTTTGAATCCGTCCCTAGCCGAGCATGAAAGCCTCACTGCACCTGCGTGTAATCCTTGTTCAGATGGGAGCTATTTAGCTGCTTAGCTGCTTACTGTGCATGAGTCACCCAACCCCCCCCCCCTCTCCACAGAGTCATTCGACAGACACCTGCACAGAGTCATTCATTTTCTGAAGTTAGTCATTGTGTTTTTAATCCGTCCCAAGCCGAGCGTCAATCGCCTCACTGCGCCTGCGTGTTCTCTAAGCCTCTTCGAGATGAGAGCTAGCTGCTTACTGTGCATGAGTCACCCAACCCCCCCCCTCCACAGAGTCGTTAATTTTCTGAATCTTGCCATTGTATTCTTAATCTGTCCATAGCCGAGCTTCAAAGCCTCACTGCGCCTGCGTGTGATCCTTTTTCAGATGGGAGCTATTTAGCTGCTTAGCTGCTTACTACGCATGAGTCACCCAACCCCCCCCCCCTCCACAGAGTCGTTAATTTTCTGAATCTTGCCATTGTGTTCTTAATCCGTCCATAGCCGAGCAACAGTACAAAGCCTCACTGCGCCTGCGTGTAATTCTCTTTGAGATGGGAGCTTTGAGGCTTTGTTTATGGCAACGTTTTGGAAAATCCCTTCTTGAATTTGATTTGCACAGAGAATCACCTTGATATTATAATAATAATAATAGCATGTTTTTGTATAGCGCTGTTAGTTACAGTATACATAGCACTTTGCAGAGACATTTTACAGGCACAGGTCCCTCTCTGTCCCGTGGAGCTCACAATTGACTGTATGTTTTTGGTGCCTGAGGCACAGGGAGATAAAGTGACTTGCTTTTTATGTACTGTATTATGGGGTTGTATTTGGGGGTTTATTGATCAAATTATTATGATGAACTGCCTTTTGAAATTACTGTACTCTACTCTACAGTATGTAATTTCTTTGAACTGCAGCACAACTAATCCTTCATCCCTCCCCCACGCACACACAAACTATTTTCGACAGACACCTCCACAGAGTCATTCATTTTCTGAAGTTAGTCCCTAGCCAAGCGTCAATCGTCTCACTGCGCCTGTGTGTACTCTAAGCCTCTTTGAGATGGGAGCTAGCTGCTTACTGCGCATGAGTCACCCAACCACCCCTCTCCACAGAGTCATTCGACAGACACCTCCACAGAGTCATTCATTTTCTGAAGTTAGTCATTGTGTTTTTAATCCGTCCCGAGCCGAGCGTCAATCGCCTCACTGCGCCTGCGTGTACTCTAAGCCTCTTTGAGCTGCTTACTGCGCATGAGTCACCCAACCACCCCTCTCCACAGAGTCATTCGACAGACACCTCCACAGAGTCATTCATTTTCTGAAGTTAGTCATTGTGTTTTTAATCCGTCCCGAGCCGAGTGTCAATCGCCTCACTGCGCCTGCGTGTACTCTAAGTCTCTTTGAGATGGGAGCTAGATGATTACTGCACATGACTCACCCAACCCTCCAAACCCTTTGAGGCTTTGTTTGTGGTAACGCTTTGGAAAATCCCTTCTCGAATTTGAAATGTAAATCTGATGTGCACAGCATTGTGAGAATTGAGAGTAAAAAAAAACATTAACTGATTCATGTTGTTTTGTCATTCATTCTTATACTGTAGGGGTGGGGGGTGTGGTTGTTGTCAATGATTATGATTACCAGGAATGTGAATAAATATTTATTTTATTTCATCAGGAACAAAAAAATAAAAATATAAAACTAATCATGAATAATACATAATGCAGTCTTTATTAAGTTCTTCTGGCAGATTGAAATTGGATAAACATTTAGAAAACATTTGTAAAACATGGAGAAACATGAATTATGCACATTTATAAAAATATTATTTAATAATATATATACTGTAATGTATAATATATATATACTGTATATATATATATATATATATATATATATATATATATATATATATATACAGTATACATAGTAATATTATTTTTTCCGTCTTTATCTTGTTCCTCATTCCGTGTACAGTACAGTAGTTCATTGAGAGAGGAGAGGTTTTGTGTACATCAATACTGCTGTTTATATACTGTACATTTTACTGTACAAAACAGATTAGACTGGACACAAAACCCCACCTCCCCCCAGGCCACCCTTTTTTCCTGAAACGACAAGAAAACAAAAAATTAGTGCAGTTATGTGCGTACTGTATTATGGCATTGTGTGATGTGTAGTACTACTATAGATGGCTGGTGCTGCTTTCTCTGGAAAGAAAAAAATTGAGCTGTTAGTAGGCAGTTACTGTAGTACTGTCAAACTAGTCTATGCTGGAACTACTGTATTCTCTGACTACTGTTAAATACTATGTACTGTAACCTGATGGCTGGTGCTACTCTCTCTGTAAAGAAAAAACTGTAACTACTGTATACTCTGACTATTGGGAAAGAAAAAAAATCTGTTCCATACTTACCTGTATCATACTGTATTTACAATACCACAGCACAGTACTACTTTCCTGATGCTTGCCCATTACGCGCGATGACAATGGGCAACACAGTGGCAAAATGGTCTATATATTTATTGCAGCGTTCCACGGTGAGTACATCGTTCCAAAAACTCATTATGCCTTTCAACAACTCGTCCTTTTTGGAGGGTTTCACCTCTTTCCGGATATGGTCCTTCAGCTGTTGCCAGGCCATTTCGATCGGATTGAAGTCTGGCGATCTGTCATTAGAAAAAAAGGACAATTAGTTTAAGAGATACAGTACACAGTAAAAACCGTGGGGAAAAAAATGAGACACGGTCTACTGCACTTACTCCGCTGGCGTCTTCACCCAGTTGATACCGCGCTCAAGGATATGCGCTGTTGATGCGGTGTGCTTCGGATCGTTGTCCTGGTAGAAGCGGTGACCATTGGGGAACTCGCGTGTGATATATTGCACTCAGGGACAATGTTGCCTTGGAAGAAAGCTTTATTCATTATTCCTATAGCAAGAAAAGAAAAGTCCTCAAAAAACTGCAAGTACAGTGCATAAGGCTACATTATATTTGATATATTTTACCTTCAAAGATTATCATCTTGGCCCACGCCTAGAGATGGCACCCCACACATGCAGCTTCCCGGGGTGTTTTGGCTGCGGCTTCAAAGATATTCGGCCTTTTTTGTGGAATGCAAAGCTTGCAAATCTCTCCAGCGACACAGTAGACTCATCAGTGAAGATGCAATCCTGGAAAGTCTCCCCACTCTCGATCCATGCCTGGGCCTGGACCACTCTTTTGATTTTGTTTGCATCCTGTATCATGGGGTACGCTCTGTAATGACAAGGAATAAATAATTTTAGCGGTACAGTACAGTTTCCTAAACAACACTTTTACCTCCTGTACTGTCCAGTACTAACGTCACACGTCCATATTTCCATCCAATGCTGCATCTCATCTTCTTTATGCTGCTCTCGGATACAGTCAGATGTGCTTTTCCTGCAGAGTGTTTTTGACCCTTAATGCACTCTTCTCATCATTCTCCTCACTTTTTTTGTCCACAAGAAGAGTTGTCTCCCTACAATGTAAAGAAAGTATATTGTTTTAATAATATGCAGCAATATAAAATTTATATATAAATATAAATATACAAAATATCTATACTGTTGTAATATAAATATACAAAAGATATATACTGTTGTAATATAAATAGAAATATACAAAATATGTATACTGTTGTAATATAAATAGAAATATACAAAATATATATACTGTACTGATATAAATATAAATATACAAAATGTATATACTGTTGTAATATAAATATAAATATACAAAATATATATACTGTACTGATATAAATATAAATATATAATATATATATACTGTTGTAATATAAATCAACAGAAATAACAAAAATTTTAGATTTAAATTAAAATGAATTTTATTTTAAAGTTGTATAAATATACTTACGCGTTAGTTACCCTTGGTGCCCTTTTGCGGTCTCTGTTTTTTCTGTGTTCATGATAGCTCACGGTGGTTGCTGGCACAACGATGCCAGAAGTAGCTAACCAGCGTTGGTTAGCAGCAATTCGGTGTCCACTTGTGTACATGTCCTTAATTCGCATGCTGAACTTCTTGGAAATGTTTTTAACAGGCATTGCTGCGAGTAGAAAGAATTACAAACACAAGAATGTATTTTCGATGTTTAGTCGATGTGTATTCAATGTGCAGTGAATCCACAAAATGGATGGTGTATTTATACAGTAATAACTCACATTAGAGTACGCCTACAGTATTAACTCACATTAGAGTACATCCACTTTTACACACTTTGCATAGCCCACCACTCGATGATCTTTATCTGAACTTGCCCTTGTCCAGATACTGCATTGTGCCACCTGCTTCCATGGATCAACCCCGATTCTACGGACGCAGGAACCCACTCGCCTCTGCTGTGCTTGTCAGGCAGAAAAAGCGAAAGGCGGTTGCCGTTTCCACGCCAAGGCAAAAGTGACGGGCTAAGGCCAATAAAGAAAACCTTCTGCTGACCCCAAAGGCTAAGGGTTTTCATAAACGTCAGCCTTATTATGTCAAGAAGATATACAGTGATGTAATCTCAACGCAAAACGATTGGCAGCCAACCCATCAAACCCGCAGACCACTTCCTCACATACGCTTCGACGACTCTGCCGCCGCTGTCCCGGAAATCTTCAACCCGTCTTCTCCACCCCTCGTCCTTGATGCTGCCGCCGGCCTCACGGAAACCCACAGGCCATCTTCTCCAGTTCTATCCGACGATGCTGCCTCTGAAATCCACGGGTCACTTTCTCCTTTGCTCTTAGACGACTCTGCTTCTCGCCCGGAAATCCAAAGGTCACTTTCTCCAACCCTCTTCGACGACGCTGCCGCTTCTCCTCTACCAGATATCCACATGTCACCTCCTCCACTCTTCTTCGATGTCGCTGCCGCTTCTCTCCATGGAACCCCCATCTCATCTTCCGTTGCACCCATCCACCCAGATGTCCAGATGCCATGCACAAGAAGCAGCTCGTTAGACCGGATGCTGAATGGGATAACTGTGGATCTCCCTGGGAATTCTATTGTGCTAGCAAAGATAGATCTGCTTCTGGAGACAATGCTAAATGTGGAGCAACGGATGCTACAAATGGATCAACGGATGATACATATGGATCAACGGATGCAACATATGGATCAACGGATGGATTGACGGATGGAGAAGATAGAGGCTGACATAGCGGGCATACATTATTTGCTCGGTCTTAATGCCCCTGTTTCCCCGACGCTGGAGCAGGGGGGTGACATAGATGTGATGAATGGGACCTTCGACCCCCTTCCATCACCAAGTGCACCCCCTCCACCAGAAGATGTAGTGTACATGTATGCCCTTGAGGAGGACATGACAACCCCGTCAAGAACACGCCAGGAGACAACACGGTGACCAAGGCCGGAGGAAAGCTTCCTCCCAGACAACCTACCATCGCCCGTCGCGTCAAGCACACCCGCTCCCAAAAGACCTACTGTTGCTTGCATCGATACGGTGCCTGACATCACCCTGTGCGTTCTGCCACCGGCGGTCAGGGAGAAGTATAGGGTGAAGAGTGCTGGTGCACCCCACAAGTATGCCTTGTTTCTTTTTAAGCACCATGTTCCCTACTCGTTGTGCTGCGACTGGGCCTTCAAAGTGAACTACGAAGGAAATCGCATTAAAAAGGCGCTTCCTGCCAATTTAAGAAAGAACATTCGGGATGAAATGCGGCGCTTTTATCCAATTACAGATCCTGTAATGAAAGGCGTTCGAGACTGCATTAATGGCGTTTTGCGCCATGCAAGGAATCAGCCATGGACGGACAATGTGGAGGACTTTCTGAACGACCATACTGTTGTGCTGAACTGTATTGTACTGTACATGATTTGACCTGCTGTACTTAAATAAAGGAGATGTTGTTGTGTGTTTTTTTACTTGTATTTATACAAAAATGTTTTAACTTGCTGTCCACACACATAGGACCTGCACAATTCCAGTCCCTGAGGGCCGCAAACAGGCACGGTTTTCAAGGTTGTCCTGAAAACCTGCCCTGTTTGTTGCCCTCGAGGACTGTAGTGGTGCAGGTCTGACTGACAGTTTTGCGCACCATCCCACTGTACTGGATATGTTTCTTTAATAAAGGAGATGTTTTGTTTGTATACTGTATTTTATGAATAATTTTTTTTTTGTAATCACAGGTAAGACCATACTGTTGTGCTGAACTGTATTGTACTCTACATGTTTTGACCTGCTGTACTTAAATAAAGGAGATGCTGTTGTGTGTTTTTTTACTTGTATTTATACAGAAATGTTTTAATTTGCTGTCCACACACATAGGACATGCACAATTCCAGTCCCTGGGGGCCGCAAACAGGCACGGTTTTCAAAGGTTGCCCTGAAAACCTGCCCTGTTTGCTGCCCTCAAGGACTGTACTGGTGCAGACTGTTTTGCACACCATCCCACTGTACAGTATATGTTTTGACTTGTCGTTCTTTAATAAAGGAGATGTTGCGTTTTGCTTATTTTATGAATAAAGAATTTGTTTTTAAAACATGTGACTGTAAACCATATTGATTGACATAAATGTTTTCACAAATGTAGCAGTAAACCATACACCTGTTGATGTTTTGAATTGCTGTGCACTTAAAATGTTTCAACATTGTACAGTATTTGTAAATAAATGTTTTTTGTACTTACTCCACCAATAAAAGAACATGTTGATTTGTTTTACATTGTTCCATTTGCTCCTTTGCTACTGTAACAAAATACAGTGTTTCTAGAATGTCGAGGCGTACTGCACTGTATACTCTAGGCATGGTCAGTATGAGTATTAAAAAAAATAGAAGACACAAACTGTACTGTACTGTATGTACTGGCACTGTATACTGTAGAAGACACATAATATATGTGATACATGTAGAATAAATGCAAAGTTTTTATTTTTTCGGGTTTATTACACAGTATACTGTACTGTATATAAAAAAGTATTGTATACTGTACGGCCGGAAAACATCAGCATACTGTTTCAGGTACAGTATTCTATACCAATCAATAACAATGGCAACTAAACTTTAGACTCCGGTTCGTGGGATTTTAAATCCGATTCAGCAATGTGCAGGCATTGTTACACAAAGCGATATTATCCATCGAAATCCCTCCACTAGCCGTTTTCTTTTCTGAGGAAAAACAAAAAGAAAAGTTTTACTGTAATGGTCAGCCCCTTAAAGAAGTTCCCAGCCAGTCCCACCAATAATTTTCTCGGGGGGCGTCTCCTGTTCACATGTGCATGCGCCTACCATTGATATAATGACACGCATACTGTATGCGTTTCAAGAAGGTTCCAATGCGCATGCGCCTAGCATTCCACCAATTGTTCAGTATCTGCAGTACAGTACTGTAGAAGACGCTCAGCCAATGATATTGCTTACAGGAGAATCGCTTGACTTTTGAATCGCACCGCTATTGATACTGTATTGTCAAAATAAAAAAAACACAGAAAATAATACGGCAACAATACTCACCATAGAAGTTCCCATTCAGCTGGCGCTGGCGCTGGCGCCGGCGCCGGTCCACTGCCAGTCCAGCGTTCTTGATCATCCACGTCGATAGTTTGCAGCGGGACTAGTCCACCTGTAGTCAGCTGATGAGGCTGGAAATTGCTTAGGTACATGCAAGCTTGATCTAAACTGCACGCGAAATCTGGCTCAGGCTCAGGGTTGTCACTGACGGCGGGACCGTCATTGGAAGCCAGTGCTGGTGCATTGCTTGGCAGCGACTGTCGTTTCTTAGTTGGTTTTAACATGACCCTTCGCCTTTTGCCGTCATCATGATCATAGATACAGGAAAAAGCCGGTGATACACACCAATACCCTCCAACAAATTGTGGCTCAATACGATAAAAACAGGGATCGCTACATAACCTTTTCCTTATTGCACGCTTCCACGTATGAGGAGTTGGCGAAGATTTGTAAAAGTCATAGTTTTCGATAAAATACTGATAAATTTGAACAACTGTTGCCATCTTATCCTCTGTTGCATTAATCGCAGCCCATATCAAATACGCATAACTTCTGTCGGGTTTTTGGAAAGCAGGCTGCACTTGAACACTCATGGCAGGCGGGTCTCTGGAGAATACTGTAACCGAAACTGGTCTTTGTCTTTCTTTAATATGAAAAGCCTAAATTGATACATTTTTGCAAACTCTTCCTTCAGTCTCAAGGCCAAGTTACAATAGCACACTGTGGTATCTTTTTTAAATGAAACACCTGCAAGTCGACACATTACTGAAGTGCATGCGCATTACAATTCATGAATATCTGCCATCTGGCGGACACGCGAAGAATTGCACCTTTTAAATCCGAACCATTGTCAATAAACGCATCAACCGCGCAGCAGCCGCACATGACCCGTGGCTGGGAACGCAAAATGAACGCGGCATGCGCCAGGTGAAGAGCATCGCATTCCAGGAAAAAGCCAGGGATAAACCGGCAATTTGTTAGAATAAAAGCTGCCGCAGCAGTACCTGTAATATGCAACTGATTCCATCTACAAAGTATATTGTTTTCAGGAGATGAACCAATTTACGGTGTTCATAGGATTTTGAAGATACTGCACCGACACACTTTATTCGAGCAAATACCCAGTATGTACCTGGCAGATACCTGGAATGCGCCGCTCCTCACCTCTGACAAGCCCCGTTGCGTTTGCCTTCCCAGCCTGGGTTCATGCCTGGCTGACGGGCGGCTGATCTGTTAAATGATAATGATTAGGATTTAATAGGCTGCAATGCTTCGCGTGTCTACCAGATGGCATAAATTCATGAATTGTAATGCAGTATATATATACTGTGCAGTATTGCAGCCAGCGGGAATAAAATGCTTCAATCCCTGGCTGGAAAATACCTCAATGCACTCGGGCAGAAAACAGTCACAAATCTCAATACACCCGGGTATACCCGAATTCGTGGGACTAGCCGAGCTCGAATAAAATGTGTCGCCAGTGTAAGAAATAAATACAATTTTAAATGTGCTACTATCATATAAATGATATTTGTGCAACAAGATTTTTTTGAGTACTTTTGAATAAAAAAAATCTCTGTTATCTTTAATTTTTTTAAAATATGTTCTGCTGCTTCACTATGCTGCACTTTAGTTGTTTATTGGTGCCTTGATGAGTTCTAATTCTTTATTTCCTGGTTTGTTTGGGAAAACTGATTGTTATTGATTAGTGTGAGTGTCTAGTTTGTGTGTTGTGTGTACATTTCTGTTATATTTGAGCTCCACTTCAATATTGTCAGTTGTTGCCTACACATATTTTTGTTGGATATTTCTATGCCCTTCTCTTGAAAGATGATATTGTGCCAATGATGACCCTGGTTATTACAGAGCTGCAGTGATTTAATAATGTAGTTAGAATATGTGATGATGCAATTACTATACTATACGGATACCTTATGATGATACGTATTCATACAATTGGTAAATTATTAAATGAAACTGTTATCTGAGAAAATGTGTGCACACTCTGAAAGTATGAACATATTTATATATAGGGATACTTTTAAATGTTTCAATAAAATTTCACATTACTACTTTAAATTCTTTAACTGATGGACAATCCTAATAGGGCTATAGAAATAAGACATGCATAAGACTGCCTTAATCCCTGTTGTAGCTGGCTGGTGATCTTTTAATGACCAAGCCTGAAGCACAGTATTGATTACCTGGAAAGTTGATTTGGTATATTCAGTTTAATTCATACTGTACTACAAATGCAATTTCTGCTGAGACTACGTGAAAGCCCAGATGCTCAGTAAATTCCTCCTGTCTGACAGCTTTATGAGAACTACCAAAGGATCAGTTGAAATTCTTTCCGAAATATCAGCGGATGTAAGGGTCAAGAAACCTTAAAAAATCTGTTGTATTGTAGAGGTTAATAAAACTCTTAGGGGAGAGGGAATGAGTTGGTGGTCTACAGTATTTAATAGATGATGGCTGGATACTGCTCAAACCCAAGTGTCAAGATGTATAAAAAACCTGGTGCATGGGGAAAATATATGTACAGTATCAAGGTACAGAGAAAGTGACAAGGTCACAGCAGTCCCCTTTTCACATTGCACTCAAGGTAAAAGAAATAGTAATGTACATAAAAATATAGTATCCACCAAAGGAACAAGAGTTCCTTTGGTGGATACTATATCTTTATGTACATTACTATTTCTTTTACCTTGAGTGCAATGTGAAAAGGGGACAGATGTGGTCTACAGTATTTGTAAGAAAATGCCAAGTTACAGATGTAGCAAGACTTACTGTCCTCAGTGAATCAGCCGAAAAAGCAAATGTCAGGGGTGTTGGGGACAGTGTCTTCCGCGACCACGTTGAGGGGGGCCCATGCTTCTGGATTGGATCCCAGGAACGTTAATCCATCCGGCTGCACTCGTTGCTATTTTGGGAACACAAACATGCCTTGCTACATCTGTAACTCTAACTAGATTCAATGAGTACAGGTCTTCCAGTGAAAAGATTGGATAAGGCAGAGTCCCCGCTGGCGCTGAGCTCACTTGGCGCTTGGTGCTTGGCGCGCTTACCTTCTTCTATGTGAATCAGCACATCCCCTCTCCCTCTGAGCTCGACTGCTCATGCTCGTGCACACACGCTCTCCCAAGCGTTCTGCTTGGGGAGACAAGGGAGAGATACTTTGGTGCTGAGAGCAGGTAACTTGACCCTGCTCTGACAAATGGGAAGAGAGAGGGGGCGTGTTCTACTCTCCTGTCACACACACACACTGACACTGAATTCAGCAGAGAGAAGTGGAAAGGAGAGGGGGGAAAACGGACAGAGGGGGGCAAACGGACAGAGGGGGGGCAAACGGAAAGAGGGGTGGGCAAACAGACAGAGGGGGGGGGGCAAACTGAGTGCTGCTGTGTGGTGGGGGGAGAAACGGAGTGGTGTGGTGGGGGAGAAGGGAGAGAGAGAGGGGGAGAAAGAAATAGAGAGGGGAGAGAGGAAGAGAGAGGGGGGAGAAGGGAGGGAGAGAGAGAGAGGAGAGGGGGAGAGAGAGGGGGGGGGAGGGAGGGAGAGAGGGGAGGGAGGGAGAGAGGGGAGGGAGAGAGAGAGAGGGGAGAGAGAGAGAGAGAGAGAGAGAAGAGAGAGACTATACAGCCAATGACACACATCCTCCCGTAATAGCCACACCCCCCACTCTTGCTCTAAAAATGTTGCAGGACAGCGATCGCTCATGCTTGAGAGCTGGTGACATCACCGCTCTCCAAGCATGAGCAAGCTCACTGGTAGCGGGGCCGCAGCCTAATGCTTCTCTTTATTTCAATTCATAAATAGGTATGTTACTGACCATATTGTAAAGTATGATAAAGAGTAATTATGTTACATTGTCTATTAGTTCTTTATATTTTAATTTACATTTGAAATGATCTCTGATGGTAAATTAAGCGTAATGTCTCTGTGTTAAAAGATGAAAATATAGATAACTTGTGAAATGAATTACTGATAACTCACAATCTATTGGCGCCAATCATTTTCTTCCAGGCACATCCAGGTAAATTTGGTATAATTATGTATAATTTATATACCTGTTACTAAAAGGTGACTATTCATCACAACTGAAAAAATGGAGCATAAGTAAGCACGTTTTCTAGACATGCTGTGTGTGATACACAGTTTTTAATGTTAATCCTATAATTTTTCACATGCAGTGTCCACATTTTCATAATAGGAGTGGCTTATCCATAGTAGCCTCATCCAGTTGGAGTATTCAAAATAAAGGCCTTATAAATGCAAAAGAAGTTAAAGAGCTTAAGGGTAAAGTCCCTTAGAGGACTTACAGTATATAAAGGAATATCACAGACATTATTAAGTATTTAAATTGACATAGTGTTTTTAAAAATAAGACACCTATAATTATTTACAAAAAATATAAATAAAGTTAGTTTATAATCTGAGACACTGGGTGGGGGGAGGAGGGGTGTTAATTTCCTTTAGCTGCCTTTTGTGTTATATCACTGTGTGCCTAACAGAAGCTTGCACAGGCAAAGCCACCCTCTTTCCCCTTACCCCTTTGTAATGCATTGTTGGCTTTTCAGTCAGCAAACTTGTTAGGTTCAGGGGTCATTTGGCAGATTTTTACCTGTGGGGCAGGTGACCAGTGGCCTCCACATGGTTCAACTGTAAATATATGCAATACACACTTAAACACACACACAGACATGATACAGTCACCACATACAGATGTAGCCGCCTGTTCTTTCCTTCTTTACGGGACAAAACTAAATCTAACTCGTGGCAAGCTGACAATTGTCAATCTCACATGTAGATGTCAGACTGAATTCTGATTTTGTTTGGTTGCAGTTCAGCGCCTGTCCGGCAGATGGCAAAGTCAATGTCTTAGCCTATGCGGGGGTTGGGGGGGGGGGGGGGCATTGTACATTTGTACTCTAGCATCTAATGTCTGAAAACAAGTGTCTTTAATGTCAGATAAGATGCAGACATTACAGTAATCCATTGTTAAATGACCTTGTTCACTCAAGACGTTATTAAATGTTAGCATACCATTTTTTTTCTCTCCAAAACAGAATATGTGATACATTATTTTACATTGCTTAGACTGGTCACTGCTTTCATGGGACATATATGATGTCAAAGCCTTTTAATAGACCCAAATGCAGTTTTGCATACATGATATTTTCAGCAATTAATGATGGAACAGATGGAACAGATAAGAAGGTGACTTTATCAGATATACATAGCTTTATCATTGACAAGTATGAATATTTCAAATTTTCATCTAACCCTCGAGGATGGAAGAATTCTGTACGGCATAATTTGTCAATGAATTATTGCTTTATTAGAACACCCTTGCGTGCAGGCAGTAAAATAGGTTATTGATCACTGCTTCCATCTTTTGCGGGTATGTTTGATCATGGCAACTTCAAAAGGAAAAAAAAAATCGGGAACACTAAGAGATTGAATAATCGTACATCCCGAGCCAATACTACTACCATTCCTACCATTACCGCCCACCCGGCACTGACATCCCGGTTAACCTACAACCTTTACACTGGCGACACACTTTATTCGAGCTCGGCTAGTCCCACGAATTCGGGTATACCCGGGTGTATTGAGGTTTGTGACTGTTTTCTGCCCGAGTGCATTGAGGTATTTTCCAAGCAGGGATTGAAGCATTTTATTCCCGCTGGCTTCAATACTGCACAGTATATATATATATACTGCACTACAATTCATGAATTTATGCCAACTGGTAGACACGCGAAGCATTGCAGCCTATTAAATCCTAATCATTATCATTTAACAGATCAGCCGCCCGTCAGCCAGGCATGAACCCAGGCTGGGAAGGCAAACGCAACGGGGCTTGTCAGAGGTGAGGAGCGGCGCATTCCAGGTATCTGCCAGGTACATACTGGGTATTTGCTCGAATAAAGTGTGTCGGTGCAGTATATTTTAAACTTCCATTTTTTTACTTTTATATATTATTACCAGCTTTACTATTCTAAAAATGTGGTATTCATATTCATGTTTGTTAACCTTTATGGTACTTTCTGAATGCTTGTATTTCACACTTGTTTGGCACAGAACATACTGTATGTGATAGATAGATTTATGTTATCACCTTTAATAAAATGTCACACTTAAAGGTGTAATGCTCTGGCTTCAAGGTTAGGAAACACCCCCATTGGTGCAGGAAAAACATCCATCAATATTGCCAGGTAATGAACTGTACTCTATGCCTTGTTTTTTCCTCACAAACCCCCCAAAACTCAGAATTGCATAATGTATTCAGTGTAATGTAAATTCATAATGTAGTCATAATGTAGACATTATGTAACGTACTGTACTCCATGTGTTTTTCTTCCCCAACCCCCCCCCCCCCAGTATATCAGAATGACATAAACCAGCTACACCAGGATGGGCAGAAAAAAAGCAGAGATGATCTGGCCCGGAGGAACAATCACTGATATTTGGCTGCTCACATGTGCCATCTGTGGCCCGTTCTAGAACTACAACTTCCTCTCAAATTTCAGAGCAGCTCTTTTAAGGTTCCTGCTGGCCTGAATGTTTAACATTTTACTCACCTGGGGGGTGGGTAATCTTCCTCCCGTCACCAAAGTGAACCCACTTCTGGTTATGTTTATTGACCTTCTAACATGGACAGGGTAGGCTAAAGGTTGAGTAAACACTTGATTAGTAAATACTACCCCATTCACACAACTTGTCATTGAATGATGAAAAGAACATTCTACTAAATTTCCAAATCAAACCAAAACATACACATATTTACTTTTTGCATGATAACATTTGTTACAGGAAGACAATTACATTTTTTGTTTTTGTTTCCAAATTGCACCTTTAAGATAGAGCCTGCCTGTTTTTTTTAAATATAATGTACAGTTGTCAGTAGCAACAAAAGGAAGGCAGATAGTTCCTTTTATTGAATTCACCATCAGCATGTCAAATAAAGTGTTCACAAAACCAAAACCAACTACTATAAGTGAATAAATATTTAAGCAGTTTTTCTTACATGACCAATACTAAATGATACCAAAATTCTACTGCACAGCAATCATTTATGTTTGATTAATCCTATTATTAAACTATTTCTGTGCTGATGGGCTTCTATTGCAGGCTTTTATTACTGAGGATGATGAAGCATTATCATTCACCTGTTTTTTCCTTGCAGAATAGAAAAAACTCTATGAACTTATTTAACTTGTACTTTTTTTTTTCAATCATCAAAAGTCAATTTAATTGCTAATGCTTTTCTAAGTCACCTTTTGGCTGTTAATACGATTGTCTAGTAGTGTAATTTTAGCAGTTTTCCTGTATTTTAGAGGACTTTGAAACATTTTTCCATTAAGACTATAGGGATTGATGCATTTGCAAAATGCATTGGCACAAGGATGGCAGGTCTCTCTGTGGGTCAGAACAAGGTCACCAGTGCAATCTAATTATCACAGTCATCTGAAAGTCAACGTGTAAATAATTTGAGCATTATAATATGGTACGCAGTGGATAGATGTCCACACCATCAATTTAATACGGCTTTCTAGTGACTTGTACAACAAGAATGGGGCTGTTTCAGAAAGCCCTATTTCAGAAAGCCTGCTGTACATGAACCATAATATATTTTTTATTATTAGAGCAGGTTCAAACAATAACATAAACACATGAAGGAGTTATAAATATCACTTGATTGCACCAATGGTAAGCTTGTAATTTATCTTAAACAGGATGCTTACCTGGTTCAATAAAACGTGCTAGTGCTAGTCCTTAGAAATGTACTTGTGTTCAACATAATCTTAATGTCATAATCTATATTAAATCTTTTCTGCTTCCCTAGCTGGTTGTATTTTTTTTTTAATTGAAGAAGGCCAAAAGCCGGCAGTAAATTATTCATATGACAACCTCTGCTGTGTATTCTTACTTGCTCCATCCCACTAGAAATAACAGAGCTATTTTCATTTCAGACATCAAAGACTATTATCTTGAGCATTTTAGCAGCCATGTTAACTTCAATTTTTCGGAAATTAAAGACACAGGGTGTATGTATCAAGATCTATGTGTGCGCTGACACAGTTGCGTGGCAAAATTCCAATTTTTTTCTGTCTGAATTGCGACCTATTTATTTAGTATACTTCTACTGTTTTATAATTTGGCGCAAGCTGAGTTAGTATTTCGTGCTAAAACCACTCCAACTTTAAGGTGACAGAGAAAACCAACGCAGAAAACCGTTAAGAAAAGTAAGCCTCAAATTTTTTAATACATAGACCTGCGTCAATATGCAAATGTAACCCCCCCTAACTCCTCCCACTTGCTCCATCCTTCATCTCATCGCAGACAGGCGCAGACATACCCGAAAAATGTCGCGGCTTTGATTAATACATAGATACTGCCTGGCGCAGGTATTTTAGCGCGAATTACGACAAAATAACTCTTTGACATGGAAGTTTGTCATTTGATACAGATGCAGCGGCCGGTATTCGAACAAATCACGGAGTCGTTTTCGTGTGCGCTGCTGTACTCCATGCAGCATTAACGTGGCCAATCACATCAGGCACATGTGTTTATCGCAGTTGCTTTGTTTGAATTTCATGGATTCTGTTTCTTTGTGTGCAATGAAATGAATAAATTGACATGTGTATAGTACTGTGCTACTGTGCCAATTTCAGGTGTTTAAAAACCAGAACTCTACAAAATGCCATTTTCTGCACTCGCCTGCACTCGCGTCTTAAGGCCATACGGTTGGAAGAAATCACATGCTATGACATGGGTATTCCGAGGTATACATCGTGTGAAGTGTTCGTATAACGGCCGCTGCATCTGTACATATCGATATAGCCCTCTGTTTCTAATTCAGTGCAAGGGGGGAAAATAGAAAGCAAACCTATGCTAATAACTGATTTTGTGATTGTTGTGTATCAAGTGGTACAAAGGCAAATTAACCAACATACTAACCACCCTGACTGTCAAGAGGTTAAAATAAATAACCAGAACACCAGTAATGTCTCCCGTAGTTTGTATATTTAATGAAATAGATTTTGTGTGTCGTTTTTTTAAACTTACAAAGGAACACACTGCAGCTAGATGTTGCTTATGCTGAACAGTTGTGCAAAGGCAAAAAGAGAAAAAATACAAATAAATAAAAACGCGTTATAGCAAATATGCAAAATGTATTACACATCCAAATACAAAAACAATCATATCAAAACATTCGTCCTCTCCAAAACATAAGGACTCTGATATATTATTCTAACACCAATATTGCACTGACTAAGATCCTATATACCCTACCCTGTAACCTATGTGTGTCCCTGATAGAAAAAAAGTCTATAAAAAAATGCAATAGACCTAAACTGGGCCGTCAAAAAGGGAATATATTGACATCATTCTAATAGTAAAGATCCTAAAGCAAATTCTCAAATAATAGCTAGAAATAACACTGCTTGGACAGACATGCACAGAATAAACAACAACAGATAAACATGTCAATAAGAAACACAAAACAAATAAACTCGACACCTGAAACAATATTAATTATAAACAGTGTGGAATCTGACCATATTTAAATGTCCAGTTTAGATGGTCCGGTGATCTTCAGAAAAGCCACATGAACAGTTTCACAGATCTCAGAACTCATCTGCGCAGCTCTTACAGACTCGTGGCCCAGCTTGGTACAGAAGGTTTAATGCTACGATGGTCTCATTCAGAAGCAGGGACCACTGCTGAGTTAATCCTCCCGGACTGCTTTCTGTTCTCTTAGCCACGATCGACTAACTGGCACATTTGCAAAAAAAACACTCTCTATCATTTTTGCAAAACGTCTGGGATTGACTGTTTGATGAGAATAGTTACTCTGCACCAATCTATCTTTAAAATTAGGTTCACATCTACTAGTGAGACTACACGTTCGTAGTTACTACCGCTAAGGTAATTAAGGGGTTACTGGTGTTTTAATGGGATGGGTGAAGGGTGTACTGTAGTTGCCCCTGGGAGGGTTGTTGGGCATGCTGGGAGGGTTGCAGGATGGGTTAACCCCTTCATCACCTCAGTTTTTTTAACCGTTAAGGTAATGAAGGGGTTAACCCCTCCCACAACTCTCCCAGTAGGCCTAATCACCCACCCCAGGGCAACTACCCCCACCCCCCTCTACCCCCATCCCCTCTACCCCCATCCTCATCACCAAATGGCTAACAATGCTTTTGCCCATTTGTGATGCAAAAAAAAAAAAAAAAACACAAATAAATAAAATAAAATAAACATTAAAATACAATACAACAAAAAATACTTGCCAATACACACATTGATTGCCACTGGTTACCTTTGCCCTCAATGAATAATAGCGCATTTGTCTATTAAAAAGAAATCATTACCCAGCCAGCATATACTATATAAAGTTGTACTTTCTCCTGCCAGGATGAACGCCATCCTCGTAATTCTTATCCTCCGCGTCTTCAGTGGACACCGACAGTAAAATTAAAAAAAATATTGGCCGTAACCCTTAATCATTTTAGCGGTATAGGGTCACATGACCGGGACATTTAAACATTGCAGAAATACTGGCACCACATACCAGGGGCCTTTAACTCAGGAAGCATGGGTCCCCCGGGCTGAAATGAATGCTCCAGAGACCCCCTGCTTCAATACTATGTAATTAAAATAAAATAAAAGCTGTGCTATCGCCTTTTAGATGTGCGCAGAGAGAGTGACTGATTCTGTTTACTCTCACTGCACATCTCTTACAGACTGAAGCAGCCTGGTAGGATTCACACAGCGGGAGTCCCATTCAGAAGCAGGGACGTGCCAGGAACGCTCCACTTTTGGTTTGCATTTCACCAGCACATGTGTTGCGGAAGGTTAGAGATAAAACTGGCTGCATCTGTGTTTGAAGGTAACCTCACTTCAGTTTCAGTGTTGTGAGCATTAACTGTATCTTAATGTGACCATTTTCCTTTTCCCATCAACTAAAACAGTGCACCAATGTTATTGTATCTATAGGTATTATAGATAAAGCCTATTTCCAGGAGGTCATTATTGCTCAGGTGGCAGCACCTTTCCATTTCTAAATACTTCACATCCGGTCACCTGTTATTCAAAGACAATGACCAAAACACAAATATATCTGTGACATTCATTAAGGAGAGTGGAATCAACTGGGTCAGAACACCGCCTGTAAGTCAACTGTATTGTGTATTATAGGCTAAAGAAATAAAATTCAGGGCATTATTGAAAGAGGTTCCCCTATTTTTGTATGTCCTGAGTGTCCCCCCTTTTTTATGTAACCCAATAAAGCATTATCTTTTATCATTTCCCTGGTGAGTCCGAGTACCTTGGAGCGGCTGCTGCATTGATCTTTCACTTTTTCTCTGCTGCTTTGGATCGTGCCCGTGCCGGGGAGTGACGTCACTTACCCTTCCGACACATGTGACATGGGGAGAGAGAGTGAGAGCTACAGAGGACGGCATCATCGTGAGTATCAGCACACTCCATGCCAAATCCTACAACACTGCATACTATGCAGCTGACACTTGTTCTTTTACAGACTTGCTACCAGTGACATCCTCTCCAACATCCTCTCCCCTTCTTCATGCTTCGCTACTGTCCATTTATGTCTACATCAGGCTCTTGCCATTAGGTGGACTGCCTTTGAGCTTTACAGACGGCTCTTTCTACTTACAACTATAAAACACCACTACACAACAACACACGTATTTACGGTACAGTACAATACAATATATGCATTAAAACTAAAGATGATTTGTGTTTGTTCTTTCTTTCGCACAGAGAATATACTCAGAAAATGTTCCTTCCTCAAATGAAGTAACTTGACTATAACTTCTGATTTCTCCAGTGGCAAAATAGGTGATGAAGAACCATTTGAGCCTGGAATTTGCTGTGAAGATTAAGGTCATGTGAACATTTTTAGGAAACGTTCCACAAGCTGAGTCAGCGATGGAAACAGGGCTGGTACTGCGAGTCGCTGAAAATTAATGAAGGGTCGTCCGTCCAATGGGACCTAAACAATAAGGAAAAATTATTTAAATGCACAACATTTTCTAAGTGCACACTTACAGTATACGAAATAAGTGAACTGGACAGTGATACTGATGTAAAGGGGTGCATTAAGACTTCCTAGTGCAAGCAGTAAATAATAACTGTAACCATGCTTTAGAATTTTTTTTTTCTTTTTTAAATATCTTGTGCCTGGGCAGTTAGGATAAATTTAAATAAAAAGCAGTTAAAACTTAGACTGGGAGGAGAGAGGAGATAGGATAAAGGCAGCAAGATATACAGTATATAGAGTGTCTTAAAGAGGAAATGTAAAAAAAATAGGAAAAATAGAAAAGAACGATTATCTTGCAGTAATTAGTAAGACATAGGACAGAGTAATAACATATAGAATAAAAGCAGATATACACAGAGATTTTCAAGGGTAGATAAGAGAGAGAAACTACTGCCCTTCCCTCATCAGATAACAAGATTTAAGATAAGTATTAGATTAAATACATTCTAATTAATTAAAATGAGATTTAGCCCTTTTAAAAATTAAAGCTAGTGTATTGATTATTTATTTTAGTCTTCATTTTAATTTATATTAGTATTGGTTTTCTTTTATTTAATATTTACAACTGTTAGTAATTTAATCTTTACTTATATTACAGTATTGCCTCACTTACAATGATACTGAACCTAATGAGGACATTTACCAGTCAGAGGTGACAAACATGATACTCCAAGCCTGACTAGTACACCCATTTGTTACAGTTATCAGCAGGGTGTGGTTGATGGACAACATGCCTCTCAGGGAACAGTTGCTGCTGCAGCTGCTTTGGCCATGTTTATTTGTTTTGGTTTCTGTCTGTAGTTGAAGACAGCACAGTATGTTGTATACAGATATCACGTCATTTACTTTAACTGAGGTCTCGCGGAGTGTGTCTGATCTCCAGATGTTTAGGCGGCTGCTTGCAGATGACTCGCGAGTCCGTCGTGGTCGGGAAAAATTGAGTTTTAGCGTTGCTTGTAATACTCCACAGTAATGATAGGTGGCGCAAGTTTGCTAGTGTGTCTCTAAATCTAAATGCAATGTAACCTGTCCTTTATTTAAGTTCATTTTGTATGATATGATCGGATATCCCATATATTTAAATCCCACCATTTATTCCCCTAACATCTGCAGATGACTACAAAGTATTTTTAAAATGTTTTTTTTTATTAGATTACAGTAAATGACAGTTTCGAGATAATTCACAAAGACTTTGTGCAAATACAATAATACAATTTGGCTTAATCTTCTTGAAAATGTACAATGTTCTTCGACCGGCATCTTCTTCGGGCTGGCTCTTGGACAATTTCACCTTTAAAATGAGAATGTTATATATTACTAATCGAGAAGAAATAGGTGCATGAATTACATTGTGTGTTACACGTGTGTTCCTGTGGGACATGGTTGAAACATGCGTGTCATTGAATTTCTGTACTTACAAAGTGTACAATATGGAGTGAGAAATGTACTGGCGCAAACTAGTCAGAGACACAAATGGTAATAATGTACTTAAAGATATAATAAACAAAGACGTGATTAATAAAAAAAAAGTGTAGAGCAAATGGGAAAAAGGGTGAATTGCTTAGAATTCCGCACTCACAAACCGGTTCTTCTGTGAAGCAAACATGTTGTTGATAGTTCATACCTGCCTTTTGACACTGATCCTCTTGAAAACAGAAACATCGCCTGCTCTTCAAGGGTGGCAGTGAGTGTCTAGTTGTCCTCCTGCAACTGTGTATTCAGAGAGAGTATTTAATGCAACTGGTGCAATCATAAGTGACTGCCAGACGAAACTGTCCCATGATAGTGTGAAAAGGCTTACTTTTATCAAGATTAATCAACATCTCATTCCTCAAAAATATACAGTACGTCCCCTAATTACTATGATTACAATACTTCCAGTGCCAACCCTCTGCCTCTTTAAAAGACCATGCGATAACAGCTGTCTGACAGTCTCTAGTATCCGTGTCCATGGTACAGATGTTGTCAATTAGTACACCTAGTACGTGCAAGTATGGCATCATGTGCTTTATATTTTATTTTTACCATCTTCTTAGTTATAGGGCTTAAACAAGCCACTACCCAAACTGCTATGCCATCCAGTGCCACACATACCATCTAGGTTGCAATTGGCACTTAGCACTGCAGATGGCCAGACACCAATTATGTAACATCTAGGTTGGATTTGGCACAGTTCTTGGCTTGTGTTTAATACTTGCATGTTTTAAACTACTTACTTTTCCAGCTTTCAGTAACACATGGGTGGGAGGAAGGGCCTAAACAAGAACATACTCCTTTTTTCAGATTGTGCTCACAATAATTATTACCATGTGAACATCACTCTTTTAAGTGTTATTATATCTGTGCGAATCGATGCCCACTGCCTTGATTCATTGAATCATTGTCTAGTAGCAATGAGGGATGAATGATTCTGAAGGAATAATTCAGTAACAACAAGAAGTAAATAACACAACCGATCTGAATTGCTGACTGTCTGAGATTAACTAAATGTAGCTAAGCTTTATCACTGCTGCAGCTGCATAATTAGCTTCAGACTGACTTGCCACTGTCACTGCTGTCATTGGCTTATTGTGTCAACCCAGTGCCACCATTATCTCATTGCCAAAACGGGAAAATAAAGCATCATATTTATATTTTATTTTGACTATCTAGTGGAGGAACAAAACAAGAAAGCACCCAAACTGCAATGACAGCCAATGCCATACGATAACATTTACATTGCTATTGCCATTGCAGGCTGGACAGACATCAATTACTATATGCAACATCTATGTTAGCACAGTGATTGGCTTGTTTAATATTTGAATGTCATAAATAACTAGTTACTGCTACATCTCTCAGTAATGCCTGGGAGGGAGGGAGAGCCCAAGGATATACACTTTTATTTATTTTTTATTTAGTGGTCACGTCTCAATAATTATTTTTACCCTGTGACAAATACTCTTTTTTTGCGTTATCTGTGTGAATCACTGACCTACTGTCACATGTTTTAGGCTAATAGCACTGAGTTATGATGAAGTATGACTCTGAAGAAGTAATTCAGTAACAACTATATATAAATAACAACAATCTGTCAAAGAGGCTGACTGTCTAATATAAACGTAATATAGCCAAGTTTTGCTACTGTGGAATGAGACATGGCCATGGGCTGTCAGTACACTCACTGACTTGACACTGTCACTCACTGCTAGTGGCTTGTTGAGTGTGTCCACACCTACACCACCCCATCGTCATCATCATTATCTCACTGTCAAAGATTGAAAATTGCATCATATTTATATTCTATGTACTTGTTCGATCATCTTGTGGGGGCCCAAACAATCTAGACCAAGTACCCCAACTGCGTTGGCAACCCCTACCAAGGTACAACATGGCAACCATATCATCTATGTTGGGAATGGGATTAGCATAGCAGCCACCAATGTAACATCTAGGTTTGTAAACTTGGCACTTGACCTGGCATTGGCACCATGCATGGCTTGTTGAATGTATGTAGTATGTCCTATAATCTAACTACTAGTTACTGTTCCATCTCCCAGTAAGGCATAGGTTGGAGGGACAAGATCCGGTATAATTCTAATAGGTGACATTGAGAAAGCAGCAGAAGGGCCAAGGTCAGCTATGTAGATGGCAGATACACCCCAAGCTTTACTTTGTAATCCTTTTGTAGCAACATCTGATGTTTCATTTGAGAATAAACAACACACAAACACTGGCTACTTTAGCTAGCTAGGGCAAGGTTAGCAGGGTGACAGGGTTGAATCAGTTCACCAGCACTATGTCATCCCACGAGACATTCCGAATGAATCTGCTTCTTGATAAGAAGCAGAAACAGATTTGCCCCATACCCCCCCCTGACGTCATTCGAAAAGCTCTGTCTGGCAGAGACCGACACAAAGGGACTCACATCACAATTGTACAAGGAAGTAGTTGATTCTGCGAGCTTTAGACAGCAGCCACCGTCATTTAGAACCCAATGGGAAAGAGACCTGGGAGAGACATTAGAAGATGACGAGTGGAACGCTATATATATGGCCACGGCAAAAAGCTCCATATGTACCGCACTAAAGGAGAACGCATATAAGGTCCTAATGCGGTGGTACCTCACCCCAATGAAATTAGCCAAGTTCGTGCCTGGATCCTCCTCACTATGCCCCCGGCAGTGCGGAGGATCGGCCGATCTGTTACATATGCTGTGGTCTTGCCCGCGGATCTCCCCACTATGGGAAGAAATTAGACATTGGATACAGAGAGTCTTCGACCTCACTATTGTCCCAGACCCATGGCTATTCCTCTTGAATAGACCACTAACGGGCCTGTCCAAAGCAAACAATAAACTAATAGCACATTTTGCAATAGCCACACGGAGCGAGATAGCAGCACTATGGAAACGCCCCGAAATTCCAAGTATCCCAAAGATTCGAAATCGATTGTGGTTTATCTGCCAGATGGAAAAGTTGACGAGTCTAGTTAACGACACTGGCACCAATTATCTCAAAGTATGGACGCCTTGGCTGGCGCAGACGGATATCCCCGGGGTTGAGAGGAACCCAATCTGGCTGTAATAGATGCAGGTGCGTTCTCCTTTAGGAGCGGAAACTCAGCTCACGACGACTACACAGACAAATAGACAGAACGCCTACAGAGGTGTTAAACTGGAGAGGACGCAACCCACAAAGAACCTTACTAGGAGCGGTGAAGAGACCTAGCACGAGTCGATGCTCCTCTTCCGGCCGCGCCACCCCTTTACCCCCTTCCTACCCACCTCCCCTTTTTTTTTTTTTTATTATTTTTTTTTTTCTTTATTGATTTTGTGTTTGTCAATTTGAATCAATCGTACTATGTGAATTATGTTATTATTTTTATTGCTAGTCTACCCAAAACAATCCGGTCGAGTAGGGCCCGAAAAACCGGGATATGTCTCACAAGCTGACATACGGTACTGTCTATAGCGGAGATTAACACTAAAAATGAATGTAATGTATACTGTATTCTGTATCACTTGTTTGGAAAAATGCAATAAAATTTAAGTTACAAAAAAAAAAAAGAAGCAGAAACAGAACAAACTGATCTCTCGATGGATAAATATGAAACCCAGCAAAAATATCTGCTATAACTCTAACGGGCAACACTTCAAACAGCAGCAGCATTCTGTCTCCGCACAGGAAGGGAGGGAGAGAGAAAATAATATCAACATCTTACAAACTTGATTAGATAAAAAAAATGTTACATTACTTAAGTAATAATCCCCGAAGAACAGGGCATTGCTGGCCAATAATGCCCTGGCTGGAAGAGTTGAAGGCCTGAGGCGAAGAACAGAATGCCCTGTTCTGAGGGGATTATTACTATTATAGGCTAAATGTAGGCTTATTTAATAAATAATAGACACTTTAGTATAGTTAAATAGATTTTTTTATTAAAATAAAATGGTGAAGACATGAAACCACCTCTATATTCGCTTACACTGCAGATATCTATATCCACACAATGCCGCCCCCTCTATGTACACACACACACACACACACACACACACACACACACACACACACACACACACACACACACACACACACACACACACAACACACACAAACTGCTGCTACACACACACAACAGCACACCACAAACAACACAGCACCTCTACACACACAGCAGCTCTACACACACAAGCACACCACACACACACACACAGGAGCTCTAGACACACAACACAGCACCTCCTCTACACTCACAACACAGCACCTCTACACACACACACACACACAACACAGCAGCTCTAAACACACAAACTCTGCTGCTACACACACATGCTACACCCATAAACACTGCTGCTACACACACATGCTACACCCATAAACACTGCTGCTGACACACACACACACACACACACACACACACACACACACACACACACACACACACACACACACACACACACACACAGTAGCTCTATACTCACACACATAAGCTCTACACACACACACAGACTGCTGCTACACATACAACAGCACAACACACACACACACACACACACACACACACACACACACACACACACACACACACACACACACACACACACTGCAGCCACAATAAAAAATGCAGCCATTTACTAAACTTTGCACTCAGCCCCCACCTCTACACACAACACAGCACAACACAACACCTCTACACACGCCTCCTCACCACACACACACAACACTGCACCTCTACACACACGACATGCACAAACACACACACAAACACAACACTGCACCTCTATACACAGCAGCTCTACACACAACACAGCACCTCTACACACAACACAGCACCGCTACACACACACAAACTGCTGCTACACACACACATGCTACACCCATAAACACTGCTACTGACACACACACACATACACATACACTGGAGCTCTATACACAGACAAAGCACCTCTACACATACACAGCACCTCTACACAGATATACAACAGCACCCACACACTGCTGCTAGACCCATAAACACTGCTACTGAAACACTCACACACAAACTGCAGCCACAAAGAAACTGCAGACAGCCACTTACTTATTTGCAGACTCTCCCGCCCCCCCCCCCCCACCCCCAATTCAACTGAATCTGCTCAAAAAATCTCAGCCAGCTCAGGAGGGGGAGGAGTTATCATGTCGTGATACTTCCTGACCAATCCCCTGCCCTGTCTCAGAGCTGTTACTTCATTCTGACCAATCCCCTGCCCTGTCTCAGCTGTTCTGAACACTGATTGGCTGGAAATAAACACATTGAAAACTACACTTTGCAAGCTGCTAAAATTCCGGGCATTACTGATTGGATAATGCCCGGTATTTTAACCAATCAGAGAGCAGGGTTTTCAATAATGCCCTGAATTTTACTGCTTTAGCCTATAATTGCCAATAATGCCCTGTTCTGAGGGAATCATTACTAATATAGACTAAATGTAGGCTGTCTTTATAAATAATAGACACTTCTGTATAGTTACCGTATATAGATTTTTTATTAAAATAATATTGTAAATACACTAAAGCACCTCTCTATACACGCAGACACACGTTGTAGCCTCCACACAAACACTCTGCAGCCCTCCCTCTATACACCTAAACACTGCAGCCCCCTCTATATGCATAAACACATGCTGCAGCTCTACACACACATGCACACTGCAGCTCTACACACACACAAACTCTGCAGCCCTATAAAAACAGACACAAAATATGCAGCTCTACACATACACACACACACACACATATAAACATACAAACACATTCTGTAGCTCTACACACATACACACTCCAGTTCTATATTTACACATACACAATACTGTTGCCTCTCTCTCTCGAATCCTGGATTTCTAAGAATCTAAGAAATATTATTATTATTATTATTATTATTATTAATCTGAAAACTCCATTTGTAATGTATTCCATTATTATTTATTAATTAAAATATTTTTATTCTTTATATATATTTTTCTATTTTGTCCTGTCTTTTTGTTGGGGGTGATGCCGTACACAAGCGCTTCAGTGTTTTACTGGTGCGCCCCTCAAACAGAGTGTGACTACCTGTCCATGCTTACTTTCTGGGGCCGGGTGGGAGAGAGGAGGAGACACTCCTGCAATTTGGACTGTTGCCAATTTGTGCCTCAGCCGGTATCCATCCGGACGGCTACCTGTTCACCCAGTTTACTACAGTGATCTTCCTGCCTGGTGTTCTTGCCAACTTTCAACTCACTATTGCTGCGAGAGCCTTCTCCAGTACAATTATGACTTTCTGCACTGGACCGAGTGTCACACCAGCGGTGACCTCAACTCTGCCTGTCTCCTATCATCATCTTCATGAGCTTGGATATTGGAGTGGGGACCTCTTCTGATTTCCTGGCTTATGGTTTTTATACCCTAATGTATTTAATTGCTGTCTTTTTTGTACCGCATGTGCATATATTACCCCTCCCATCCTTTTTGTACAACTAAATATTGTGAATACTACACTGATAGTTTTGCGCTTTTCTTTTTCTTTCATTATTCCTAAATGGTGATGTCCAAGCCATCCAATTGATCAGCAGCATACCCCTAATCACAAAGAAAGTTCAAATGTAACAGCTGAATTTTTTTTAATCAAAAATTCCTCTTGGGGTAGAATGATAACCTGATAGATCCCTTGAAGAGGGGGTATATCCCCAAAACCACTTGCAAACAGTCTTATGAAGCACAGAAGTATTAGCATTTTAACTTTTCAAGGACTATTAGCATTTCAACTTTTTCACACTAACATTCAAGTTCTGTGTTATCTTTGGGGATTTACCCCTGACCTGTGTGATTCATTTTCTTGTATGTATGGTGTGTTCATGCTACCTAGTCATCAGTTAGTGTATTGTGTTCCTTTAGGTGAGGTTTATATCATTGACCGGCCGGTCAGGGTGACTCAGGGTACATGTTTCCCTGAGTTTCATCATATACCTTTAGCAGTATTACTTTTTAATATACATGCAGGTTTTTGACTCGTGTCTTGTAGTGGTAGGAAGGCACCTTTTATGCCTATTGTGGGGTACCATTTAATTGTTTTTTATATGTTTTAATATGCTATTATTGAACCAAATAAAGTGAACATATATCTAGGCATATTTTGAGTGCTTGAGACTTCTTGTTTCCTTTGTTTGTGTTACACACACACACACACACACACACACACACACACACACACACACACACACACACACACACACACACACACACACACACACACACACACACACACACACACACACACACACACACACACACACACACACACACACACACACACATACACACACACAATGGATTTCCAGTGTTTTTATTTGTACTATATACTTTATTGCACCTCACTTAGAAAATTGAGCACACCTGTTTCCTTATTTTATTAGTGTCCAATCCGTGTTTAGCAACATCCGTAGGGGAAATACGCAGAACAAATTCTGATTGTTCCGTTCATCACAACAAATATAGTTTATCAAGCCATAAAAACAAAAAGGTTCAAGCCTAGACACTTCAATTAGCTTAATGTACTGTACATGGTACAGTACACTAGCTTAATGCATAGGCCCTTAAAGGAAAATATACTGCGGACTAACAGAAATGATAAACACATGATGGGGCAACAAATGTCCACATTTCCTTGTTCAAGAAATTAATAAGTAATAGAAATGTATATTATTAGTAGTACAGGAAGTATGATTCAATCTTATAGCAGCCTTTTCTTCTCATTCCTCTTCTTGCATCCATGGAAAGTGTTACAAACTTCATATACAGTATTTGTTTGAAAAGTTATAAATGTCCATACTGTATGTTGCTGATCTGCACTGTATAAGTTTGTATAGTGCTTCGCATATTGCCCCTGAGGGATCAAAGGGTGATCTGTTGTATCACACCCGAATCGGCGACATTTGTTCTAGCTATTTTACATATTTTCCTTTGTAGTTAGTGCCTTTATTGTTTTAAACACTTTCTATCTTTATTCTGTATCACTTCAGACATACCTTTTTTTTATTGCAATGTTAGTCTCTCTGTAATTTAATCCAGGACATACTTCAGACAGAGATATAGTGATAAACTCTCTCACATATTTTAAATAAAAAAACGTAGAAGTAAAACATATGTCATATAGTGTCTCTGCTATACTGTATTTGGAAAATTATAATAAAACTAACTACAGTATATACAGTAGAGCAAAAATCTGCTCTATCTGAAGTGTTATACAGTAAGGTGATTGTCTGGTGGAAGAAAACTGAATGCAAAAATCTACAAGAAGCTCACACTGCTATGCAATTGTGTACTAAGCAGAGAACAGCCTGTGTCAATTTCCCCTGGACAAAAAGTATCATCAGCTTCTTAAAAGGTGGGAAGAAGCCAGCAATGCTCAACAAGGTTAGCCTGGGGTGTACTATTATTGTGCAGATTGTGCCAAGCTATTAACCTTGAGACAAGGTCACAACCATTTCCATAGGACAATGGCATGTTTCTTGTAGGAATGATTAAGAGCTATCAAGGTCCTCAAGGAGATCCAGAAATTGATTTTCTACCTATTTTTAGAGATGTTATTCAGTGGAAATACAGCATTTTTGGACAGTCATTGAACATTCATCATGGGCGGTTACCAAACTCTAAGTTACAAAAGATGCACAAAATAACAGTAAGCATTTTAAGATACTCAAACTCTTGTACATGCTAAAACTGCCACTCATTTCTTACACCAAACATTAGTGTTACTAGACTTTAAGTTGTACATGGACATGTCTTCTTTTTAACCCCACCAAAAATGTTAGCAAAACTAAATGTTCTTATAAGATTACTGCAGGCAATCCCAGACTGGAGCACTGGTGTAGCTAGGACAGGGCCTGAGTGGGTAAGGACTATAATATTCAAACCCAGCCTGCTTCTGCTACTGTCGTCCACTGCCTGCCACCACTGAAAAATAGAAGGTGCAATGCTCAGGAGTTACATGGGGACACAATATGTTGTTGGCAATGAGATTCCGAAACTCTTTGGTTATTGTCAGCTACAGTAGTTGTGCTAGCCAAAACCAGGAAAGTGGCACTCCAAATTTGCAATAGCACGATTCCCAGGCAGCATGTGCAGCTGCTAATCAGTTAAGAAGCTGCTCTACTTCTGATTTTTAATTCCAGTCCAGCATGTCATTTGGAGAGAGGAAAGGCGAGAGAAAGGAAATACATTGTGTCTCACTGGCTCAGCTTAAGGCTGCGCTAGTGCCGGCAACACGACCATCGCGTCAACACAAATGCATTGTCGCCGTCGGCGGCGCTTATAGTGCACGCGATGGCGACGGAGCGACAGAGCGACAGTGCTACCAAAAATCTGGTAGTCACCGTTATTTGATTTTTTCGGCTACGGTTTCCCCTTACGGCCAATCGGGAGCTTCTCTGTGCCTCTGCCTTCCCCCTTTATGGCCTTGTATTCAGCGACGTCGCCTAAATTTGAAATATAACTATCGCAATGGCGACGGGTGACGTCATCGGTCGTGTCGCTGTCACTGGCACTATAAGCCCGACCTAAGGCTGCGCATATAGTGCTGGTGACAGCGACGGCGATGGTGACGTCACACTGCGGTCGCTGTGAAAATCAAATTGACTTGACTTCCAGCAATTGCGACCAAGCCATCACTCCATCGCTTCTACTATACGTGCACATGACGCGGCAATACATTTGTTTTGCCGCAACGTCGCATCGCTGTTGCCATCGCCGGCACTGTAAGCGCAGCCTAATGCTCAGCCGCTGGACAAGTCCTTGCTGAACTTGTCCACTCCCTCTGTCAACCTGTATTTTACCTCCTTCTCTACTCTGGCAACCCTTTCTATACTCCCTTCCCCCTACCTCACCTCTTTCCCCACTATTTTTCCTCTTCCTCTCTCTCCTCTTTATCTTTCTGTTTCTTTACTTTTCCTGCTCTCATCTTCACCCTTTTCCTCTTTAATTCCCTGTCTTCCTTTACCACAACCCCCCACCTCTCCCTCTCATGCTCCAAATTCCCCTCTCTTTCCTAATCTTACTCTCCACTCCATCGCCCATATCTAATTCCTTTTCCTCTCTCTTACACATTATCACCTACATCACTTAGCCTCGAGTGCCACTCAAAGGCTAAATCCTTTATTTTTTTATGTATTCATTTGTTAATAAATTGTAGAAATTGTTAAGGAAGATTTTGAAGCTCCCACTTAAGCAATAATTGACCTGATTAATACTAAGCATTGATCAATAGTATAAGGGTTTTCAAAATTATTGAAACAACTCAAAATTAGAACAACGAGCATAATAAAGCATGAAAAATGTGTAGAACAATAATAAGCCATATAAATGATCAGGAAAGTAAAATAATAAGGTATAAATGAAACAGTAAAAAAATCCAGCATTTTTCACACCAAATGGTGTACTCTGTGTTCCTTTGTGCTTTCTGCTTTACTTCAAAAAACATTATGCAAATTGGAAGGAATTGGTACTAGAACAATTAAGGGCAATTTATAGTAAATTAGAGACCAGTTTTTGCTTATTATAAAAGCAACGTTGAGCTCTTCTTATAGCAAAATAGGAGCAGGTCTTATAAAAGGCAAACCTTTGAAGCTACTCTATTTCAATTCATGTTCAGATTGGTCAATATAGCAATATTGAAACAGGGCTAACAAAACATAGTTATAAAGAAAATAATATTCTGTAGGGTTTTTTCAATTGTTACATTAGAAATTGACCCACATTGTGATTCCATATTTGTTAGTAAGTGAATGTATGTCTCAGTTAATCACTTTTAATCTTAGGACTGTAAGCTACAGCATTACATTGAAGTAACATTGATTATTTGAACCCTTGTAGAAAGTCAAACTGTGAGACAGATGTAAGTAAACATAATACAGTGGTTTACAGCCCCTGAATGAGTTGTATGATTGACACTGCATAAAACATTCTGAAAATCTAAAGGAAGCACTGAAAGTTAATACAAGCAATGTCCCCAATTTTTTTTTACCCATATCCTTTTTCTGCAAACAGGAATGTACATTATTTGAGCCTAGAGTAAGGGACCTCTGAAATGCTAGTGTAACGGTGCCCACCCCCCCAATTGCAGATAGGGGACATTACAGGGTGTACTGCACCGACACACTTTATTCAAGCAAATACCCGGTATGTACCTGGCAGATACCTGGAATGCGCCACTCCTCACCTCTGACAAGCCCCGTTGCATTTGCCTTCCCAGCCTGGGTTCATGCCTGGCTGATGGGCGGCTGATCTGTTAAATGATAATGATTAGGATTTAATAGGCTGCAATGCTTCGCGTGTCTACCAGATGGCATAAATTCATGAATTGTAATGCAGTATATATGTATATACTGTGCATTATTGCAGCCAGCGGGAATAAAATGCTTCAATCCCTGCTTGGAAAATACCTCAATGCACTCGGGCAGAAAACAGTCACAAACCTCAATACACCCGGGTATACCCGAATTCGTGGGACTAGCCAAGCTCGAATAAAGTGTGTCGCCAGTGTATGTGGTGCATACCTGCTGGTAACAAGAGGGCTGAGTCATCCGAGATGACTTTGGGACACAGGATCAGGCTTCTGGGGTCCATACCCCAGATAATACTTAGCAGTGCAGCGCCTCCATTTGCCGTAGGCTCCAGGGATGTACTGCTGCGACACACTTTATTCGAGCAAATGCCCAGTTTGTACCTGGCAGATACCTGGATTGCGCCGCTACTCACCTCTGACAAGCCCCGTTGCGTTTGCCTTCCCAGCCATGGTTCATGCCTGGATGACGGGCGGCTGATCTGTTAAATGATAATGATTAGGATTTAATAGGCTGCAATGCTTCGCGTGTCTACCAGATGGCATAAATTCATGAATTGTAATGCAGTATATATATATATACGGTGCAGTATTGCAGCCAGCGGGAATAAAATGCTTCAATCCCTGCCTGGAAAATAACGCAATGCACTCGGGCAGAAAACAGTCACAAACCTCAATACACCCGAGTATACCCGAATTCGTGGGACTAGCCGAGCTCGAATAAAGTGTGTCGCCAGTGTATGGAGATGATCTCCAACGGTAGAACTTGTACTCTCCCCCATGTTAGATCACATACCAGACTGGAGGTATATTGGAAATAGGAACGGTTTATTACTACAGTCTTTGCAGTTAATCAGCAGTCTTCTGCCGGTTACAGTCTCTTTACTCGCAGCTATCACTGGAGATGGTCCCTGGACCGCCACTACAGGCCAAGGGCACCCACAGCCGTACTAGCTCTTTCCCACCTCCCTATAGGTCCACACTCACTCCTCCCCGCAGGGAAGAGCACATGTGAATGCCCCAATCTCAGGCTCCCAGACATGTGACCTGCCTTCCTGAGAGGGAAGGAACAACCTCCAAATTTAGGGCAGTCCTTAAGTACAGCCAGAAGGCGGGCACCCCGTTGTCCCAGCTACAACAGGATGTGCCATCCCCTGCTGTCACTCAAGTGCAGTACCAAAGGTGAAGGGGACAACCCCAAACCAACTACTGGCAAGCCTGTGAATACCAGGGTTTACTGCCAGCCCATTGGGCAGAATAGTAGCCAGGGGGTACCCCGCTACACTAAAAATAGACACAAGACTATCCTATATATAAAAGTAAAGCAAGGATCAAATAGAATCTGAGGTTTTAAACGTAGGTGATCAAAATAGTAACCAAAACAAAACTTAATTTCCAATTCCCACTCTAATCTATTGTCACTGTACATTTCCCCCACCATGTCAGGAGTCAAGTATTACAAGTCAGAGACAGGCTGGAACAAGATAGCTGAACCACATTGATTTAGCAACCAGAAAGCACAAAACAGCCATATTTAAAGGAATATGCTTTTTTTAAATTTGTCAGTACAAGACACTGATTGCAAACACAGCAGTGACAGCAGCAGCCTTGTCAGGTAAACCTGTGAATCAGGATTGATAAAGCGCTCGTGTAGCGTGAAACGCGTAAGTGGGGTGCATTTCATGTCCTTCATGCCAATTAGACTCTAATAAATCTTTTTATACTCTGGTCACCCTGTGATGTCATGGATTAGATAGTTCTCCATTTTTTCCACCCTCTATCTTTGATCTTCTCTCCTACGGACTGCACACCTGCGACTTATGGAGGACCGAAGGCTTAACCAAGGAAGGAAAAAGGTACTGGCTTTGGGCAATTGATATTATCCTGGCCTGCTCTATGCCACTTTTTGAATCCCCTCATGTAAGCCATTATTGTGAGTACTGCAGTTATCTCATTCGGCTAAAATATATTTTTATCATTGTGCTAATACATGAAAATCTCTCTATATAAGCCTCATAAACCATATCAAAAGCAACCATATTACATTTATAGGCTCTTATTGATTGTATGCACTTTTTCCTTGTGAGAACCCTTCAGCTAAGCACCATTTTTTCTGGACTTTATAAAGCTGTGAAGCACAAAAGTTCCCAGCAGTGGAGCTGCCTTTGACTGCGGAGTAGAGATAAATGTGAATCTGCCACCATTCGCTTTGCGGCAGGTTGGATCGAACATTCCAAAAAGTAAAATAAAAACATGAACATTTAGCTAGAATTCAAAAGTTCTAGCGAAATGGGTCAAATCATACACAATTATCTATTTTGCTTTTTAAAGTTGCAAAATAGCTGCTCAGGGACGCTTTTTTTAAAGTTCAATTGACTTTTAAAACCTATCCTAATTAACATTAATTAAATATACAATGCACATTGACATTAAGGGCCTCATGCAGTAAGCAGCGATAAGCCACTTATCGCCAGCTTATCGCCAAAAAAGCCTACTGCAATTCAGTAAACTCCGATAAGCTGGCGATAAGAGCAAAAATCGCTGGGTTTTTTTGCCAAATTTTTTTTTTAAATCGGCAGGCGAGCGGCATTAAGCCACTTTTCGGCACTGATCGCCAGTTTCTCAAACCCGCTCAATTGCATAAGGCCGATCAGCTTATTGCAGCTGTAATCACCACTTTAGAATTGCGATTTTCTCTCCAAATCGTCCCGCCACAAAAATTTGGCAAGAAGGTGGGGAGAAGCTGCGATGAGCGGCGAGATGGCACTTAGAAAATATAATGCAATTTTCCTGCATCGGATTCAACCCGGGTTTCCGGAGCGGATACACATTAATATCAGCACCGGAGACCCCCGGCATAAATCCGATGAATGAAAAATGCACTTGCAGGCAACTTCATTACCCTAGCGACTAACCGCTAAGGCAATGAAGGGGTTAACCACCCGTGCCAGGCTTTTTGTAGGTAGTGGGGATGGGTGAAGGGGGTATTTGGCCCATGGTGGGTGTTTAGGCCTTCTGGGCAGGATAGCGGGTGGACATAACCCTTTCATTACCTTAGCGGTTAATACTGCTAAGTTAATGAAGGGGTTAACACCTCCCACTACTCCCCCGGTACGACTAAACACCCATCCTTGGGGCTTATACCCCCTTCACCCACCTCCACTACCCACAATACAAAAAAATTCACACACACACAAAATGCCCACTACCCACCTCCTAGGCCCCCAATAAAGCATTACACTATCTAATAAACACCAATACACAACCCACCACTTGTACCCCCACATACGGTAAAACCATGATTTATTTTTTTACACACACAATTAATACCCCAGTCCGGTGGGGGTCCTACCCCAGTCTGGTGGGGGTCCCCGGTGGTCCAGACGGGTGTCTGCAGGTCCCACAGTGCACCCATGGGGTACCCACGGGTGTCTGGGGGCCTCCGGGTGGTCCCTGCTAAGCTCCGTGGGCCTCCAGGTGGTTCCGATGGGCCTCAACGGGGTCTACGGGTGGTCACCGTGGGTGTCTGGGGGTCCCCGGGTCATCCCCATGGGTGTCTGGGGTCCCTCAGGTGGTTCCAATGGGGGTCTGGGGAACCTCGGGTGGTCCCTTCAGATCCACGGGGCCCCCAGCTGGGGGGCCCCCGGTTCTTCCATGCAGGTGTCCCCCGTGGGTCCTCAGGTGGAACCGTGGGTGTCCGGGGGTCCTCCGGTGGGCCCCGTGGGCATCCTCGGGTGGTCCCCGTGGATCCCCGCAGGACTGAGGTACCGATCCTGTATTAAAATAAATTAAACATGGCCTACATTTAAATCAATGCACCCCCCACCCAAAAAAAAACTCGTACAGTACAGTAATGGGCAAAATAACTATTATCCAGATATGGATACCAGATTATTTGCCCATTATTAATCATAACATTAGCCAGCAGCATAATTAAAGTAAATAAACCGTTCTACTTACCCCTGGTAATTTGAAGGTCATCCTCGTCAGCATACTGCAGGGCCCTGTCCTCCATTGCCAGAAAATTACATAGCAAAATACAATCTAATGTCCCCTTGCCCCTTTATCACCTTAGCGGTTAATAACCGCTATAGTAATTAAGGGGTTAACCCACCCTGCCCCGCTACCCACCTGGGAGGCCTAACTACCCACCCCGGACACACTATACCCACCCTGTACCCATTGATTGTTATAATAGTACATCATATCTATATAATAATATGGGCATAATAAGCTACTATAGCACTCAAAGGGCAACAGGGATACATGGGAGTGCCACCATGCCAGTCACTTGTTTTTTTTTGGCATTTTAAAGATTAAAATGTAATGTGTTTTAGATTAGTGGCTTTTATGGCAGATTGGCAGGATGTATGTTACCTGGCATAGTGACAGCTCAGGCCCAGGTGGCATGGGAGTGCCACCATGCCAGTCAATTTTTTGGGCATTTTTAAGATTAAAATTGAATGTGTTTTAGATTAGTGTTTTTTTTGCAGATTGGCAGGATTTATGTATCCTGGCATAGTGGCAGCTCGTGCCCATGTGGCATGGGAGTGCCACCATGTCAGTCAATTTTTTTGTTGCTTTTTTAAGATTAAAATTTAATGTGTTTTAGATTAGTGGTTTTTTTTGGCAGATTGGCAGGATGTATGTTGCCTGGCATAGTGGCAGCTCATGCCCAGGTAGCATTGGTGTGCCACCATGCCAGTCAATTGTTTTTGGCTTTTTTAAGATTAAAAATGTGTTTATGTGAAGACACATGGGGTGGGTGGGTTGTGTATTAGTGGGTGGTAGTACAGTACATATTGTAATGTAATCTGCTACAGTACTGTGCCTTAACCCCTTCATTGCCTTAGCGGGTATTGCATGGCCGCTAAGGTAATGAAGCTGCTTACATTTTTATTTTTATTTATTGTGTGTGAGCATGGGGTCTCCTGAGCTGAACAAAGATTATTTCAGCCTCGGGGACACCCTACGTTCCAAGATACAGCCCCAGTATGGGGCACACGTAATATTATATTATAATGTTATATTTATATAGCGTCAAAAGTGTACTCAGCGCTTCACAAAGAATACAGTACATGGAATTATAATAATAGCATTTTAATAAACAGTTTATTTTAGAGAAATGTTGTGGCCTACTGTAACAAATTGTTGTGTTTTCCTTTACACTGTAGGGCGACAAAGCTTCTGGTTGATCAAATAAGTGAAGAGAATGATGAGAGGTGTGCCACAAGAGTCAAGAACGCTATAGAGAAAGCTCACAACATAAGAGCATCTGAGACCAGCATCAGACAGATGAGACGCAAATTGGGTTGGAAATATGGACATGTAAGGTTAGTACTGGACAGTACAGTAGGTAAAAGTATGGTTTAACTGTACAGTATCCCTAAAAATGTTCCTTCTCTTTACAGAGTGTATCCTATGATAAGGAAAGCCAACAAGATCAAAAGAGTGGACCAGGCAAGGGCATGGATCGAAAGTCTCGAGACTTTTCAGGATGTCATATTTACTGAGTCAACTGTATCGCTTGAGAGATTTGCCACTTTTGCATTCCACAAAAAAGGACGCATATCTCTGAAGCCGCGTCCCAAGCATCCAGTGAAGCTGCATGTATGGGGTGCGATCTCTAGACATTGACCAGGATGCATCATCATCTTTGAAGGTAAAATAATGCACAAAGTCACATGCCTTATGCACTGTACTGTACAAGTGTACAGTATTTGGAACACTTTTCTTTTCTCTTTCCAGGAATCATGAATAAAGTATTTTTCCAAGACCAAATAGTGCCCGAGATTGTCGAATACATTACATGTGAATTCCCAACTGGTCACCGTTTCTTCCAGGACAATGACCCAAAACACTGCGCATTTTCTTGCTAGCAGTATCAACTGGGTTAAGACGCCACCGGAGTAAGTACAGTAACGATTTCTCATTGTTTTACATTGTTTATATCTCTTTAACTAATTCACCTTCTTTCACCCCTCCAATTCCAGATCACCAGATTTGAATCCCATCGAATTGGTATGGAATCAGCTCAAGGATCATATCAGAATCCGTCAAAAAAGGATGAATTGGCAAAAGGAAACTGCGTTTTTGGAATAACATACTCACCGTAGAGAGATGTAATAAATATATAGATCATATTGCGACCGTGTTGCCCATTCTTTTACAGCGTAATGGGCAGGCAACAGGAATGTAGTAAGGTACTGTAGTATGGTAAGTACAGGTACAGCAAGTATGATACAGGTAAGTATGGCACTCAAAATAACTATTGTAACCTTTTTATGTCAGCCCTTTCTCTCCGCTTTCTACTGTACAGTATTAAATCATGTACAAGATGTGTCTAACCTACAGTAGTAAATGTTTTTACTCCCCAAAAAAATATATATTTTTTAAATTGTTTCAACTTGTTATAGTTATACAGTAGTTATAATGTAGTATAGAGTTACAGTATATACTGTACAGTATACTATAGTTATACAGTGCAGTATATAGTTTGACAGTAGTTTCTGTATAGTCCAATATAGTGATATATGAAATGCCTTAAATGCACTTTACTGCACTCCTTTTTTCTTTTCTTTTCAGACCTGCTGCACTAAAAAATGAAGGGGGGGAGAGGGGGCATGTGTAAAAGTATATTTTGTATGTATATTTTGTAGCAGTCTTTAATTTACACAACCCCCCCCCCATCTCTCAATGACAGAAGAACTACAGTACAGTACTGAATGCAATGCAGCCATTACGAACAAGATAAAGATTGTAAATTTGTATTATTCATGATTATTTGTATTTTTCATTCTTCCATGATTATCCAGATAAAATAAAAAAAAAATCTTCTTTAAATTCATGAGAATCATTGAAACACCCCACCCCACAAGAAAATGTACAGTAATATACAGTACAGTGCAGTATACATTACAGTACAATTACAAAGGAAGTGATTGTAAGAATGGCACAAATTGATTACTTATCAAAAGCATGATTCAGATTATGGTTTGTTTAAACCAATCCTTCAAAAAGGGATGTCTCGTTTTTTTTTTTAAACTTGAAATTCACTTTGAATGTGTGGGGGATTCTCCAAGAAGGGCTTATCACAGATTAATTGCTTTGTTTTAAAAAAAAATTAAATACACGCATGCGCCTAAATGTCATGACATTATTTATTTATTTATTTATTTATAAAATATTTTACCAGGAAGTAATACATTGAGAGTTACCTCTCGTTTTCAAGTATGTCCTGGGCACAGAGTAAAACAAATAATACATGGTTACAAATACAGTTACATAAATGAACAAGGTATACATTTATATACAAGACATTGCATGCACAGTTAAAGAAAATATATATTATGAGCGTATGAAACAGTTACAGACCAGATTAAAGTGTGAGACAGCCTTAGATTTGAAAGAACTTAAGCTGGTGGTGGATATGAGAGTCTCTGGTAGGTTGTTCCAGTTTTGGGGTGCACGGAAGGAGAAGGAGGAACGTCCGGATACTTTGTTGAGTCTTGGGACCATGAATAGTCTTTTGGAGTCTGATCTCAGGTGATAGGTACTGCATGTGGTAGGGGTGAGGAGCTTGTTCAGGTAGCTGGGTAGCTTGCCCAGAAAGTATTTGAGGGTGAGACAGGAAAGGTGAACTTTGCGCCTAGACTCTAGTGATGACCAATCTAGTTCTTTGAGCATTTCGCAGTGATGTGTGTTGTAGTTGCATTGGAGAACAAAACGACAAATTGAATTGTAGAGGGTGTCAAGTTTGCTAAGGTGGGTTTGAGGAGCCGAGCCATATACTATGTCTCCATAGTCAATAATTGGCATTAGCATCTGCTGTGCAATACGCTTTCTGACCAGGAGACTTAGGGAGGATTTGTTCCTGTAAAGTACCCCTAGTTTGGCATAGGTCTTGGTTGTCAGGGTATCAATGTGCATCCCGAATGTTAAGTGGGAGTCAAACCATAAGCCCAGGTATTTAAAACTAGTGACAGGTGTTAGGGTGGTTTTAGCGTTGGTTCTAATCAGGAGCTCAGTCACTGGAAGCTTTACAAATTTAGTCTTGGTCCCAAATACCATTGTTACAGTCTTGTCAGTGTTTAAAAACAGTTTGTTTTGGGAAATCCAGTTTTCGAGTCTCAAAAAGTCAGACTGAAGTATGTGTTGAAGGTCAGAGAGGCTATGGCTGTGTGCATACAGGATTGTGTCATCTGCATACATGTGTATTGAGGCTTCCTTACAAGCTGTGGGAAGATCATTAATGAACACTGAGAAGAGTAGGGGCCCCAGAACAGAGCCTTGCGGGACACCACAAGTGATATCCAGGGGGTTGGAGTTAGAGCCTGAGATGGACACATGTTGGGATCTTCCTGATAGGTAGGACTGAAACCAGTTTAAAGCATGTTTCCCTATTCCAGAGCTCTGGAGTTTGTTAAGCAGGATAGCATGATCAACTGTGTCAAAAGCCTTTGCAAAATCTAGGAATACTGCACCAGTGAGTTGTCCCCGTTCCATTCCACACTGGATTTCATTGCAAACTTTTAGCAGGGTAGTTACGGTGGAGTGTTTGGGACGAAACCCAGACTGGAATTGGCTAGGGAAATTTGTCTTGGTGTAGAAATCGCTTAATTGGGAGTGGACACATTTTTCCATAACTTTGGATAGAATTGGGAGAAGTGAGATTGGCCTGTAGTTTGAGACAGTGTTTTTGTCCCCACTTTTGAAGATTGGGACAACTCTGGCAGTTTTCCAGGTCTTAGGGATATGGCCTGCAGACAGGATAGAGTTGACTATGGACGCAATTGGTTTGGCAATGGCTGGGGCACCAAGTCGTAGGAACCTAGATTGTAGTAAGTCGGGTCCACATTGGCTGCTTAGTTTTAGTTTGAGGAGCGCTTGTGTAATCTCCTCTTCAGATACTGGGCTAAATTGAAAATTGTGGGCAGTGTTGGGAGGGGGTGGGACTATAGGGGTACTCCCAGGATGAGATTCAGGTTTGGGGTTTGTCCTGCGTTTCGCTAATAAGTTAGTGGCACACCCCACAAAGTAATCATTGAATGCATTTGCAATGTCAGTGGGGTTTGTCAGAGTAATATCCCCCTTAGTGATATTACTTGGTTGTTGATGGTTAGGAGGCTGGAATATATTGTTGATAACCTTCCAGAAATTAGCTGGGTTTGATGTATTCTGGAGGAGATTGTCAGAGTAATATTGTGCTTTTGCATGCCTTGTTTGCCTTGTGCACACGTTCCGCAGGCATCTGTAGTGATTGAGATCCTTGGTAGTGCCAGTTACTTTGTAGCTTTTCCACAAGGCATCCCTGAACTGGTAGAGTGCTATAAGGTCAGGTGTAACCCATGGAAGGTGGGCCCCCCGTACCCTTATTTTGCGTAGTGGAGCATGGGTATCGCAGAGTTTTAAGAACTCGGATTGGAAATAGTCGAGCGCAGAGTCAGGGTCGGGGATTAAATCGATTCTGTGCACATGCATATGCGTTTCAACAAAGTTCCAATGAGACATTCACGCCTGCGCATTAAATAAAAACAGTATGAAAAGAAGAGCAAGACTAGAAAAAGTATTGATTAATAAATAATACATATAGAAAAGTGATGACACGCATATGCGTTTCAACAAGGTTCCAATTAGACATACTGTACACGCATGAGCGGAAAAAAATATTTTATATTCGGAAGAAGACGCAACATTTTATTTTTGTATTACTTATTTTCCCTTTATTATCCTGTATACAGTATGTGTTCTCATATTTTTTATCTGTGTTTGGCTAAGGAGCCTCAGACTATACAGTATGAACTCGTAACATTAATCTCTGCTTCAAATATAAATCTTCAAATTACAATTAGTGTACACAGCAAACAGACTTGCAGAGCTGTACGGCTGTACTGTGTAGGTTGAATCGCTATTAGATTTTTAAGACAATAACTCGCGATTGCCCACTTGAGTTTCTAGACAGTATTGCAGACAACGCTAAAATGCAATTTTCTGCACCTGATAGAAACCCGAGTCAGTGCCGGTACGGTTAGAAAACATCGCGTGCCATGACAGGGGTATTCCGAGCGGTACACCGTGAAAAGTTTTAGAATAACGGCCACTGCAGCTGTACTGTACATGCATGAGCGGAAAAAATATTTAACATTCGGAAGAAGAAGGGACTTTGGGCCTCATGCAGAGAGCAGCGTTATCGTGGAAAGCGCCATTTTTTGGCAAAATCTGCCTTTAGAAAGGCAGGTACTGGCGAGTTTTAAAAAAAGCGCCATTTTTTTTTTTTTTCCTTTCAAACTCGCTGCACGACCGGCGAGAAGGTAAATTTCTCCAGTTGAAAAAATTTCCCTATTCAGAAAGGCGCGATCGCCATCTAGTGGCTGATCGCGCCAATAACATGGAGAGAAATTCTCAATTTACCTCCGCCAAAAAAAGTTGGCAGGAGGCTGGCCAGAGGGAGAAGAAAAAAAAAAACGCGATTTTTTTCCCAACAGTTTCAACAGCGCTCATAGCGCTGGTTGAAACTCTCCATATGCAGAAAGGCAGTTTTCTGCCCTTTCTGCATATGGAGAAAAAAACTCTCCAAAAAAGCTAAAATTTTTCCCCCTCTCCAATTCTAAAATTCGCTGCTCTCTGCATGAGGCCCTTTGTATTTTTGTATTACTCCTTTTCCCTTTATTATCCTGTACAAATACAACACTTAGGGCCTCATGCAGAGAGCATCGTTATTTCAAAACTCGCCATTTTTTGTTCAATTTCCCTCAGAAAACGGCATAAAATGGCGAGTTGCGAAAAACGCGCCATTTTTTTATTTCTATGGGGCTTATGCAGAGAGGATAGAGAAGGGAAATAGCACCATATTTTGGAGAAAATACTTCCCAGAGAAGCTTCTCCTGCAGAGAACATGGAGAGATTCATAAAATTCTCCACAGCAGGTTTCTTTACTTTAAAAATTGCCAAACACGTGGAGAGATTGGTAAATTCGCCATGTTAAAATAGGGTGGTATGCAGGTAGCATAGATGCACTGCAACTCGCCATTCTGCCCTATATTATAGTGAGTTCAATCTAGCCAGAAAAACTTGGCAATTTTGAATCTCATCAGAAAAATTAGGTAACGCAGCTTTCTGCATACGACCATAACTTGCTCCAATTCTGTGGCTATTTTCTTGCCGTTTTCACATTAAATAACGTTCCTCTCTGCATAAGGCCCTATGTTTAAAACTCGCCTCGCGGCTGGCGAGAACCTCCATCGCGCCATTTTTAAAACTCTCCGAATGCAGAGAGGTGCGAACGGCAAGTAGCGGCTGTTCGCGCCAAAAAAAGGCGCGATTCTCGCATTTTTGCCGCGCCACGAAAATATGGCAAGATGGCGCTCGCCGCCTATAGTAAAGGGGAAAAAAAAGGCGCGAATTTGTTTTTACACGTTTCTGAAGCGCGCATCTCGCCAATTTAAACTCGCCACACGCATCCATGTTAAACATAGCAGAATTCGCACTTTTCTGCATATGGAGAATAAAACTCTCCAAAAAAGCTACTTTTTATGAAATTCGCCATTTTTAAAATTCTATGCTCTCTGCATGAGGCCCTTAATTTGTACAAAATACTTCTTTCCCATGTACACCATACAGTATGAACTCGTAACGTTAATCTACAGATTACAATTACACACACACACACACACACACACACACACACACACACACACACACACACACACACACACACACACACACACACACACACACACACACACACACACACACACACACACACACACACACACACACACAACAATAAAAGACAGGTTGAATTGCTATTAGATTTTTAAGACAACAACTCGAGATCGCCCTCTTGAGTTTCGACGGTATTGCAGACCGTGCTAAAATGCAATTCTTTGAACCCGACAAAAACCCAAGTCAACACGCGTCTTAAGGTGGTATGGTTGGAAGAAATCGCACGTCATCACATGGGTATTCCGAGGTATGCACCGCGTGATTTGTTAAAATTATGGCCGCTGCATGTGTAGCACACACTCCAACTGTAAGCTCCAGTGAGTTTTTCCTTCTGGTCGCAGCACCACCTTAGGCACAGTGAGTCTGTGGCCTCAGAGATCTATAGGCGGTGAAAGGAAAGCAGCCTTTCTTAGTTAAATTTAGGAACTCCTCAACACAGGTGTGTAAGAGTTGTGTGCAGAGGTACATATAATGGGGACCGATTTGGGTGAAATTATATCTTGGCTTTATAGAGCCTGTTCCTTTAACATGGCAAAACATACAAAAACAACAAAATAACAAACTGCAGGACTGGAGGGATATTCCCATGACCAGCCTATCACCTCAAAGTCTCAGGATGTACCCTAAGCAGATGGCCCTCCATGTCAGTCTCTGGCAGGTTCCTGGGTCCTCTGTGTCAAGAAATATAGGTCTCTGGGTGTCTGGATGTCTTGATCTCAGCAATCTTTGTGCTCAAGACAGTGTCTGTGTGCAGGCTTCTCTGCTCTCCTTCTGTCAGCCCAAATGTGAGCTAAGGAATCTCTCCCCGTTTCTCACATCAGGCTTTTCTCAGAGTCCTAATCAGCCAGGGGGAGTCTGGTTGATTGCCTGTGTGCAATTAACCAGCTCGCTGCTGGATTTAGAGGCAGTTCCTCTCAAACAGTGATAAGTCCCTGTTACACACTCCCCTGTTTGTGGGAAGCTTGGGCTTACCACAGCCAAAGCCAATCCTTCCACTCTCACTCGAGATATCCCTGCGGCTCGAATGAGAGTGGATGGAGAACGAGAACCCTCAGTCCCGCTGGGATTGGAGCCCATTCTTCAGGTTATTAGTGTCTCCTCCAGAAGGTTTTTGAAATCAGCATCCCTCAGTCTCTCGAGGAGGATGTTTTCCAAGTACAGTCTTTCTTCTGACCGCTTGGTCACATATTTCCCCCTGCATCGGGCGATCCTTTCTTCCCTGCGTTTAGGGTGACCACCTGCATCGGGTTCTGTTGCCATATTCATGGGTGGTTCAAGCTGGGCGGACTTTTTATCCATATCGTTTGACTCCTGTGGCATCTCAGTTTGGCAGTAACCTAGTGCTGTACCAGTAGAGGAGGTGTGAACACCAAAAAAGTTCTGCCTCAATCTAGCCAAAGACTGTATCTTTCTAGTGGCTATTTTCATTGTGAGGAATATGGCTTGGGCCATGGGGCCACAGTAGCATGACTGTTTTAGTATTGCGCTTCTCTGTCATAATTCGGTTCTTTCCTGACTTGTGTGGAAAGCTGATCGTAGTACTGAGATGGCATTGCGGGTGTCCTTATAGCAATGCACAGCTTGCTTGGTTGTTGTTAGGTTCGCAGCTAGGCTCCGCCCCCCTGATACAGTATGCAGCGATGCGCGCAGACCACTGTCTGTGTGTGCGCGCCAGCCAACCCAAACATCCGAGGAGTCGCACTCCCTGCACAGTGCCACGTCGCCTGCACTCACTGGCGACGCACTCGCCTCACGGCGCATTCTACCAGCGCACGCATGCCGCACGACAGCTGATACCAGGAAGGGTGTCACTTGCCTCTCATTTGCAGCAAATCTCCTCTCCTCCTATCGGCTCACAGCCTTTGTCTGACATCACTTTTGTCTGCAGCCTCCTGATTGGTCCTCGGGTGTTCCACATGGGTGTCCGGAGGTCCTTGGGTTGTCCCTGTGGGCATCCGGGGGGCCTCGGGTGGCCTACAGTACCAACCCTGTTGTACAATAAATAAAGATGGCATACATTTCAATAAATACACCTCCCCCCAAACACATTATATAGTACAGTAATGGGCAAAATAACTATTATCCAGACATGGATAATAGCTCAGTTGCCCATTTATTAAATCAAACATTAGCCAGCCAGCATAAATAAAGTAAATAAAAAAACTTTCTACTTACCCCTGCCATGAAGGTCACCCTCGTCAGCATACTCGTCATGATACATAAAGCTTGGTCCCCTGCAGACTCACTTAGCAGAATGTCCTCTGTACTTCTCCCTACCAATTAGTCTCTGTACTTTCTCCCTACCAATTAGATTGTAAGCTCTTCGGAGCAGGGACTAATCTTCGACAATGTTACTTTTATGTCTGAAGCACTTATTCCCATGATCTGATTTGTAGTTACATGTCATTTATACAATTGTCACATGTAATACTATTGTGAAGCACTATGTACATTAATGGTGCTATATAAATAAAGACATGCATACATATAATAAACATTTACATTTGGAAGAAGAGGCGACGTTGTATTTGTGTATTATTCATTTTAACTTTATTATCCTGTACAAATAGAAAATTTCACTCTTTAAAAAAACTTTTTGGTGTGCTCATCTTTTTAATCTTCAAATTACAATTACACACACAAAGTACTGTACGGGAATAAAAGACAGGTTGCATTGCAATTAGATTTTTAAGATAATAACTCGCGATCACCCACTTGAGTTTGACAGTATTGCAGACAACACTAAAATTAAATTTTCTGCAATCGATCAAAACTCTAGTAAACTCGCACCTGAACACATGAAAATTTCAAGAAATTACACACCAAAGACCGGACGTGCCATGGATTTAAACCCGAGAAATGGTTGGATAACAGCCGCTGCATCTGTATAAACATACTTGGCTGTAGAAAGGGGCCAGGTTATTGATATATTCTGACTTGAGGAAACATGATCAATGTTGTCCAAATTTCATGTAAATGCAGATGCTGGTGTTCTCCCGTGTGTAAAGAAGTGCATTAGCCCTGACCCCTTCTCATGTGCAATGTATATTTGAATACAATGTCCACCTTTCCTGTTGGCTCGTTATGTCCCACTGCAGCATTCCAGCTATTGCAATAACATTGGCTACATCTGTAATTGAGCACATTTAAACTGTTGAGAAGATTAAAGCCAGTTGCAGATATATCCTGTTTAATCTAGGCAACATTCTTTCCATATTCAATGATCTAATTTCTATCCTACCGTTCTTAATGATTTGGACCTGAACAGATCAGCACGGCTCACGTCCTACTTTTTCAAGACCTTATTTACTGCCAGGTAACCAGCCATCCTTCAAGAGAGATTGCTTTTTGGGGAATGTTTGTCATTACAAATAATTGCAGTTATTCAGTATACAAGCAAGTCCACGCTGATGATAGATCAAGAGCTTGAAGGAAAAGTATAGTTCTGGTTTCTATAATACTGGGGCATCAGCTCTGTAAAAATTCACATAGTAAACAAAGTTCATAGGTGGTGCTTAATTTCTACTTTTACATAGATTTTCCCACTTTTTAAGTGTCCAATAAAAAAAAATGTCTGTCAATATTGTGTGCGGAGGACATTGAGTTAGTTACTATACATGTGAAAAATGTTAGCCAAAGTTTCCTAAGCTTGCAAAATTGCAGCTTTTTTTCCTCATAAAAATTGTTGCTAAAATATGAGCGCTTCACCAGAATCCACCAAGCATTTAAGTCAATTTGAATGCAGTTTTGTTTAATTTCTTTCAAAATGTTCTTAATATGTAATAGCAAAGAATATAAATGGGCGCAAACACACTCCATGTGGCTTGTGCAATTGATATTGGAGTGCTAATACAGACACACATGTACGACCCTGCCCCATCCCCTGAAAGCCCATCTCCTCCTTATCTTCCTTTTTCCTCTCCTGACTTTACTATCCTCCTCTCTAGAGCAGTGAGAACCGGTGCAAATCTTTTTCCCGAAATTCCGTGGATTGTTTAGACCAAATACATCCCCCACATCGAGCGGCTTCATTCAAAACTGTCATTGAATACAAACCGGATTAATTTTTATGAATCCAAGTTGGGATTTCATATTTAATTACAAAAATACATTGCTTAATGGTAACTTGCACTCAGATTAATACGGGGTAGTGGCGGGGAAGAAAGAGTGAGAGAGAGACAGTTTACATTTTATGTTCCTTGTGGAGCACACCTGAGATACCTGTGAGATATGACAATAGCTAGATTAGCTACATGTCTGAGTAGTGAACAGCTCAAAGGTACTGGAATGCTAACCATCAGCTGGTTTAGCTCACACTGCTAGAAAAGCAGGTGTAGGGGGTTCTAGTTCTGGTGTGTCGTACACTATTCTGGTCATTAGGTTGGAGCCTATATACAGTAGTTGGTTTGGAAATCTTTTTAGGACGTTTGGGATGGGACTCATTTAAATATACTTTTCAGAGCCATTAGCATATCTTCCAGTGTGGTACATTGTGTGCTCCTTTTTCAGCACAGGCATGTCTCCCTAATTTGGATGAGGGAATCGCCCTCTTCCTCCCTCCCCCCTCTATGATCCGAGGCAGATCAAAATCTGCAAAACAATTCCGCCCCCTGCCCCTCTCCTGACTCCACCATAATTAAACAAAAATATATCTAAAAAATATTCTTAATATGGGGGGAAATAACTACAAAATATAACAAACTATATTATATTAACTAACTATACTAAAACTATATTACTAATAATACAAGTTTAAAATACAATAGTAAACTATACCACTCAACTTATTATTTAAAAAAATAATTTTTTCAACAGTTTGAATCACAGATTACTCAACCCACATTCCTTTCTTTCACTGTCCAGAATTCTGCAGTAGTGTATTTATAGATATAGCCACCCTTACTCTTTTTGGTGCTGCGATTGTGCCAATTGTGGCCTGGGAGGATTAATGCTATGGGCGGTCCCGTTGAAAGACACAGAGCAGTGTCGTAATGGCAGCCACCACCCCCAGCATAGAATTTTTCAAACATTGTGGTGGTCATGGTGCTGAAAACAGTGCATTGCTTCATAAACCCATCTAAAATAGCTTTCCACAAATTGTTTGGAATATCCTTTTCACCACGGGATCCATCAAACTTCACGTCTGACCTATTCAGTATAATGTTCAAATGGCTCGTGATGCTGGAAGATTAACTGGGCAAATCTATATTATTGCCCACTGCAGCATGTCACATATATTTGTAAAGTTTCTCTGGGTATTACGGCAAGAGGGATGTAAACTACTGGAACGTCATTGACTGTCATACAAGTTTGTTTATGCCTCCGTTTTGCCGGTGTTGCAGGTGTGCTTTCTTCCAGGTCACTGTCGGTAGCATGGGGGGACATAGGCTTCCCACATGGAGTGGAGAAGAGTCTTCCTCCATATGTAATGTTCATTGTGGTCGACATTATCATCATCGTCATCGCAACAACCAGAATCACGATTGATCAATTGTCGTAGTGATGATGAGGATGTCTGTGTAAGAGAGCTTGTTGTTGATGCTGATGAGGAGGAAGGAAACAGCAATGTACATGATGATGATGGCTTCTGTTTATTAAATAATTAATATAAAGGGTTATTATTGTTACTATTACCGTGTGTATTGATCGCTTTGCTTTTCATTGAATCTGTATTTTTACAATTGGAAGAACGATCACAGTATCATCACTTTTATCTGAAACATCATATCCATCATCATTGCCCATGGCACCACCATCCCCAATGCTACTTAAATCACAGTCTATTTTCCCATACTAATTTTTTATTTTTTGCAAAATAAGTGCGGGAAAAGATACAGAACTTAAAAAACTTAAAATATTATAAAAAATGCATTCAATATCAGAACTATTGACAACTTTTAGAATAGTTTCGGACTTCCACAACATGATGCGCCTCCGAAATTTAAAGACCATATTGATACTATTATTGAACCCCACACCAGATGAATAATTTTTAAACTAATCCCTAGTCTGCTAATCTCTGTATTGAAGGATAGTCTTCCAGAAAAGCCGCTATTCATGGAAGCCAAATAAAAAAAAATGTAGGCATAGAGTAATTTAAGATGTCTATCTGCTTTCCATCTCTAGTACGAATCTCACTTTGTCTATTAAAACTCATAATGGGGGAGGTGTGATCTGCTTCTACTGAAGTGCAATGGCACAATGTGCATCTGCCAGCAGGTGATCAATTCATTTATTTGTTTTACAGTTTACATCTGCGACAGAGTATTATTATCAACGGATCACTTGGTACCCCCATCACCTGTTTGATCTGTTGTCTAACTTTAATACAAAAAAAGTATAATCAATGGACATGTCCCAAAAATATTGGCTAGCGAGTCTTTGTATCCACACCCTCTCCAGAATTGGTCACTTGCTTCTTTGTAAATGTGGGATTATCTAGCTGGGGTCAGATACCATCTCATGAGGATTTTATATTTGTTTTCCTTGATAGTCGTGAAAATCAATGTACATCCCCTTCCCAGAATGTCATGTAATTAAACTTTGCTTACCTAAAGTATCTAAGGAATTTAGAATACTGTACAGAGTCAAAAATCAGCACTTTTTGATGCCCTCATATGGAATAGAACTGCTCAAAGATGTTTCTTTTAGTGCTTTAAATTTAGTGAAAATTAAATGTGAGATTTGGATATATTTAAACAGCTCAGTGGGTGGTTTCTTATATTTATCCTGTAATTCCTTAAAGGATCTCACCTATTAAAGAACCTCATATCGGTTATCCTTAAAAATTGTCCCCATACATCCCAGACAACCCATGAGAATTTGATAAGTGGGTGTGAATATGCTTCCCTGGATCTTTTGTCTTTGGGGATCCCCAATAGCGCATCAATAGTATGCAGTGATATTTCTGTTGATTCAATTTTCACCCATTAAATCACAGTCTTTAACATAATCTGTAACATCCTCATTATCACCAGAATCCTCATTCATAACAAGAGATATTTGAACAGCTGAATCATCAAGTACTACCCCCTGCTCCTCAAAGTCATCAAGTGCCTGTGATTTAATGTGTGACTCTCCCTCTTCAACATCTGACTATTTTAAGAGCTCTTCAGAGTCTAGTAACATCAATGTCAGAACTCGTTTTACACTAATTGATTTTTTGGACTGTGACGAGAAGAATAAGCCTTCTGAAAATTACTTAATAGTGGGCTTGTTGTTTGCACTGGCAGCAGTAACAGCCTCAGGCACAGCAAAAACTGGCATTGGTGTCAGTGGTACTGGTAGTGGTAGTAGTCCTTGTTTTTTTCAGTACAACAAAAATTTTTTTTACATTCTCTATATTATGCTTCCCACTATAGGAGATGTGCGCAGAAGGTAAAACACTGGAAACATTTTTAGGGGGAAATAAATGTAGGCTTTATAAGCCTGCATCTTTAAACAGAACACAGCTTCATACTGTATCAGCAAACAAATTAGAACAGAAAACAAAACCAGGCCTAACCCCATTTAGTGGACTGACTAATATTTCAGCAGTCCCTATCTGTGAGCTGGAAGGCTAGGCCTCTTATCAGCCTTTGACACAGTCCAGAGAGGTACCTGTAGGTAGGGTGCTCTCCACTTTAGTCCAGGGTCTGTGGTGGTGTCTTTGGGTGTTCCCTCTGGCAGGTTCCAGGGACCAATGCAGCCTGGAACAGAGTCTCTCTTCCCCTTAGATCTTTCTAAGGCCAGGTCCCCGCTGGCTACTGCAGCGCCTGCTGTGGTGGACACTGCAGGGACAAGAGCCGCCCCACAATTGGGCCGGGGCCGCTGCGGGGGGTGGCCACCACGCTGCGCAGACAGTTTCTCCTGCTCTCAAAAGGATTGAGATCAGGACTCGTGGCGGGGCACTAGGCCATGCCCCCCAGTGGTTCACTCCCCCGTCACGCCCCCCCATCTTTCCCCTTGCAGCTCTCTGCAGACCAGGGAATTCGGCTGCATGCACCGCCAGCCTTGCAGGCGCGCATGCAGCACAGGCAGCAGGGCCGTAGCCTAACAGCACAGACTCTTCTTTGCTAGAAATCTTCCCTGCAGTCAATGTTGCAGGCTTTATTTAAGGAGCTAACGAGACAGCTGAGCAGGTCAATTAGGTCAGTCTCCTCTGAGCGGACGTTTTTTGCTGTTTAATGTGCCAATAAATGTATAATTTGCTGATCCAGAGGAGTTCCGGTTTGTTTCATTGACGTAGGCAGCTGCACCGCCTTCTTCTCTTCATTTGTTTCTGCAAGCACCTCGGTAGGAGCACGCCGACAGTGCCAGGATCCCACACACCAACAGTGAGTCATGCATTGATTTGTTTCGGTTTCTTCTTGCAAAGTGTTCCTCAGTGAAGAGGTTATAGAGGGGCCGGATACCACTGTGTTATAGAGTGTGGCTACGTGGAATTTCTCTTACATTGCATTGTATATACGTCTCAATATTGCATTTGTGCCTGATCTAGTCTGAGTAGCGTCACTGAGGGAAGTGTGTCCCCATTTCTCTTGATCTTCCTAACTGGATGTTTATTGTAGTCTACAAGGTGGGGAGGTGTGCTGGGGGGCGGGGGAAGTGGTCCTTCTGCAGTGAGAATATTGTGAGTTTGATTCATTGACAGTGTCATTACTGTCCTTACACTTATTCTTGCTGTGCCTGTTATGATGATGACTTTGAGTACTAGTTGTATCACCAGTACAAACAGCACCACTTTTAACTAATTTAACTTTATCAGATTCATCACCACCACCAATGCCACTACTACCCTCACAATGACCTCCACCAAAACTAATTTAAAATATTTATTCAAAATACTAGAACTGGTATTTCTACTATTAGACATGTTGATGTAATTATTTGACTTCTCTTTTGTTATACACAGGTTTGTAGAGCTATATTATAATACAATGGCAGTCAGTGAGTTACTACTGCTCTTTGTTCTGCTGCTGCAGTACAGCACAGAATATATTATCCCTGACTGTCCTTGCCAAAAATTGTCAGTTCCAATTTAACTGATGAACCAAAATTTGTCTAAAATGGCGCTCCCACAATGTGTATCATGTATAGTGACAATAAATAGTAAAATAAACGGTGGCACTAATAAAGTCAACGGGTCTGGATCCCCTAATAAACTACTTGTATAAATACTAAAGTAAAATTATATGTAGCCAGGTCCCCTCTGGCTCCCTGGTTGTTCCGGTCCCTCTCTCTTTCCTACGCCAGGGTGGGGGCTGCTGTGGGGGCAAGTGTGTCGCCAAGGGGCTCCCAGCGGTGTCGGAGGCAGGGCATCGCCATCTTTGTTGTATCTGCGCATGCAGAGGCTCACACATGCGCAGAAGCGACTCGGCAGCCATGTTAGGGTTGGCGTTAGGCTCGCGCATTCACAGAATGCGCGTGACAGCCATTTCAGGAGTGCAGGGACTGCCCACAGTTGCGCAGGCTCAGTGGAGAGTAGCGGCGGCCATTACACACTCGTGCATGCGCAGTGCAGATCATGCACGTGGCCGCAATGATAAAGAGGCCTATGGGGAACAACAACTCCCAGCATCCCCAGGGGCTGGTGCACAGGTGACTCACAGCAGCCAATAGGTCTTAGAGATTCCCCTGCAGAGTTAGCTACATTGTTGAGCAGGAAGTTAGCAGGAGCTGGGACACAGAGAGGGGAGGGTGTGTTTGTGCAGGGAGGCAAGTTGCCCCCTTGCACTAGGCAGAAGTCTCCCCTTATGCCCCAGCTATGCCATACTCACCCCAGCTTGTGGTTGCTGCAGGGACTCCCCTTAGGATAGGGACAGGGTCCTGTAGAACCTAGACAAGTGAGAGTCCAGCCAGGAAGAGGAATATCCTGGCCAGTGTTTGAAGGGAATCATTCTCTGCAGTAGCATAGACAGAGACTGTTTGGGTGGTGAGGTCGACCAGAGGGAGGCCATTCTGTTTGGAGGAGAACGCCATCACTGAGGCTTCGGCGCTGGACACAGATGGGTCCTCTTTATTTGTTCTGCGGTACCCGGGTGCAGGAGCCCCGGGCAGGTACAGTCACCAAGTGCACCACCATTACCGTATCACACAGGCACTGATCACGCCTAAGGGGTGGGTTGCGGAACTCTTGGGACTATTGAGACACCTGGGAATAAGGTATGGGGTACAAAGCCCTGCGAGGTGACCGGGTAGTTGTGTCATTAGTATTACAGAGTGACCCTGTTGAGTGAGTGTTCTGTTGATATACACATATAGTAAACTGTTTAATATATATATTACCTGGTGTATTGGTTATTATATGTGGGTCCTGTGTTAGGGGTCATCCTACTCTTAGAACCCTACACAGATGGAGGTGCTGTATATATGAGTATTGTTCCAGAGGATACACCCCAGGCTCTCACTGGCGGAGGTTAAGGCCTCCTGTGAACCTGACAGGTAAAAGCACCACACCTGGTAATACATATAGATTCCCCTCACATGCACTCTATCTGCGATTGGAGGGGGAGGGGGGGGGAAGTGTGTTACATATATATTAGGTGTTTATAAATGTTAAACAAATATAACGTATAAGCTTATGTGAATGTGATTTTATAGTGCCAGTTATAAGCAAAAACCCTCCACTCAAACCCTTAAGTAAGAAATAGTCTCCTATGCTTCTTAAAATACGCAATATCCTCCAAAAAAAATGGGAGCATATAATGGCACTGAGAAAAAGAAGAAACAGAAAGGAAAACAAATAGTGTGATACTGCAGGGTCTAGATGAAATGGAATGTTGATTGACATTCTGAAGGTTCTACTCACATTCTTTCAGAATATAGAAGGCACATCCCAAACTGTGGCAAATCTGTTAGGTGAAGTGATGGGTGCAGATGATCTCAAGAAAGGGGAGATAAAGAATACGATAGCGTAGGTGGTAAAAATATATATATATTTACAAATATAAAATCTCAAGAATACGCAATTACAAGTACAGTACATGTTTTAAAGCAAATAAAGTGCATAGTATGCTGTGATCTCCCGAGTGCAGTGAGATCGCAGCAAGCCCTCTACTCAGGAGAGTCTACTAAAAATCCATTAAGTACCTTAATAACAAAAAAATAGAAAAGAAAATATATGACCATTTCAGTGTGAGATGGGCAGGAAAATCATTGGAGATAAGGAAAAAAACAGGTATTAAACAAATTATTTGCCTCTATATTTACCAGGGAAGAATCAATTGTAAGAATAGTGCCGCAAGAGGAAGCAACAACGTCTATATTAATGAATAATTGGTTAACTGAGGAAGAAGTTCATACAATAGTCAGCTTGATAAAATTAAAGTTAATAAGGCACCTGGCCCCGATGGCATACAGTACAAGAGTTCTTAAGTTAAATCATAGAGAAACCATTATTTTTAATATTCAAGGACTCAATTTCCACAGGCTCTGTACCACAAGATTGGAGTAAAGCATATCTGGTGCCTACATTTAAAAAGGGAGATAGATCACAACCGGGGAATTACAGACCTGTAACTCTACAGCAACATCAATAGTGGAGAAGCTGCTTGAAGATTTAGTACGGGATACTATTCAGGAATACCTAATATATCATAACATAATTATTAGTACAGTAACAGTCAGTATGGCTTTATAAAGGATAGGTCATGTCAAACTAATCTTATTTGTTTCTTTGAGGAGGTAAGTAGGAATTTAGACCAGGTAATGCAGTTGATGTGGTCTACTTAGATTTTGCAAAGGCTTTTGATATGGTTCCACACAAGCGCTTAGTGTACAAAGCAAAGTAAATGGGATATGGTCAAAATATTTGAATCTGGATTGAAATCTGGTTGAAGGATAGACAACAGAGTTGTCGTAAATGGAACTTTTTCTGATTGGGCTAATTTTGCGAGTGAAGTACCTCATGGATCGGTACTGGGACACCTGCTTTTTAAATTGTGTATTAATAACCTTAAGATTTGCATGGAGAGAAAAGTCTGCATCTTTGTTGATGACACTAAATTGTGTAAGATAGTAGAATCAGAGCAGGAAGTAATTTTTCTCCAGAAGGACATGGAAAGACTGGAATCTTGGGCTGGTAAATGATGAAGTGTAGATGAGATGTAATAAAGATAAATATAAAGTTATGCATTTGAGAAAAGAGAATAAACATGCAATTTACAAACTAATTGGGTAAAAATTAGGAGAATCCCTGATGGAGAAGGATTTAGGAGTGCTTGTAGACAGCAGGCTTAGCAATAATGCCCAATGGCATGCAGTAGCTGCACAGGCAAACACGATCTTATCTTGCATTAAAGGAAGTAAACACAATTATGCCCCTCTATAAAGCATTAGTAAAACCACACCTGGCAAAATACATTAGGGAACTAGAAAAAGTGCAGAGAAGACCCATAAGATAATAAAAGGGAAGGAAAATCTGACTTATTTATTTTATAAAATATTTTACCTGGAAGTAATACATTGAGCGTTTCCTCTCGTTTTCAGTACAGTATGTCCTGGGCACCGAGTTATGGATACAAGTACATGATTACAAATACATGGTTAGAAATACAGTACATGGTTACACTAAGTGAACAGAGTTATACATTATGTATAAAGAAATTGCATGAACAGTTTAACATATTTTATCTCTTAGGCCAGGTCCCCGCACACACGGCACATCCCCCTATGGGGCAGTCCCCAGTTGGCGTGTGTGCACAAGCCGCGATGCGTGACCGCTTTGGCCAAAAGACAAGATTTTTGTCTATTAGCGCGGCGGCCGAGCATTGGCCTCATCACGGCGGCGGTTCAGCCAATAAGGGCAAACCAGCAGCGTGATATCATGGCCGCAACCCCACCACGCCCCCGTAAGATCTTCTGCTCCTCACTCCAAGCACAGCTGCAGACCACAGGTCGCTGCTGAAACAGGTGCACGCGCCGCCAGACGCTCCAGTGTACGTGCAGCCGTCACCACTGGGGCCGTAGCCTTAGGTGTATGACACAGAAACACTATGAGACAGATTAAACTATGAGACAGCTTTAGTTTTGAATGAACTGGTGATAGCTTTGAGAGTCTCAAGTACATTGTTCCAGGTGTGAGGTGCTTGGCAAGAGACGGAGGTGCGGCCGTGTGATGGGGTTTACAGACCCATCACTAGCAAACCAGAAGTACAAACAAAGGTTTGTCAGGCATGCTGCCTGACTGTTGAAAACTCCACTGCTCAAAAGACAGGCAGCTAATTAAGGTAGTGGGCTAGCACCTGTAGCCAATCTCAGGAGCTACAGTATATAGTCAGGCTTCTGAGAACACACAGAGACCCATTCTGGTCTCAGCCAGGGAAGAGACAGGAGCCAAGTGATTATATTAGAATAAGAATACATTGTGTATGTATATCTGTTTAGAAGTATTTTGTTTCCTTTTTTGTGAACCTTGTGGCAGAAGTGTTTACCCTAAATCTGTTAATACCTCTTAACAGACCGGACAATAAACTTCTTGCCACTTCCTGGTTGCATATGATCTAATTATTGAACAGACTAGTATAAGTTTGTTACAGGTCGATACTTTGTTGAACCTTGGGGCCGCGAACAGTCATTTGGAGTCAGGTAGCAGGTGATAAGTGCTGCGTGTGGTAGCAGTAAGGAGCTTGTTCAGGTAGATGGGTAGATTGCCCAGAAAGTATTTGAAAAGAGCAAGATGAGGGAGCGGGGTAACCCTGCTCCCTCATCTTGCACCTATCAAATTATCCCAAGAGGTGTGGAAACAGTCTTTTTTGAAGGTTGAGTGGAGGTTCACAGCTCATTATCACTATATTTTACACATCACTGTTATCACTTAATAATATACTATTTTAATTAGTCACTTTATTTTTAGTCACTTTAATTGTGCACTTTTATGGTTTTCACTTAAATATTGTGTAAACATGTTTCCAGTAGAGAACGCCATCCGATACACTTTTCTTCACAGAAAGTATTTGAAGGCAAGACAGGAAAGAATAACTTTGTGCCTAGATGACCAATCTAGTTCTATGAGCATTTAACAGTGATGTTTGTTGTAGTTACATTGGAATACAAGGCGGCATATTGACTTGTAGAGGGTGTCTAGTTTACTAAGGTGATTTTGGGGTGCTGTACCATATACTATGTTCCCATAGTCTATAATTGGCATTCGCATCTGCTGTACAATACACTTTCTGACCAGCAGACTTAGGGAGGATTTATTCCTATAAAGCACACCTACTTTGCATAGGTTTTGGATGTCATGGTATAAATGTGCAACTCAAATGTTAAATTGGAGTTAAACCATATGCCCATATATTTAAAACTAGTAACAGGAGTTAGGGTGGTATTAGCATTGGTTCTGATCTGTAGCTCCTTCATTTGTATCTTTAGAAATGTAGCCTTGGTCCCAAATACTATTGTTACAGTCTTTTAAAACATTTTGTTTTGGGAGATCCAATTTTCAAGTCTCAAAAAATCAGATTTAAGTATGTGTTCAAGGTCAGTGAGGCTAGAGCTGTGTTCATATAAGATTGTGACACCACATACATGTGTATTGAAGCTCCCTTACAAGCTGTAGGATGATATTGATGAAGACTAAGAAAAATAGGGGCCCCAAAACAGAGCCTTTGAGGGACACTGCAGGTGATATCCAAGCAGTTGGAGTTAGTGCATGAGATAGACACATGTTGGGATCTACCTGATAGGTAGGAATGAAACCAGTTTAAAGCATGTTTCCCTATTCCAGAGCATTGAAGTTTGTTTAGCAAGATAGCATGATCAAGGTATCAAAAACCTTTGTAAAAATCTAGGAATATTCCACCAGTAAATTGTCTCAGTTCCATTCCACACTGGATCTCATTGCAAACTTATTGGTGAGATATATTACTTTCTATTTGAAACCAAAGTATACTAAAGTAGGACTATTTGGGATTTAAAGCCCCTACTTGCCAGCATTGGTGGTGCTTAATAAAACTTATTTGACAAAAATGTCCATCAAAAGTTTTCAATGTGGTGTGGGGCAAGGCTAGTTTATATGGAATGTTCTTGACTTTGGTGGAGTTAACTTACATTGTTTTGGCCCAATTATTTAGAGGTGGGAGGAGGGAGAGAGGGGATTTCAATTTAGTAGTGCCTACAGTTGTAGATATATCCCCTCAGACCTAACTCCAAATAAAATAGGGAGACATGCCTGTGCTGAAACAGGAGCACACCTGAGATACCTAGCTGGAAGATATGCTAATGGCTTTGCAAAGTAAATTTAAAGGAGTCTCATCCCAGACTTCCTAAAAAGATTTGCATACCAACTATATACAGTGGATAAGCCTAAGGCACCAACCTAATTACTGGAAGGGTGTACTGGTGTCAGACCCAACAGGACTAAAACCCATAACCACAGCTTTTCTAAGCAGTAGCTCTAACCGTGTGAAATAAATCAGCAGATGGGTAGCATCACTAACACATCATACTTTTGAACTGCTCACTGCTCACTTCTCACACAGTAGTAGGTAGAGCAAAGGAGCGTCCCGAAACGCGTTGGTGCATTTGTTTTTTTTTTCACTTTCCTGTGAGTTAATATATTAAATACCCTTTATTTTTATCTTTGAGTTGCCCTTGAATCATTTTTTCATTCAGGATTATTTCCGGTTGCTGTGCTCCTTTGCTCTTCCTACTACTATTTGCTCCTACTCTTCAGGATTGCACGCCTTGGAATACTACAAACTACTAGACAATCTGGATACCCCCAGGGGCAGGTAATGGGCATTAGCCCTTATATTTGAACCTTTGACCTCCACATTGGGGATGTTTATGTTTAAAGATGGGTTTGTGCATTATTGACCATGAGCTGCGGTAGTCAAGTAGACTGACCGCTAGGTCTTTTTGCCCCCCCTGTATTTGCTTATGGACTTTATACTCTATGGATGAATAACAGTGTTCCTATTTGATGTCCTAATGAGGATTCTGTGAATATATATATATATATCACTGATACATACACACTGATATTGAGCACCATTTTCTTCACAAATCATTCACTTCTCACACATGTAGCTAATCCAGCTATTACCATATCACCGGTATCTCAGGTGTGCTCCACAAGGTAAGGTGTCCTCACCGGGGAGGAAAAAACAGCAGGCACAGCCGCGCAACAAATTGGCAGAGGCTGAGCTGGTCATAGAACATTCTTTATTGCGGCATGGAAGTTAAAAAAGAGAGAGGGGAAGGCACCCCCGCAACTCTTACACGTTGGGGCTTGAAACGCGTAAGAGTTGCGGGGGGTGCCTTCCCCTCTCTCTTTTTTAACTTCCATGCCGCAATAAAGAATTTTCTATGCCCAGCCCAGCCCAGCCTCTGCCAATTTGTTGCGCGGCCTTGCCCACTGTTTTTTCCTCCCCGGTGAGGACACCTTGCCTGTACTTTCACACAACCTGGCGCACGCAAGAATCAAGACAAAGCCGGACGAACTTTGAAGATACCAGTGAGTAATTTCATTCATTACTTTTGGAGCATCCCCAGGCATTGTGGGTCATATAGCAGCGGGACTTATGTATGGGGTCTGGGTGGGTTTTAGGACCACTCCCAGACAACCCTTCACAGTCACCGCCAGAGCACATTCCAACTAGGGGTTTACTCATATGCTCCTGTACACAGTTTGTTCTTCCGGACAAAGCAACACATTTATCATTCAGGTGGCATTTAGCTCTGTAGCACCGGTTAATTGGGGAAGCAGTGTACCCCAATGTTCTCTCTACATGCTCCACAAGGTACATTAAATGGTCAACCAGGAAGTGGCCTGCTTTTAAAGGACACCAGTGGTATGGAGCTACTATAGGTATGAACACTCATTTTGTTGCTACATGATGATATGCACAAAGGTGGCTATAGTACAATAGAACAAGGGGGGGGGGGGATCAGTGTGCCTTCTACCAGAGTGCCAGGCACATACTTAATTGAAATACTTTATTTTAAAATAAATAAAACTCTACAAACTGCAGGAAGTGATTCTGCTGGCTTCCACAGCACATAAAATTTTATTGGGTTGAAAAATATGAAGCACATTATAAGGAATGGGGTATGGTATCAGAAACAAAGGATCAGAAGTTGACCCCACAAAACCTCTGTTATTCAGGAGTGGGACAACAGCTCTAGCAGTGTGAGCTAAAAAAGCTGATGTCTAGCACCACTGTCACAGTATACTTACTTTTAACCTCTACTTCTTATTGAGTGTTCATACCTGTACAAAGCATTTTTCCCTCTTCTGGGATAGATAAGCTTATCTGGTAAACAGTTTTCTGCCATGAAACACCTTCTGGTGCGGGATGACACTTTACAGTCCATTTATTGGAATAGGCTACAATGTATTCCAGCACCTAAATGGTGCCTTATGGCAGAACACTGCTTAGTAAAACCGGATAATCCAGAGCTCCATTACTCTATTCCAACATTAAGACAACTCCTTCTGCATCATTAAGGCAGCATTTTTCTACCAAGGTAAAAGGTCACTTGTGGGTGCCTCAGAGTGGAGATCTATAAATTCTTATGAGAAAACAAAATATCATCGGATTATATTAATGATTAAGGACTGTGGGGGCTATGCACTAAGCTCAATAGGTTTGCGTTCTGATGTTCCAAAAAAGCACGTCCGTTAAAAAGTGAAGCGGGGGACGTGATTCACTAAGGCCTTGAGCCCATTTTTTAACGTATGTGCTCAAAATAGCCACAGCGTAATGGTTGCTTTTTCCCCCTCCTAGCGTTCTTAACCTTCACGTATGCTAGCTGATAGAAAAAAAAGCCGATTGTAACATTTGCATGAAGATTCTGTATTTCCATGAAAGGCTGTTACAGGCGATCGTTCACTAAATAAATATATTTTAATAATAGTGTACATGAGCAGGGGGTCTCCGGAGCTGAACCGCATTTGTTTCAGGTCCGAGGACCTCCTACTTCAGGAGATACAGGCCCCGTTATGGGGTGCCGGTAACCTCTGCACTTTAAAGCTCCCGCGTCACGTGACCGGGTTATTTACATTCTGCAGGGGATACCGGCACCCCAAACCGGGGCCTGTATCTCCTGAAGTAGGGGTCCCCGAGGCTAAAACCAATGCGGTTCAGCTCTGGAGACCACCTACACATCTACACTACTGTCAAAACACACATATCAATAAACAATAATTCCTTACCGTAGCGGCTATCTGCTATGGTAATGAAGCTGCATTAATGTACATTTTAATAATAGTGTGAGGGAGCAGGGGGTCCCCTGAGCTGAACCGCATTGATTTCTGCCTCAGAGACCCCCTGCTTCCCGAGTTACAGGCCCCGGTTTGGGGCATCGGAGGCCAACGTCGCCGCCATCTTTATAGCTTCCAAGACGTGACGTGGGCTCTATAAAGATGGCGGCGACACTGGCACCGATGCCCCAAACCGGGGCCTGTAACTCGGGAAGCAGGGGGTCCCTGAGGCAGAAATGAATGCTGTTCAGCTCAGGGGACCCCCTGCTCCCGCACACTATTAATAAAAATACATTAAAGCAGCTTCATTACCTTAGCGGCTATCTGCTACGGCGATGAAGGGGTTAAGGCACAATAGCATGTTTATTGGGGACAATTTCCCCAATAAACATAGCAATATACAACACACATCCCCCCGCCCCCTAACACATACAGTACAGTAATGGGCAAAAAAACTATTATCCACATATGGATAATAATGCATTTGGCCATTTTAAATACATATAAATTACAATATATACCATAAATACATATTACACTTACCTTTTCCAGGCACCCACGATGAAGGCCATCTTCATCCTCATCTTCATCCTGCCCATGTCCCTCCGGTGCTGCAAACATACTGTACACAAGAATAAAAATAGCCCCTAACCCCTTTATCACCTTAGCGGTCAATAACCGCTACAGTCATTAAGGGGTTAACCAACCCTCACCCACTAACCCAGATGGGAGGCCTACATACCCTCCCCCCTACCCATCCCATGAGGCCTAACCACCCTCACACACTAACCTACTAACCCAGCGGGGAGGCCTACCCACATACCCTTGGGGCCAATACACTCTTCCCCCACCCCCAGTTCCCACAAGAAAAACAATACACAGCCCCACAATAAACATCATTATATTTATTCTATACATAACCCACCCCTTGTGCCCCCCCATAAATATGTGATTTATTATTTTAAATACAGGGTTAATACCCCAGGCCCACTGGAGTCCCCGGTGGGCCTGACAGGTCACCTCACAGACCTACAGTAGCCCAGCACCATGTTTCAAACAGGGTCTGGAGGCCTTCGGGTGGTCCCCGCCAGGCGCCATGGTCCACCAGGTGGTCTCCGCGGGTCACTGTGGGCCACAATGGGGTCCCCACGGGTAGGCCCGCGGCTGTCTGGGGGGCCCCAGGTCAGACCCACAGGTGTCTGAGGGGCCTCGGGTGGTTCCCACGGGGGTCTGGGGACCCATGGGTGGTCTCTACGGGTCCGCGGTTCCCCCATGGACACTGAATGGGTGTATTCTATGTGATTTTTGGATGAAAATGCATTGTATTTTATGCTCTATTATTGCCCCTGTATGTTATGTATATCTATCTATATGGAAAGACATACAGGGATAATAATTGATTGTTTTGCTAATGTTTATGTTCTTTTCATGTATGTCTAATGTATTTATCAGTTTTATTTATACATTGGTGTGAATAATGTAATTTGTATTTAGTTACATGTTTTTTTAATGGCTTATTTCTGGTAGTTAGATTAGAATGATGGTGGTTACTTTCAATTAGAATTCTTTTGGCAATGGTTTGGCTTTAGGAATTGAATAGGGAATTGTATAATTGATTTGAATTGTATTGTAATTGGTTTAGGAAATTGATTAATTGATTGATGGTAAATGTATTTATGTTGCTTAGTTTCTATTTGATTTTCATGATGGCATTGGTGGTTAGGGGACATTGTTCATAGTGTATTTTATTGTTACATATATTTTGCATAGTGTTACATGATGCACAGATTAATTGCATCATGTACACACTCAATGCAATTGTGTGACATTTCATATACATTTGTGTAGCTGCTGTTTTGTTGGTTTCTTTTTACAAGTGATGCTGGATTAATTGTAACACGCAATGTGGTGATTTTAAGATTAAAAATTCATGTTTTGATTTATGCATGTTTTATGTGTTTCATAATGGCCAAATAATCTATTATCCATATCTGGATAATAGTTATTTTGCACATTATTGTACTGTATGTGTTGGGGAGGGGATTGATTTATTTAATGTATAGGTCAGGATTATTTTTTTTAACATACAGGGTTGGTTCCTTTTGACCTCTGAAGACCACCTGAGGTCTCCTTGGGCTTTCCACGAGTAGCAGGCTGCCGGGTCCACGGGGGACACCTGCAGGGAAGAACCGGTGGCCCCACATCTGTGGGGGCACCGCGGACCCGTAGGGACCACCCGTGGGTCCCCAGACCCCCATGGGAACAGCCCGAGGCCCCTCAGACACCTGTGGGTCTGACCCAGGGCCCCCCAGACAGCCGCAGGCCTACCAGTGGGGACATCATTGTGGCCCACGGTGACCCGCGGAGACCACCTAGAGGACCATGGCGCCTGGCGGGGACCACCCACAGGCCTACAGACCCTGTTTCAAACATGGTGCTGGGCTACTGTAGGTCTGTGAGGTGACCCGTCAGGCCCACCGGGGACTCCCGTGGGCCTGGGGTATTAACCCTGTATGTAAAATAATAAATCATGTATTTATGGGGGGGAACAGGGGGTGGGTTATGTATAGAATAAATATAATGATGTTTATTGGGGGGCTGTGTATTTTTTTTCTTGTGGGTACTGGGGGTGGGGGAAGGGGGTATTGGCCCCAAGGGTATGTGGATAGGCGTCCCGCATGGGTTAGTGGGTGAGTGGGTTAGTGGGTGAGGGTGGTTAGGCCTCACGGGATGGGTATTGGGGGAGGATATGTAGGCCTCCCGCCTGGGTTAGTGGGTGATGGAGGGTTAACCCCTTAATGACTTTAGCGGTTAATGACCGCTAAGGTGATTAAGGGGTTAGGGGCTATTTTTATTCTTGTGTACAGTATGTTTTGCAGCACCGGAGGGACATGGGCAGGATGAAGATGAGGATGAAGACGGCCTTCATCGTGGGTGCCTGGAAAAGGTAAGTATAATATGTATTTACTGTATTTATTGAAAGTTAAATGTATTTAAAATGGGCAAATTCATTATTATCCATATGTGGATAATAGTAATTTTTCCCATTACTGTATGGTATGTGTTAGGGGGGGTGTATTTAGTTATAAATATTGTTTATTATTTTTGGAGGCGCAACATTGGAACCGCAGGCCCGCGAGGCCCGCGGGTACCCCGGGACTCCCGCGGGGACCCCCGCACTCCCGTGAGGACCCCCGCTTGGTGAGCCGGGGACCCCCGGACCCACGCGGGGTCAGCCGGGGACACCCACCGGCCTGTTGTATGGGTTTTGCACATGCAAAAATGTAAAGCAAGAAATTTTTCTAAGTCCAGCTTTTTTTGCGTCTACCTTGAGCTGACGTGTTCTGTTGAACACAACTTTCGCGTACGCTAAGGTTGCGTTGCTTAGTGCATCCCGTTTAAGGGCAGAATTTAACGCAAACAGGGTAACGAACGAGCAAAGTTGGACTTAGAAAAAATTTCTGAAAAAAGTCAGTTTTAGAGCGCAAAGTGCATGTTTGCGTGGCTTAGTGCATTGTGTTCAGCGCAACATCACGTTCTAAGAGCACTTTGCGATCTAAAAACGACTTAACGGAGCTTAGTGCATACCCCCTGTATATCAATAGGAATTTACTGTGATTTTCTTGAACATTGTTATTATGATTACAACACACTTCCTTTTGCAAAAATGGTGAGTTATACTGAAGCCTAATGAAATCATGCTAGTGTACATTTGTACTGCATACACATATCTACTGCTGGGTTTATTATAAAAATGATATGATTTGGTAATCTGATGAATTTATCTGCTTACTCAGCTTGTTGATTATGCTAGATCAGCACGGTTTAGTTAAATTAGTTCTAATAAACCTTAATAACACTAAAAGCACTTGATTTTGCGGGCAGTATTTCAAAAGCTCATGAAAAGTCTACCATACTAATGTGAGTTCAAGGGATACATGGCTTACAGCGTTTAGGATATGGGAGATAAGCTCCTAACTGCCATACACGTCTATGCATTTATGCAGGGGTTACAAGTAGAAATGGTACTTTAATATGCGTAGTAAGGATGTCAATCTAATATCTGAAAATACATAAACACGCAGCAATTTCACCTGTATGTGACTATGAAATGAAAATAAGTCTAATCCTTAGAAAGGATGTCCCCAAGGGTTTCCACTTCATAGCTCAAGAGATTTGTTAGTTAAAATAGATTGATAACTAGACTGACATCTTCCCACTTGTTCTACAGAGTTAACCCACAAATAACACAAATATGAACAGAACAAATACTATGTTCCACATGCATAAACTAGAACTGCTCCATTTCCTTTTCTTACTCTTCAGGGATTTTTACATAACATTTTAGAGAAGGCATGATAAATCTTATATGAAAGAATACCCTTTCATATATAGAATGAATCTTACAACAATTCTACTGTACAGTATGTCTTGTCTTTTCAACATTTTAATAGTTTCCTATGGGATCCCGTTTAAAAAAAATTCCAGTGGAATTTGCACGTACAAATCCATTAGCACTCAAGGGAGACAAGAATAGGGTCATTGTATTTTCAGAGATACAGTCATCAACAGCAAATGTTTCTTAAAATTTCTTAAAGCTGTTGATTTACTCTTTATTTCTTTGTACAGATGTAGCAAGACTTCGTTACCATGTCAAAGAATGAGATTCCACCCGCGGGAAAACTTTGTGTACCACATTCCGCGTGCGGGCAGTCAGTGGAATTACATCAAACAGTCTGCTATCCGCGTTCATGCTGTCCTAAGGTTGTCTTGTAAGAACGGCAATCACCCCTTGCTGCTATGTGCATGAAGCATCTCCCCCCAAAAACGCTCCTAAAAGGAGGCTCCGATAGGAGACCCCAAACGACAAAGAACACAATACACACACAGCGCACCAGGGATTAGTGACCAAAAATAACAGGTAATGGACCAAAGATATGAAATAAGCCTCTAATATGTAATAAAATAATTATATGTAATGGGTTAATAACAATCTAATGGACCATACATAAACACACAATAACACACAAATAATATATAATGCTGCCCTAAAAAAGGAGCAAGCACTCACACAAGTAACACATGAATAGATACCCTGAGGTAACACACATACCCTTAGTGCAATACTGAGCTGCACAGAGTGTACACAGACACAGTCGCTGGGCCAAGGACTGAAACGGGGGAGGCAGGCACTCACCAAGGAAGCGCGAACTGGAACCACAAGCTGGAGCAAAGGCGTCCGGACGCGGCTTGAAGGCCTTCAAGCAATACCCAGATGGTGGTAAGTTCATACAGCATGTACATACATCCTGCTCATCCAGAGATGATTACATTGTGCCTATGACACCCATGCTACAGAGAATGCCCTGCAAGGAAGTGGCATCCCGGAGCAGTTACCTGTGCCTGTTTGTCAAAACACACCTGCGACACCTGATCTACTATGCACCTGAATCCCTGTCAGTGGGGATCCAGTAGATGACATCCCTCTATTTCCATATTACACAGGGAAGCTTTCAAAATATATGTTACATGTTGCAGGGAAACGCAACATTAATTTGCACAATTAATTTTCCAACATCATGTGTCTTTTCAAGTTTATCCAATTGGGCCAGAAATGTGAAATCAGTGCTCCCACTTGACCCACCCAAGTGTGTCAAGTGGGAGGGTAAATAGTCTGTTTGTGGGATAGGGAACTAGAGAAACTGAGGGTTAAATGACCAGAACTCTGCCAGTTCGCTCAGCCAGCTAGGGGCACAGAACTCAGGGTCCGGGCACACCCTCCTGCAGTGCTGACACTTTAAAAGCTGCCAAAAGAGGAGATTACATTACTCCCGAGTGAAGTGATTCAGTCCTGCTTTAGATTACTATCTGACAGGAGACACTGTATTAAGTAACATTTACCCACAGAGGCACTGTAGCCACTAAAAAGGATACATATAGTCCCAAATTTTATAATCTAGCCTTCAGGCTGATTGGCAACAATTGTATTGTCAATGCATGAAGCTGTCACTAAACCTGCTGGATGCAATCTAAGGCATCGTTTATAGTACTGGCGCGCTCACGGTGGAGTGTGTGCCTGTCGCCCGAGCGATGTGTGCACTCTAGATGGAGGCATGGCAGAGGCATCACCAGGGTGGTTCTCTCTCATTGGCTGAACCGCTCACGTGATGGGACTGTCACATGAAAAAACAAAATTATTTGTCGGTTTAAAAAAATTCTGCCATGCGCGGTCTCTCTTCATCGCACATACGCTCACCCGCACTATGGCCGGCCCGATATAGCTGCTGCATTTTGTTTGCGCCGTGCGCTTGCCATTGTGCACCATTGCACATACTATAATTGCGGCCTAACATACTGTAGAGACACAAGTGATTATCAGATCTCTGATTAGTACTCAAGGCTGTGCATTTACACTGTGGTTAGGGCCACCAACGGCTTTCCTGAGGCCCAGGACTAGAATTTCCACCTTGCCGCTCCCCCCTCCCATTGCCAGTGGCTTCTTTTTCTCTCGCACTGCTTATCCTCTACCCCCTCTCTCGCCCTTTCATTGCTCCCCCTCCCTCTCTTACACCCCACCTCCCCCTGTCCTTTGTAAAGCTCTACATCTCCCTCAGCCTCTCTGACACACCCACCTTTACCCAAATCCTCTCTTACACCCCCCACCTCTCTTACACCCCTACATGTCCCTCACTCGCTTACACCCCGCCTGACCTGATCCCTCTCATACACATCACCTGCCCCCCTTCCTCTCTTATACCCCAATCTCTCTCCCTCCCTCTCTGACAACCCCAGCTCTCCCCCTCCTCTCTTACAACCCACTTAATCTGCTCCCATTATAACCCCCACCTCTCTCCCTCTTCCTCTCCCCTTCTCTCTAACACCCCCTCCTCTTTCTTATACTCCACCTCTCCAATATCCCTCTTACAACCACATCCCTCCCTCTCACATCTCCATCACTCCCCTCTCCCTCTCTTACACCTCCACCTCTCCCATCTCCCTCATGACTCCATCTCTGTCCCTCCCTTTTACACCTCCATCACACCCCTCCCTCTCTTAAACCCCCACCTCTCCCCTCTCTCTCTCTCTCTCTCTTACACCCCACCTTTCACACTCCACACTGTAATGTATCTCTCCCCCTCTCACTCTTTCCCCCTATACACTCAACTTCCCCTCCCCACACTAAATCTAAATAAACCTAATACACACACAATAATCCCCTATGCTCCAATACACACACACACACACACACACACACACACACACACACACACACACACACACACACACACACACACACACACACACACACACACACACACACACACACACACACACAATACCCCCCTCCAATACAAAACCAATAACCCCAACACACACATTTTAACTTACCTTTGGTGGGAAGGTCTCCGGAAACGCGATGAGGGTCGGCAGATGCAGACATTACTTACAATCTGTGCGCGTGAGGTGGGGCAACTTCCAGTGAAAGCCAGGCTGCAGCTGTATTACGTGATCTGCCAGAACATGTGCCACTAAACATATTCTTTAGCATGCATTATCACCTTGCTGCCACTTGTTCCTGGACTTGAAAGCATTCATAAAGAAGGCATGTAGGTAAAGGGTAAAGAAAAAGGAAAATGGTGTATGAATAGCGCTAAGATAAAGTGAGTGCATAAGTACCCCTCTCTAGGGGTTGGCCCCCAAAATGGTGGGCTAGGCTGCCTGGTGGATAATGATTAGTACAAAAACAAGACATAAGGAAAAGAGAAAAAAACTGCGCCTTACAAGTCCATATCAGTGAATGCCTCCCCAAGGCCCGCCTCCCAGTGATGGAACATCCACCCGAGGAACGCACTGAAGCAAAGGAGCAGTTCTATGGAAGCTCCGATGTGACCGGAGGAAGACTGTGTATTCTGTGGTGGCCGTTATAATTTGCCTGACTATATCACCTATTCTGTGAGTAGGGTTTCGGTTTTAACCCACTGGACCAGCGATCGTTCTTGTCCATCTTTCATCATTTTATTATTGTTTTATTTTGTCATTAAATTAGCTCTTATATATTTTTACAGCCTTGTCATTGTTTGCCCCATGTCTGGCTTGTTATTTGTTTTTGTATAGTCATGTGAGTTATTGTTTTATGTTCACAGACAGTGTTAGCTTATCACTTACTGGCATTGTTGCACTATATTTCTCCCTTTGTTTATTTTCATATCACGAATACACGGAGGAATCTGTATCTGGTCAAGGTATTGAAGGAACCTCTCTTTGGACATTTCTCCCAATTCGTATTGAATTTCCAGAACATTCACTGATATGGACTTGTAAGGTGCCGTTTTTTTCTCTTTTCCTTATGTAGGTAAAGGGTGTTAAGAATTCCCCAAACGTTAAACACCAGCTGCCTTTTAAAACTCAACATGGCTACAACTACCAGACTCTGTCTAGTGAAAAAAACATTAAATAATTGGAAGATTAGCTTGAAAAGATTACATTAGATATTTAGTGCAGATTTTGGTGCAGTAAAAAGAAAAGATGATGGCCTCATTGATCTCAAACGCAGACATCTTTTGCAATACAGAGGTACAGAAAATTGAAAAATTATTGGAGTAGGCTTAATCATTAACAAGAAATGGAGAAACAATACAGTGGAGTATGAAAGCTCATCTGAAAGAGCAGCCAGAATCATTATTCATTTGACACAGAGATACAAGCATCAAATTATCCAAGTGCATACCCCACAATCAAGTTACACAGACAATGAAGTTTAAGACTTCTACTAAGAAATCAATTAAAAAAAAAGGAAATAGTCTCCTCAAGATCATTATGGGAGTATTCAATGCAAAGATTGGTGCCCAGCAGATAGACCGAGAATCAGTAGATAGATATAGTTATAGGAAAAGGAATTAATGCCGAGACAGAATGTGGCGGTAGAAACTTCTGCAGTATTAATTCATTCTTCAAGAAGAATCCAAACAGAAAATGCACACATGGAGGGGACCCAATTAACTATATCCTAGCTAACAATTAATTTCCTTTGCAGCCTTCATCATATGTTATCAGTGATTGGTTCACTGCAAATTACATTTTCTAGTAAATATGAGAAATACTGGTTCAAAATAAGACAAAACTAAATCGACAAGAATCTCAAAAATAACAGCAGAGAATTTCAAGAAGAATGAAAAACTAAAATCTGCTTCGGGATACTTTAACAAACCAATGTGAAAAATGTACGAAGAAAAAAACTGGGTGAATCTCTAGCAAGATACACGATAAGAAAATATTAGATGAGACACAAACAACCAAACTAAGGAAACAACAAAATACAAAGCAATCCCAAGACGCAAGAACAAACATTGAATTTACTGAACTGTGCAGGACAATCCGCAATCGTATTGCTAATGTAAGAAAATATAACTGTGATACGATAAAGACTGAAATAACTGTGATGACAGGAACAGCATCGAGAATAAAAGCTGGCCTAGCTGAATGGGCGGCACAGCAGATGACCGGGGGGCTCGGCCTCCCTGAACCGGATTGGCCGCAAGAGCGGCCGGGGGAGGGGTCTTAGGTATAAAGCCGGCAGCCAGGAGGGAGGTCCAGCCTCTTTCTCCTGGCTTGCCACGGATAAGGGTAGGTTAATGCAGGATCTGAAGTTTGGTTGGCATGTTAACATTTCTTTATGTTGCAGGAAGCTAAAAATAAATCGGCATACATACAGTAAGGGAGGACGAAAAGATCCGGACGGAGTGGTTATTGCGAGTCCAATTTGCTTTGTCGCGGCGGCAGTTGGGGGGGTATGTGCTTGTCCTGCCTGAGGGGGCTCGGGGCTGGTAAAGCAGGTTGAAGCGAGGGAGCAGGTCACCGGGACGTACTTCCAGGTGCCCCCTCTTGCTTTTCCCAGCACCGAGCACTTTCTGGCGCGGACGGGCAGCACGCTATCCCAGTTATGATTATGTTTATTATTAATTAACAAAGCCGCGGCCATTATACCTCCAGACTGTGTCCTCTCATTATTGGTAAGTTACATGTAAATAATACTAGGAGAGGGGGGGAAGCTCGTGCCTCCCTGGTCATAAATCTGCATGCTGCCTTTGCCTGTCAACAAGACAACTATGGTTCAAGGGTTAGCGTGCCACTCTGAGGCTGGAAGTGGCCTAGCCTTGGGTAAAAAGTTATGTATTATTCTGTGTGTTTGTAACTGGTTTGGTTTATCGGCTATAGTTTGATTGCAGCAGCTGCACAATGATATGTATGCAGAGTATGTCCAGGCTGACCCACTATCTCAAGTGGTGGGTAGCCGGTAGCGAGGCAGCTACCACAAAGTAACTGACCAAAAAAAAACGGAAGGGGGGGATCGTCATCATGGATTCGTCCTATTATAGGAATGAATCCATGAGGATCCTGAGTATTTCTGATACATACCAGCAATTGGCATGTAATTCATCCGTTAGCTTTAAAAATGTATTAAATGAATTCCTACAACAAGTGTTCACTGATGAAATTATTTCCAAGGGAGAATTGGAATTCCTGGATGTTCAACAGCCCAGGATTTCAATTTTCTACTTTATTCCAAAGATACATAAGGATCTTTGGAATCCCCCTGGCCGTCCAATTATGTCTGGGATCAAATCGTTGTCATCCAACTTATCCCAATTTATAGACTCCACTATGCATAAATATGTTGTTCAGATACCCTCGTATCTCCGCGATAACACTCATGTTCTCAATATCATTAAAGATCTAAAATGAGAGGATCATTATACATGGGTCACGTGTGATGTGACCTCATTGTATACTGTCATAAATCATGAGTTGGGTATCGAGGCAATCAGGAGGGTATTAGATCAAGATGAAAGTTTAGAGTTGGGATTTAAAATTTTTATAACGAAAGGAATAAGATACATTCTCACCCATAATTTCTTTAATTACGACAATAACTTCTACCTCCAGATATGCGGCACAGCCATGGGCACCAGGTTTGCCCCTAGTTATGCTAACATTTTTATGCGTATGTGGGAGGAGGATTATATCATGTCCCGCAACCCATTCGGGGCGGACCTGGTGCTATGGAAACGTTATATTGACGACGTGCTGTGTATCTGAGGGGGGGGGGAGTGAGGAAGATCTTGGTAAATTCCAACAATACCTCAATACCAACAACTTGAATCTAAAATTCACCTTTAAATCTAGTCCATTAACTATTCATTTTCTAGACCTAACCTTGTTCACAGAGAAGGGATCAATCGAAACAAAAACCTTCTACAAAAAGGTAGATGCCAATACTTACCTTTTAGCATCAAGCCATCATAATCCAAGATGGATTAATAATATACAGTACCTAAAGGCCAGTTTCTAAGAACGAAATGTAACTGCTCACAAATAGAAGTGTTTAATACACAAGCTGATGACCTAAGGGACAAATTTATGGACAGAGAATATAGTTATACTAAGGTGACGAGGGCATCAGAAACAGTGAGGAATACCAATAGAGAAGATCTGATCCTTATGAGTAACAAAGAAAATAAAAATAATAAATCAACACGTGAAGGGGTTGAATTCATCCCATTTACTACTAAATATAATGGAATGGCCACTAAAATAACACAAATAATTAAAAAAACATTGGGGGATCCTACAAGGTGACACATTACTTAGTACGATACTACCAAAGTGTCCACAAATAGTATTTAAAAAGGCAGATAACCTTAAATTACAGCTATCTCCTAGCTGCCCATTGAACATAGCTAAAGAACGCAATACAACTTGGTTAAAAGAACTAAATGTTTTTTTCACATGTAATAGGTGTATTGGTTGTAGGTTTAGCTCCAAATGTAGAGATTTTAAATCAAACATTACAGGGGCTATATTTCCAATCAAATCATTTATTAACTGCAGGAGTCCATTCACGGTCTACCTGTTAGAATGCCCTTGTGAGCTACAGTATGTAGGGCGAACAGGTAGACCATTGAAGCGACGCTTTGCAGAACACATATATAATATAAAAAGAGGTTTAGAGACACACAGTGTCTCAAATCACTTCAAAATCAGACATAACCAAAATCCAGATGGATTGATTTGTAAGGGCATTGAATGCCCCAAACAAAATTGGAGAAGGGAGATAAGATAAATCTAATATCCAGGCGAGAAAGCTACTGGATCTATACCCTGAAAACTTTGACCCCAAGAGGTCTCAATATAGAATTCGATTTAGCTTCTTTTTTTAAAGATAGCTAGGTCTGTTCTACAGTCATGTGAAAAAGAAAGTACACCCTCTTTGAATTCCATGGTTTTACATATCAGGACATAATAACAATCTTCTGTTCCTTAGCAGGTCTTAAAATTAGGTCAATACAACCTCAGATGAACAACAACACATGACATATTATACCGTGTCATGATTTATTTAACAAAAATAAAGCCAAAATGGAGAAGCCATGTGTGAAAAACTAAGTACACCTTATGATTCAATAGCTTGTAGAACCACCTTTAGCAGCAATAACTTGAAGTAATCGTTTTCTGTACGACTTTGTCAGTCTCTCACATCGTTGTGGAGGAATTTTGGCCCACTCTTCTTTACAGCGTTGCTTCGTTCATTGAGGTTTGTGGGCATTTGTTTATGCGCAGCACTCTTACGGTCCAGCCACAGCATTTCAATTGGGTTGAGGTCTGGACTTTGACTGGGCCATTGCAACACCATGATTCTTTCCTTTTTCAGTCATTCTGTTGTAGATTTGCTGGTGTGCTTGGGATCATTGTCCTGTTGCATGACCCAATTTCGGCCAAGCTTTAGCTGTCGGACAGATGGCCTCACATTTGACTCTAGAATACTTTGATATACAGAGGAATTCATGGTCGACTCAATGACTGCAAGGTTCCCAGATCCTGTGGCTGCAAAAACAAGCCCAAATCATCACCCCTCCACCACCGTGCTTGACAGTTGGTATGAGGTGTTTGTGCTGATATGCTTTGTTTGTTTTTCGCCAAACGTGGCGCTTTGCATTATGGCAAACATCTCCACGTTGGTCTCATCTGTCCAAAGGACATTGTTCCAGAAGTCTTGTGGTTTGTTCAGATGCAACTTTGCAAACCTAAGCCGTGCTGCCATGTTCTTTTTAGAGAGAAGAGGCTTTCTCCTGGCAACCCTTCCAAACAAATCATACTTGTTCAGTCTTTTTCTAATTGTATTGTAATGAACTTTAACATTTAACATGCTAACTTAGGCTTGTAAAGTCTGAGATTTAACTCTTGGGTATTTTGCAATTTCTTTGAGCATTGCACGGTCTGACCTTGGGATGAATTTACTGGGATGTCCATCCCTTGGAGGATTGTCAATTGTCTAACACACACCTGAATGTTCCAGACCAGCAAACTGCTAAAACGTTGGCTTTTATAGAGGGGGTCCCACTTGCTGATGATCAGTTAATCAAGGACATTTGATTAGCAGCCCCTGTCTTCTACTTAGCATCTTAATTCCTATGGAAGCAGTAAGGGTGCACTTAGTTTTTCACACATAGCTTCTCCATTTTGGCTTTATTTTTGTTAAATAAATCATGACACGGTGTAATATGTAATATGTTGTTGTTCATCTGAGGTTGTATTTACCTAATTTTTAGACCTGCTAAGGAACAGATGATTGTTATTATGTCCTGATATGTAAAACCATGGAATTCAAAGAGGGTGTACTTTCTTTTTCACATGACTGTATATCTTGGGGTATATGATATCTGCTCCTCCAGGCCAAGTTTTTCCTCTGCATCCTCTGTTCCTTTCTACCAATATCATAGTCTTTTCGGGTTAGTGTAAACTAGATGTATTATTGACTATTTCATCAAAGTCGTTAGTGTTGTGAAGTATGCATATTTTAATTATTTTTGTGTTTGTTTGCACATGTACTGTATTTTTTAGGCAAGGTGCATATTATATGATCTTTTTAAACTGTTCTTTAGGGGGGTTTGTATCATGACATAGCTGTATGTCTTAATCCCCACTCGTATCCGTGCTGATATAATTGCTGTGTAGTTAGCCGGTCCCTTTAAGATTGAGTTGTCCAATAAGGGCCTCGCGACTAGCTCCCTATGTGCTTAAATAGCGCATACTTTCACCATCACTCCATTCTCCCTGAAGAAGTGACGTTAGGAGTCACGAAACGCGCGTAGGGTGGAGCTTAGCTGGACGTGATACCACGTGCGCAAGCCGGCAGAGGAGAGAAGCGGCAGTGTAGTAGTGACGTCATCGGAGGTGGACCTAGCGCTCCGAGTCATGGCCACGAGGAGGAGGCAGACACAGGACCTAGCCTCCCTATAAACCGCGTAACATCTTCTCAAGCCTGCGGACGGCACTTTGTATCCTGTCCATAGGGTCGTGTAACATGTGAGTCTATTGCTGTTGATCCCTATTGTTTTATTAAATTGTATTATGGAATCATACCATTGGTATTTCTACCATTTTTTTATACATATTCACGCGACTGCGACTGATCCATGTGGAGAGGGCTAATACCATCTGAAAACCCACTGCTATCCAGTTTTACACATCGGAGCACAAGCCAAAGATACCTTTCAAGGCCCTTGACTATCGACTTTTAAGTAAGTAGTTAGTAGCTGTGTGGGTGTAAATGGAAAAGTCAGAGAATACTGCGCAATGGTTCTTTTGTTTTGTTCAATTGCAGTTACAAATTTACCAGCAAAGAATCTCTGAAAGATCATCTGTGAGATCTACGAACTGCTCCCTCATTCAGAGAATTGGGAACTTTCAATATATCAGGTTTCCATACCTGGTAGTGCACCAAAGACTTCTTTTTCTTTTGTTTACACAAATGTACAACATAAAGTTGTGGTTACATAGACAGGGAAATCTAAAAAGAGGAACACTAATTGTAAATATCAATGTGTCCACATAAGCTTTTACTGCTACTGCCAGTAATTCAATACCTGTTAAATACTGACTGGAAAACCCTGTTGTAATAATATAAACAGTCTCAGATAAGTCACACTGTTATAATCAGTCTAGTCCAAATGTTAGATAATCTAAAGCAAAAAAGTGAGGCAGTACTACTTTTAAATCTTGCTAAACCCAAGGGAAATCCCAATAACTATTAAATAAATTAAATAAATCAGCACTATAGCAAACAAAGAGATAAACAATAACAGGGTTACACAAGAGAAATATCTCAGCTCATATGTGTCACCACTCTCTGGAGCAGCTTGCTGTTTCTGACAGCCAAATTGCTGATTTATCTGTCCTAACTGATTAGTGTGGCAGGTGAGGAGGGTGGGAGCATCCAAATCCGAGTACCCTCATTGGTAGCTTCACTCTGCTCTGCCAAGCACTGTAGGTGTCGCTCCCCCGCTCTGATTAATGCTCCTAGGTACAGCTGAATCAACTCCCTCCTGTGTCAAATGTCGGAAGAAGACACCGCCCCCAGAGGGATGTTCCTTCAGTGGTGTATGAGTCAGAGAGTTTCTGCTGCAGCTAATCTAGAGCGAGGTCGCTCACGGTTACCATGGTGACCCGTGTCATAGAGAAATAACACCATAACTTCTGCATAGCGTCACCAGTGCATAGAAAGGAGAGAGAAATACAGTTATTAATGTAGCGCTGCTTCCCCCCCACCCTCCTCTGGGAGATCTTGCTATTGCTACAGGTGTCATGGTGCTAAAAACTTGTAAGGGTCCAGGAGAGATGAGCTGCCGTGATGGTAAGGGGAAGCAGGACAGGCTTTTAGTGATCCTTCAGGTTCTTCTTGTGGTGTCAGCTCCTCCAGTCACAGCAGGCTCCAGGGTTCCTGGAGACAGTCCCCACCTTGACAGACTTCTCGCATACCCCGACCCAATTGACTGTTACTTAGGCAGGGGTATATAAAAATAATTCTTTATTGAGGCAGCCACTGCAGTTGATATTAAAGCGCATGCTTTTAGGATGGGTCCCAGACCTCTGGATGATACCGGTCTTCTAGCAGTCTTGAGGCCTTGTGCTCTATTCAGATATTGGAGAGGCAATCAACCCCAAGAGGGGCTGAAGGCCAGTCTCTGTAATAGAGTGCTCACCACAAACAAGGCGTGACCACGGGGCCGAGGTGGGGATAGTTATAAAATGCCACCCACAGCCGCGTGGGCGCATCTGGAGTGTAGATTGGTCGAGGTAGCCGGATTGGGGGTGGAAAGGTAAGGATAGTCAAGATACTTGCCGAGGTCAGGGTTGCAGAGGTGCGGATCGTTGCAGGTACTGTGATTGGCTATAGTGGTGCAGGAGACAGGTGTGGGAAGGATTGCTGATTAAGATTGATGACGCGGTACCTGCATGCATTGAGCACGCGCCGCGCCGAAGACGCCAGCGCGAGGGTGCAACCTGGAGGTGGGGCCATGAGATTCCACATTCACCTCCGCACGCACCTGGTCACACGCCGGGGCAAGCAGGGAGCACGCCGAGGGTAGTGTTACTCACTGATCCTCACAGTGCCACACCTCCCTCAGGAGTGACTTCCGAGCGTCTTTAGGAATGCTTGAGAGGATATCTCAGGTGGAAGTGCTGTACGAGTCCGGGGGCATGGAGATGGTGGTGAGGAAACCAGGAGCGCTCCTCAGGTCCAAAACCCCTCCAGTGCACCAGATATTGGATTGATCCTCGGAGATCCTGGATCCATAAAGGACTAAACCTTGTACTCCTGTTGGCCCTGTACGAGGAGAGAGGCGGGAGATGAGGAAGAGTCAGAGAAGCCAGAGTTCTGGATAGACGGTTTCAGCAAAGAGATATGGAACATTGAGGGAATCCTCATAGATGAGGGAAGGCATAGGCGATATGCCACTGGGTTGACCTTCTCCACCATGGAACAGGGTCCAAGAAACCTACAGTAGGTACCAATTTTAGCTTGGTCACCTTGAGACAGATATTTTTAGATGATAGCCACACCCTGTCTCCTGGATTCTTGGATCCTGCGTTGGTGAAAGTTTTCCAAGTGTTTGGGGAGCACAGATGTATATGAAATAGAAATATACACAATATAGTGAAATATGTATAAACAGTAGTGTGATCTTTCAGTCTCTGTATCCTATGAGATGTGTACTCAAAAATTACTCATTCTTTACAAACATTTTCACAACAGTGGTGATATGATGAAATAGTCGGTCTCAGGTATTCTTTTGAGCCCCTCTGGTCTGGTCACTTCTGATGGTCTCAAAGACAAATTAGCATTTGGATAATATCTGGAGCACAGCCAATTGTGGTCTCTTGGCATTTTCTCTGCCTCCCTCTGCTCTGCTCAGTCTCACGTCCCGCACTTCCGGTCTGAATCTCCCCCCGCTGGAGGCTCCGGTGAAACGTGTAGAGTGGCACTATCCTAGATGAACGGAGGACGCAGTACACAGCTCTATCTACCCAATCGCCCGCCCCCCGATCCAGCCGGGATCTCATAGAAGTCAGAGACTCAAAGATCACACTACTGTTTATACATATTGCACTATATTTCGTATATTTCTATTTCCTATACATCTGCGCTCCCAAAACACTTGAACCACTTGGGATACGTGATTGAGAAAAAACAATCAAGAAAGGATTTGAGCTGCAAATCAATTAATTTTTTTAATCACAGATGTGTAATTAAAAACACTATTTTAATTAATTAACCACTTTTAATATACTGAATCATGATATAAAGTATATACATATTTAAATTCTGTACATTAAGTACATATTTGATCTAAGTGCCGACTGAGGATAACACTGGGTTTTGTAGATGGTGACAGTCTGCCTGAATCTTCTGTCTATAAATTGCTTTTCTAAGATTCTCTTCACAAGATCTTTTTCCACGAATCCTGTAGAAAACGAATTCGGTTATCTGCTGCCAGTACCCCAGAACTGGGTGTGGCGATAGGCAGAAGAGATGGGTGAAACCCATCATTTATGAAAAAAGGTGACTCCATGGTGGATTCGCTGCGCAGATTATTGTGCGCAAATTCAGCCCAGGGTAGAAGGTCAGTCCAGTTATCCTGGGTGTCTGTGATGAAACAACATATGTATTGCTCCAAAGACTGGTTGTTTCGCTCTGTCTGACCGTTTGTTTGGGGGTGATATCCTGAAGAAAAATGTAGAGAAATACCCATTTGTTGAGAAAAAGAACGCCAGAACTTCGAGATGAATTGTGAACCTCGATCGGAGACTATGACCTGAGGTACCCCATGCAGATGAAAAAATTCCTTGACAAAGACAATTGCTAATTTGGGAGAATTGGGAAGCCCTTTCAGCGGAACAAAACGTGCTTGCTTGGAAAAGCAGTCTACGACAACTAAGATGGTGTTCATCCCCATAGAAACAGGCAACTCTACTATGAAGTCCATGGACAAGTGGGTCCATGGACGGTCCGGGATGGGAAGAGGATGTAGAAGTCCTGGTGGTTTGCTCTGGCTAGTCGTGTTACAAGCACATATCAAGCTTGTAGCAGCAAATTCTTTAATGTCTTCTGAATGCTAGGCCACAAAAAGGTTCGCTCCACAAGTTCAGTGGTCCTCCTAGTACCTGGATGTCCTGATGATTTGGAAGATTGGTCCCATTCAAGAAATTTTCTCTGGTATGGTGATGAGGTGAAAAGACGGCCCTCTGGGTCTTTGAGACCCTGTGGAATATGATACTGGTCTTGTAGAATATCATTCATTGCATCAAACGTGTTAGTGTAAAGTATGTATTTAGAAATTAGTATGGTCTCCAGACGATCTGCGGTCTTGTCATCAACCAGAAACTGTCGTGAAAGGGCGTCGGCTTTAACATTTTTTGAACCCGGTAAAAAAGAAATAATAAAATCGAAACGAGAAAAGAAAAGCGACCATCGAGCTTGTCGAGCACTTAGGCGTCGAGCACCTTCGATGTAAAGTACATTTTTGTGGTCGGTCAAAATTGTGATAGGGTTCTCCATGCCCTCTTAAAGATACCTGCATTCTCTAGAGCTAGCTTAATAGCAAGGAGTTCCCAGTTACCTACATCATAATTTTGCTCAGCAGGGGAACATTATTTAGAGAAAACGGCACAGGGATGGAGTCTTGCTTGGGGTGTCGTCCTTTGTGATACAATGGCTTCCGCCCCGACATCTGATGCATATACTTCTAAGGTGAATGGTAGTTTGGGATCTGGATGTATGAGGATGGGTGCAGAAACTAAGGTGTTTTTCAGGTGATCAAAAGCTTGAATGGCTGCTGGCGACCAAGAAGCATTATCCGCACCTTTTTTTATCACGGCTGTAATGGTGTCTACCGCAGTGGAAACATTCGGAATGAACCAGTGATAGTAATTAGAGAAGCCCAGAAAGCATTGTATGGCCTTAAGAGTAGTAGGACAAGGCCAATCCAGGACTTCCTTCACCTTAGCTGGATCCATGGTGAGACCGATGTTAGAGATTATATATCCCAGAAATGCCATGGAGGTCTGATGGAACTGACACTTTTCCAGTTTGGAGAAAAAAATTGTTTTTACAAAGGCATAGTAGTGCCTGTTTGACATGGCCGAAATGTTCTGGAACGGACTTGGAAAAGATCATTATGTCGTCAAAGTAGACAATAAGAAACTGGTTGAGGAGATCTCCTGAAGATTTAATTGACAGGCTTGAAAGATGGCAGGAGCATTACAGAAGCCAAAGGGCATGACGAGGTACTCATAATGACCGTCTCGTGTGTTGAAGGCCATTTTCCATTCGTCACCCTGGCAAATTCTCACGAAATTGTAGGCACCACGCAAGTCCAATTTGATGAAGATAGTAGCCCCTTGAAGGCATTTGAAGAGTTCCGAAATCAAAGGTAATGGGTAGCGATTCTTAATGGTGATTTTGTTAAGACCTCTATAATCGATGCATGGACAAAGAGATCCGTCCTTTTTATTCACAAAAAAGAACCCTGCTCCGGCTGGAGAAGAAGATTTCCAGATGAACCCCTTTTGAAGATTCTCCTGAATATAGTCTCTCATGACTTTAGTCTCTGAAAGAGAGCCTGGATAAGAACTTTCCCTAGGGGGAGCTGAACCGGGTAAAAGGTCAATGGGACAGTAGAAAGGACGATGCGGCGGCAGGACTTCTTACCGTGCCTTGTCAAAAACATTGCAGAATTTGACATAAACCTCGGGTAGGGAATGCTTTTCTTCTTCAGGAGATCCAGTCCGCATATCCATTTGATGGGCACAGCGCAGTTTTCTGAACAAGTGCTTCACAGGACAGGTTCCATATCGGTCCAATCTATTCGGGGATTGTGACATTGAAGCCACGGAAGGCCAAGGATCACTTCGATGGATGGGGTGTGAATGACATCCAGATTGATCTCCTCCGCATAGTCCTCACCTGTACGTAAGTGGAAGAGAGTAGTCTGTAATGATATGAAGGCTGGTTGCAGTGGTCGACCATCAATAGCTTCTAAGCCTACAAGGTTCCTCTTGCGGACGTGAGGGATGTTGTTCTTTTCAGCGAAGCCATGGTCAATAAAGTTGCCTCCCGACCCGTAATCCACAAATGCTACAGCGGTAGTATGAAAGTTCTCACCGGTCAGCAAAACAGGGATTAAGATCCTGTTTGGCAAGGTTTTCTTTGTGTTAGGGGAGGTGGAGAGTGTTCCCAATGTGATTCCCCTGGACCTCTTTGGGATTTGGCGTTACCCGACTTGTGGGGACAATTGAGTACCTGATGTCCGGAATTGCTGCAGTACAAGCAGAGACCCACGTTGCGTCGACGTTGTTTCTCAGAGGAAGATAATTTATTACCACCTAGTTGCATGGGTTCAGGAATATCTGGCTGAAGGGATTCAGACGTACCAGCAAGAAGAGAAATAAATCTCAGAGTAAGTTGGGGCTGACGGGATCTTTCTAACCTCCTCTCTTGCAACTGTTGATCCACGCAGATGCATATGGCGATAAGCTCCTCGTGATCCGTAGGATGCTCATGTGCTGCAAGTTTATCCTTTAGAGTATCTGAGAGACAAATCCAGAAGGCGACCGACAACGCCTCATTATTCCATCCGGTCTCAGCAGCGATTGTGCGGAACTCAAGGGCATATCAAGCGAAAGGTCGATTCCCCTGGGAAAAATGGAAAAGAGAAGAAGCCGCAGTTACCTCGCGACTATGTATGTTGAAGAGTCTGCGAAATTCTTGGGCGAACTGTCCGATATCCTGTGTGAGGTCCAATCTTTGTTCCCAGATGGGAGAAGCACAGGCCAGGGCATCATCGATGAGTAGCGAAATGATGTACGCAACCTTGGATCTTTGAGAAGGGAAACGAGAAGGCCTAATTTCGAAAGTAATGAAGCATTGGATCAATTGTGCTCCCAGCTTTTGCCGGTATGTTTGCTTATGGCGACTTCAAAATGAGAAAGGTCGGGTTTAATCTATTTAAGATTCGTATTTCCTGACCCTACAATGTACCAACAGCAGCTTACCAATTCGATTGCAATAACGGGGTGACCGTCACTGAAAATCTGGTTAATCACAATCCTTGCTACCTGGCCCCGTCTGATTACCAGCTTCAACAGGCACCTGTCAACTATAATGTAGACTACATGAGTGACACCAACACAATGCACCTCTGACATTGGCTCATCTCCACCCCGTTGGCAAAGTTTATAAGGAAGGTATATATAATGTACTATACAGTATTAACTTTAATTCCCAATGACACTACAATAGTGTACTATATTCCTGCCATATCAATGCTTGTACACATGCACACTAGAGCGTGACTTGACACTTGCGCACTACCGGAACTTAGAGCATATATATATATATTTTTTTTACAGAAAAGAAACTTTGAAATTGAGTGTCAAAAGATAAGGATGAAGTTCGATGGAACTCTAATATCGCTTTTTTAAAACGTTGCCTTTTTTACCTTTATACAGTCAGTATTACCAGCTTCATGCTTTTAAAACTTTGCCACGCTATTCTTTTGGACAACACACTATGCACTGTACAGTATGTGATCGATTCAATTACATGTCACACTGTAATAAAATTTCACACCGAGATGTTTCTTGCTTTTATTCCACTTCCTGATTAATGGAAAACATTATGTGATGTATTTTGTTCATATTTAATCAATTGTAACAGTTATAAAATTTCCATTTCCTGGTTCCACACGCTTGCTCATTGGGAATCGGACATAGAAATCCAACGTAAAAATAAATACATTTAAAGTGATATTTTATTTTTTTCAGAAGGGGGAAAATAACTGTGAGCTTTATACAAAACCTTATACATTATGATGCAATGTCTCCATAGTCAACCAATGTTTACATTGTTAAAATCACAACATTTATATTTTATCAACGATGTTTCATTTTGCAGTATAATTACTTTGCATGTGTAATTAATTCAGGTAAGAAACCCCAAAAATAAATATTAATAACTTTTATTACATTTTAAAACAGTTCTACAGCAAAACAGTAAAACAGTTCTTGGCTGAGTAATTACTTTGCCTGGTTTCCCACATATGTTCATGGCTGATAAGTCCTGCATTGTGATTTAGAACAAGTTGAAGAGAAAGCGGAGCACCTTCCAGGGTGAAGAACAAATCCAGAAGGGGCTCGCCCATAAAAAAGTAGAAAATGTATTGGTTCATACAAAAAAAACTCAGAGAGGCGGAATCACACAAGTCGTTTTGCGCGTTAAGCGCATCATCATGGTGTAGCATTGTGATAAAAAATTGGCATATTTCAATGATTTTTGCGAGTGACGTCAGACGGCAAAACCTACCTCCAAGCCAGTTCTCAATAGACCAGAATGGGTTGTACTCCTGTTGGTCTAATGGTATTCAGAGACAAATAAAACTTTAATAATCCCAAAGCAAGTGAACAGTGGGTATGGGATCTCTGATGTCACATGCTGCTACACTAGTAGTACACGCCCCCATCTATATTGGTGCATGACCAGGAAGGGTTATTTTAAGACACACAAACTTTAATAAACATAAATTATTATTTATTTTTTTGTTCTTAAACTCAAACATTTGCCCCACATTAAAAAAAAAAGAAAAAGATTTGAATTAAAAAATGTGCTCAGAAGCTTGACTCGAACACCAAATACTTAAACTGCTCGACCGAAAAGCCGATTTAAACGCCAAATCTACGAAGATCAGATTTCATACACCGCGAATTTGTCCATCCTTAATAGGAATAGCAGCTGACATATGGTAGGTAGCACATGAGAGAAATACAATGCAAAATATTTACTCTAGCGGTGCATATAGACTAAACAGTTTCACTACTAGAGAATATTGTGATATACAGTATTGCATTGCAATTGTGAGTCTCTCCAGCAGCAAAGGGATTACAAACACCTGACAAAAGACAAAATTACACTCCACTGTAGAAGCTGCCAATAGTCATGTAGGGCCACCATATGTTATAATTGTAGATTCCTCGTCTGTCGAAAGGTAATTTTTTTTTTAAAGCTCTTCTCACCACCTTCCAACAAACGGCTGTTCTCATCAATAAAATATTTGGTTTGGTTGCTGTTGCAAGCAGACAAATTGAAAAAACAGGTGCAGCTTGATAATATTTCTTTATAATTACTCTTCATAGAAAAAGACAAGCGGCTTCAGAAATTAATTATTTTGCATGGCAATAAGGAACAGGAGCTTTAGAATTACTAATTATAACTTTAGAAATTAATAGCGATAGTGGTGTTATATTGTTAAAGCTAAAAACTGTATAGTGATGGGAAACAAACATTATATTTTGGTTCTTTTGTGCTATTTTCGCACAATTTAGTTTAGCATAAACATATCTATTTCATAGATATTGTCGCCATATGAATATATTAAAAAGCTGTAACATAAATGCTCAGTTTCAGCATGGTGTGAAATTATTTGTCAGGCTTTGGAAGTGCTGGATGTTGAGTTATCTTGAAACTAAAGCCGCCAAGAACTGAAATATAACAATTTTGCTAATATGCCTAAATACATTTGTTTTATGTGTTGGGTTTACTTAGAAATATGCAATTTGTAAACATTCAGCAAACTGATACATTATTGATAATTTGTAAGTGGGTTTTAATTTAAATGTACTGTACTAGGATGTTGCTTTAGAAAAGGATTTTAATCTGTTGTATTTTTTATTTTATTTTTTAAGATTTTTAACTGCAATTTTTAAATTTAGTACATATTTTATTTATTTTAATGAGAAACAAGATAATGAGTATGGCAAGGGCAGGAAATTCTACAATTGGAAGAAAAATATATGATGGGCCATATTTATCAAGTCACTGGTTCTCAAACCTCTTTTCAGGGACCATCAGCCACACTAGGTTTTAGCTATAATTAGTGTACAATACTGTACTTGGTCACAGATAAATGCACCTACTTTGCATGTGAATAGAATGTTAGTTATTGCCTTAGAAACCTGCTCTAGCTTAGGGCCTTAAGGACAGGTTAGAGAAACATTGTCCTTACCTGTACCAAGCCATAAAGGTACCTTACCTTATGGCTTAGCTACAGTACATCAATATCCTGCAGGGTCTTTATTTGCAAACTGGACTAGCTCAAATTAACACATCTATAGAGTTTCGAAATTAGCTCTTGGCTATACACACAGTGTACATTTTCACACCCGAATAGCTACTTCTTTCCCTTTATTCCTCTTCTTTTTAAAAATAAGGGTGTTACAGTATGCATCATGTTCCTGAAAAGTGTGTTTAGACATAGCACTAACAATTTAATTGACTTTAAAATAGCAAGAAAACAAACATAAATTAAATAAAATCAGAGACTTTATAAACTTGAAAAAGTTGGCTTCTAAAATGTCTTTTGTTATTTATTTCCTGTGGGAGATGCTTACTTCACAGAATGAAAAAGTAGCTTCCTAATTCAAGCATCTGCTCTGCTCATCTGTGTTGTTCGTGACATGAGGGTAGACTGTGAATCATATAGGAAAATGACCTTGTATAATTCATAGACATTTATATTTTAAGAATTTTTCCAGAAGATTTTTTTTTCTCTTCAAAATGCTCATAGATATTAGTGCAGTGGCTTAGCCAAATGGAACTTCTCCAGGAGAAATCTACTTTATGTAACCCTAAGTTCACATGTCCACTTCAAGCAATGTCTACTCAGGTTTTCATTCATCTGGGGTAGTGTTTGTGATTCTGAAGGGCTTTCAGATCTTGGAGAATTACATTAAACACTAATGGATACAAGTTCAGTGTATGGATGCACCCAGTAAACCAAAAATACACTAAACAATAAATCCATTACATTAACCTTTTTGCTTTTTAACATTTTCTTGGCCGAGTGATATCCAGCGGAAATCTTATTCAAGGAAAATAATTATTTGTACAGTCTGGTGACAGAAAATGCATGAAAGGGAAAGACCCTGTGTGTACTGTAAGTATAGTAGCCAAGCTGATCCATTCATAGGCATTGTGTCTCTGGTACAGGTATATTATTAAGTCTGCCTAGTCTTGCAATCATTAGACAAAAGCAGTTGTGAGACACTCAAACAGAGCAGAGGACTGGTAAACAAATGATTGAGACTGAGAGTTTTGCCACATTGATAAAATATTAGTAGGTACAGTAGAGTCGTAGGCTCAGTGAATGAAAAAAATAAGATTAAAAGTTCCTATGTTATGCTTGACAATGTCTCACAATTGTAAGTTTAAAACAGGTAAAGCTATTTATTTGCTTTAATGATTATGGAGCTGTTTTTCACACCAGCTCTGCAACTGATAAACAGCTTCTGTTTCTCTGAAAGCCAATAATGCTTGGTTATTGTGACTGGGCCTTTCCCTGATTTAAAAAGGCAGCACACATAAAGCCTGCCTGTAGCTGATGAGTACAGCAGGGAGCTGGTTCTTTTCAAATAGTCAATTAACCAGAGAGAGTAGGGGGATGGGCTTCAGCCGTTGCTAGCCGGAGCTACCCACAAATGGGGGTGGTATGTGACAGGGCCTGTCCCTGGTTAACAAAGGCAGCACACAAAGCCTGTCTGCAGCTGATGAGTCCAGCAGGGAGCTATTTAATTTCAGCATGAGTCAATTAACCAGTTTCCACCTGACTCATCAAGTAGGTTTAAAAGTGTGCTGTTCAAACTGCATAGGGTTCTCTAGCACAGAGAGACTGTGCAGCCAGAGTGATCCCAGGGAAACAGACCTCTCTAGCACTGAAGAAGTGTGTGCTGCCAGAGAGAGATCCCAGGGAACCAGACCTTCTATTCCATGATACAGCAGACACTGGAACCCGCCAGATGATGCACCTCATGAACACCCACACTGACCCATACTGATGAAAAGAGCCCCTGCTTACAGGTAAGTCTTTGGACTTTAGGGCCAGAGGTTGGTAAGAGGCCTTGCCTCCCAGCCATGCAGATAAGGACTGGAAAATGTGAGTTAGCCCTTACAAAGGGATAGGTCTGTTTCGTTTAAAGCCACAGGCTAAATAAAAGCCAATGTTTATTTTCCCTGAAACACATCGCCCTGGTTATACCTCTGCACATGTCTCCTACATATGGTGTGTGAGTGGGATGAGAGATGGCCCTTGAATTTCAAAGGTGCCCCGGAGACCATCCAGGAAAATGTTTGTACTTTTGTTTTCCTACAGTCCGTGCTTACAGTTTCTGCAACAGCTTAAGCAACTAAAAACAACATCAAAAGAATCAAGTGCCGAAGTGACCAGAATCAAGAATACATCCAGGCAGGAAGGCTACACTGCACTGGAGAAAGCCACAACGTCACAGTAAAACTGAGAGGACTGTGACAAATAGTGACCCACACAAGGTACTGACTCTCCTCGCCTATAGGGCTTCCAGTTGGGGTTCTCACATATCCGGAGAAAATCACTGTAATAGCGCCTCCCGAGATCAGGGGGAAGATTACACCTGATACCTCCAAAATGGAGGACAAAATGTGGTGTTCCTGAAATGAACCCAGCAACAAAGATACTGATGAGGATGTCTCTTATGTGGACACAGAAACACGACGCACCCACAAAACACCACTAAGATGGTGGAGCTGCCTGAACCCTTTATGCAGGGAAAAGATGGATCTCTACAACCGTTAATATGATTGGCAGCAGCAAGAGTAGGTGCAGGTGAATGTCAACTATTTCTGCCAGCTAATGCAACTGCAAGTAAAGCATGGTGGAATCAGTGAAACTGCTGAAGTTACAAACAAAGAAGGAGACCCCTGTATCCCTAATGGGCGGAGTCGTCCAAAGCAAAAAATGTTGAAAAAGAAACAAGGTTTTCCGCTTGATATGTTAAGATCAGACACGTCCGCAGGTCCCATGGACAAAAAGGGGGACTGAGATTCCCTGCAGAGCAGGGAATCTCAGCAGAGCAGATGGATGACTATTCCTGGAAATTGCGGAATCCCCAGAGGACCCAAGGCAGAGGTTGTGTACCCTGAAAAAGTGTCTGTCTGGTTCTGATAGGGAGAAACACTCAACAAAACATACCAAGGAAGTAGAGCCCGACCAAGTGAGTGACTATCCCATGACCTGAAGATGCACTGCAAACAGACAAGGAACAATTGTTAAAATAAGTTCTGGGCAAGCAGGCCAGACATATTGGCCTACTACAGCACCATCTGTTCCAGCAGGGTGAAAAACAAGATCAACTGTTGACAACTTCAGTTATAGCGAACACTGAGTTCATGGACGAGAAGCTGGAGGCTAAAAGGGAAGTCTTCCATCTCAGTATAGAGCTGGGACGATCTAAAAATGAGTTTTGCAGCCTCCATTTAGAGCTTGAGGTCTCTCGGGAAGAGATTTGCAATCTCCGTGCGGAGCTGGCAATCTCCCAGAAAGAGGTTCACAGTTTCGGTACTGAGTGGGAGGTCTTCCGGGAAGAGGTTCATACTCTCAATACAGAGCTGGAAGTCTCACGCTAGGAGGCCAGCAGTCTCAGGGCAGACTTGGACATCTTCCAGAATGAGTTTCACACTTTCTGCATGGCACTGGAAGACTCACTCCAAGAGATCAGCCGTCTCCACACAGAACTGGAAATCTCTAAAAAGGTATTTCACTGTCTCACGGCAAGGCTGAAAGTCTCTCAAAACGATGTCCGCAATCTAAGTACAGATCTTGAAGTCTCTCGGTAAAAAGCTTCACATCCTCAACATAGAGCTAGCATTCTCACCCCAGGAGACATGAAGTCGCAACTCAGAAGTGCGTAAATGGAAGGAGGACTACGAGAAGGACCTGGGGATTATAGAGAATGAGGAAAGAAAGAATAGAGACCTGACAGAGGACGTCTCATATCTGGCTGATCAAAGCAGTAAAGGGGTAGAGAAGCTTCACAAAGAAGTTAAGGAGAAAGTTGGAAGCACAGTGTCAAGGGGGAGACTCCTGGAGGGGTAGGATCTCAGTGGCTGGAACAGTGGGGAGCAGGCAAGGAGAGTTGGGGTCACAGGCTGAGATCGTGGCAGGTGGCTAGCATGAACGTCGGGGTCATACTCAGAGATCAGAGGCAGGCAGCAAGCAGGAACGTCAGGGTCACAAGCAGGGTTCAGCAACAGGTGGATAGGAGTAGACCAGGGGAGCAGGGACTGAGACTGAGAGCAGGGAATAAAGAGGGCCAAGCCATATTACCAGCAAGGACCTTTAATAAAGGTGCAGGACTCCAACATGGAATAGAACAGGTATAGGAACAGGAACAGAAGCATGGGCAGAAGCATGGGCAGAAGGAGTCTGACACAAAACAAAGGCAAGGGAGGAACAGGAAACAGGAACTATAAGGACAGAGAATAGGAGCAACAAGAAGACAGACGGACAGAGGAACCCAGAGCAGACAGAAACCAGCAGCACACCCGGAGGACAGAGAAAGGAACTACTGCTAGGAGCTAGATGTCTAGGAGACCCTGACACACAGTTAGAACTGTACGAAGCAGAGGGCACTCTTCACCAGAATAGAGAAAATACCTGTGTCTGCAATTAGAACTCTCTCAGATCAGAGCAGACTGAAAGATTGAAAACAAGCATGCTAACACTCCAGAAATATGGCCAAACTCTAGTCCAAGGAAGATTGAAGAGAAATAGATACAGTGTCACGGGAGACCAAGTGTTATCATCACATTAATACCGAGAGTCTGGATTGAGCACAACAAGGAGGGCAAAATAAATTGTAATTTATTTCCTTTTCAGACAAACACACAATTCTCCACAATTACACTTAATAAACACTTACTGGGATGAGGAAACGAAATAAAATGTCCACGGAACAAATGACTTGAAAACAAAGTCTCTGGGCACCCCTGCAAGTGGGTGTGCGATTTGAGCCGTGCGACAATCCTTGTCTGGGGGCCCAAGTTGCCACCCCTGTATCTCCGCCAAAGGAATCTTTTCATTAGGTCCTTACAGGATTCGTTTGGGAATCCTTAGCTCAAACGGACTCTGGAACAGGGGCACGATCCTTGGTTACGATGTTGTTAACCCCTCACACTCTGGAATCGCTGACGCTGTACTTGGACGGATCTTGGTGAAATCTCAGAGGAATCTAAGTAGGACTGGGCTGCAGGCATTTTTATAGGGTTAAGGGTCCTATCTCTAACATACCCAGCCAATCCTCCCGTGGGAACAACTTTTTCCACCTATCCCAGACTTGCCAGTAGCTCACAAAAGGGCACAAGTTGCTTCCCGGTTTGCTACGAGCATGTGCAAACTTGACACCTAAGCTGCTTAGCATACCGGGCCCAACCCCTTACCTGGCAACAGTAAGTCTGGAGTTTGGCTATCAAGGGTTGATAGCCCATACTTTGCATCAATATCTGGTACTTTGCAATAATCCGGCCGCCCTAACACCTAGGGTCGCTGAGGCTTTTCAACTCCAGACTTCTCTAGACACTGGGGCACCAACTCAGCAGGGTGCCCATTGAAGTATTGAGATGAAAAATTCCTCAGCTCATTCATCCTTAACATATTGACATGTTAATGGAGTCATTGCCGGGCTGACAGGAAAGGGTTTCTGCCTTTACATTTTAAACAATACCTGAAACACTTTTTATTTTTATATGTACTTTCTGTATGTATGGGTGATATAAAAACAACATGTATGTGAATGTTACATTATCAACATCTGTATTCCAAAAATTAGAGTGCTAGGTCCATCCTAACAAAAGTTAGCTACTTAATTGAATAGGCTCTGTGATGTGGTTTGTGGTTTGAGCTATGTCATACAATGTATCACTGTTTTCCGGAATCGGTAACCGCAGAAGCACTCCACCACTTGACCTTAATTGGTTAACGAGACCGCAGGATAACATTGTTGCATTCTGCCACTTCAACTAGACCGCAAACCACTTATCCACTTGAGTTTGTGGTTAAGACTTCCCCGGTGGGTTTTGCGGTTTAGGAAGTGATACAGAGCTTCAATGGAGCCACTTACCACAGACGCACTTATTCAATTAACACTTGGCACAGCGCTAGAAGCCCCCCCTGGTGTTGCGAATACAGTTTGCACATTCAACATACATTCATAGGACTGCAGCTAGTTTTTGAGCTGCAAAACAGAGACATTACAGGGGGTGTATAAGGGAAACATGGTATTGTGGTGACCAACAATTAACCCCTTCATCCCCAACAAGGTTTAGGGGTAACCAGCCGGGTATAAGACCTTTATTATTGGCCTGTTAACCCCTTCACCGCCACATACGTCGCCCTGATTAAACCTCTGCACATGTCTCCTACAGTGATGTACAGTATCATGGTTATGTATTAAAGTATCCCAGTTGTAAAACAAGTGCAAAAAACAGCACTACATTTTTCCTATTTCAAGCATTTACATAAATTGAGTCATTATAGCTCAATTGTGCAGTTTGGAGATGTAATTCCCTTCCTGTTACAACACTGGTGCTGTATGATACAAAAAAAAGTACCAGCTTTAACATAAAAAAATATAATGAAAGAACAGGGATATTTATTATTTTTATTAGAACAAATTTCAACAAGTTGTGCTGCTTAAGGACTTTGATACAAGTTTTTTTGTTTTCCGAATGCTATAATCCTCCAATACTCTTTCAAAACAGACAACTACAGTTTAACTACTATTAACTGTAGGCAATACATTGCTGGCCCCTCCAGCTCCCAAGGGATTAAATAAGAATCCATATAATTCCCCTTGGAAGTTAACCTTTTTCCCTTCCTATATTTTTTCTTTCAGTCTAATTCAATGGCACTGGACCCCAATCAAATAGAATACTAAAGTAATAAAAATATTATTCCAGTTAGCGAAGACAATTATAAAAAAAATAATCAAGTTTAAGCCAAATAATTTGTAGTCTAAAAAAGAGTTAGCCCATGTCACTATTGATTTTTGCATTAGCAATGGAGCTCCTTGGTCGGAAAATAATAATGATAATTCTGCTATTTATAGCATAAATACTGGGTTTTTATTTAATAAGGTGGCATTATTTGCTGATGATCTTCTTTTTCTTAACAAATCATCCTCCACAAATCATATAAGAACTAGGAAATTATAGCAAAGTATTAGTTTGAAGTAAATTATCAAAACGACAGTATGACATTTGAAATATTAATACCCCCTCAACAAGAATTCAACCTTCATAATCTCAAATTCCCATTTTGGTAGGCAAAAAATTGAATGATATATCTGGGAATACATTTCACCCCATGTTACCAAGACCCAAATAAGGCAAATGGTAACTCTCTTTGATAAAAGAAATACACAATTATACTCCTGGGATCCAGTAGGTACAGTATATCTTGCTTGGGTAAAGTTGTGGCTATCAAAATTAATATTCTTCAACAATTTTTATATATAGCCCAGGCGTTGCCAGTTAAGATCCCTAGAACCATGCTCGACAACAGAAGATGATTCCAGACATTGTCTGGGACAAGAAAAGGCCAAGCATTAACAAGAAAATATTATTCTTACATAAAGATAAAGGAGTGCAGTTAAAAACTGTTTGGGACTGGTTTAATTGTGCCTCCAGTGAGATATAGGTTAAAAATTGACAATTTTATTGTAACCCCATATGCTTGGCATAACTTTGAGGGCTCAATGTCAAATGCAGACCTACTGATACTATCTTACCCACGACTTAATTCACTCTCTATATATGGAATATGTTGGTAAGATCTTTTGAACGTACTTCTTTTTCTTTCCCACTTGTCTTATATACTTTAAACCTAAAATTCCACTGGCTTTAGTATATAATCGATTTAAAAATTGGTACAATAATATTTGGTCATGTCACATTTCTCCATAAATAGGTAACGCTGAAACGATTTTGCCATTTCAGGCCTTAAATGAGAGATTTTCTGTAATTTCTCATGATTTATTTCCATATCTCTAAATTAAACATTGCATTACTTCCCGTCTTAATAAGAAATTGCTTGTTAGAATTGCCACACCATTCAAACCATTATTATTAAAAAAAACATGTAAACAAAGGTTTTGTATCTTTGATTTATAAATGACGGCTTATGCCTCAGGTTAACAATAAATATAGCTATATGCATAGTTGGGAGCAAGACATTGGTAGTCAGATTCATTTAGAATATGATATGGCATAATGTGGCCACCTCTACTAGATCAGCTACTGCAGTATTAGAGAAGTTCAGTACATAGTGTTTTTTATGTGATGATATTTTAAGCTGGCGAGATTGAAAATCATTTTTCCAAATGTATCCAATTTGTGTTGGAGAAACTGCAGCTGTGTAGGCTCCTTTTTTCACATGTGGTGAGATTGTCCTATTGTGCAAAAATATTGGATCAAAGTGAGAAATTCTTTACAAGATATTACTGGGGTTACGATCCTCCTCAGGTTCACTGAGCTAACCTAAAAAACTAAAAACTCTAACATTCTCAATACTCTCATTTTATGTATGGCCAAATGGAATCAAATTTCAAAAGATTCCTCCAATTAATTCCTGGTATATCAGAGTATAGATAATTGTTGCTATGGAGAAACATACAGCCTTAAGTAAAAACAATAGAACTATTTTAAAATGTGGGAACCTTTCCTACATTATACTGTATTAGCCATGATCACACATGCTTTTTCAATCCACCAAGCATTAGAAAAGCAGCTAGCCTCTTCTTATTTTTTCTTTCCAATCCTCTTTTCATATTTGTCCCCTTTTTTTTGTCCTTTATCCCTTGCAACCGAATGACAACACCATGTTGAAATATTATGCATTGCTTTATTATGTATTATTTATGAAATCCTTGTACAATTTATGTACAGTATATATTCTCTTTTTTTTACAGTATGGCCAAAAAAAAGTAACATAAAGATTTTAAGTTTAAAAAATAAATAAAAAGAGTGGTGGTATTCACAAGATGTTTTAAAATCCTCAATGAGAAAAGAGAAATGCTTCTCATTGTGGGCCAAATGCCAGTTCATATTTCTGGTTTATAGCCAGCTGCAGAACCTCATGATTAACTAACTGGAAATTGGAGAAATTACAAAATATATAACTCTATCTCTTAAAAGTGTTCAGGCATGTGCATTTAAGAACACTTAACAAATGAAAATGGAAATCTGTTAGGGATTCATTCCAAATAAGTGGACATCATGGTGACCCATTTTTAAGGCATTGGAGCTTAGCTGTAATTACTTGAGGGATTTTTTACAAGAACAGCATACGGAAGTGGAATGGCTCAGGTAATGAACTTTTAGCAAGAAAAGCTGGATGAGGAATGCCTGTAAAGCAGAACATAAGTCATAAGGTAAACAGTAGAATGGTCAAGGCTAACCTGACTTAAGGTTAAATCAGGCTTGTTACTGCTTTTGAACCTAAGGCTGAGTCCATAGAGACTTCAGCCGTGCGGAGGCACGCAGAGGCTTAGGGAAAGCGGGTGCTTTCCTGACCTTAGTTCGCGTGCCGTCCGGGGGCGGGCCAGTGACGTCACAGAGCTGGTTCGCCCTCATTGGGTGAACCGCTCAAGTGATCGGCCCTGCGCTCCCCCGAGCTCTTAAACGAAAAAACATTGCCGGCTACGCTTCCGCACGCTCTCATTGCAGCTGCAGGGGCTCACTGCCAAGCGTGAGCGTGGGTCAGCGCGGGTCAGCGCGGGTCAGCGCCTAAGTGCTGACCATGTCTGTGCCCTAAGAATGCTGTAATATAAAATGATTGAGTCGCAATATGCACTTATAGACCATACAGTTGTCACCTCCTTTGCTTTGGCAAATGATTGATCTTTTCAAACAACAACTTAGGTTAGTTAGGCAAGACTCAGGCAGCGTGAAATAGAGACCACAGTGAAAAAAAAGGCCGTCAAGAATATTGAAAATATTTTTTTGTGTTGTAAGATTATAGTGTAGCAGGTGTTCCCCCACGGGAGTGTTCACTGTTAACTGGTGTTGTTGTGCTGCTCACCTGCTAGGCTTACAGGATACTGAGTGTCAACCAGTGTTAGTTGGGGACTAACAGGACAGGCTTTAAGGATCTTCCCAGTTCTTTTTGGGTGCAGCGCATCCATTTCTAGAAGGCCCCAGCAGAGTGGGTGCAGTTCCTGCAGGAAAACCCTCTTGCACTCCCCCTGATAAACTGCAGTCTCAGGCAGGAATATAAAACAAATGATGGTTCTTTATTCTTCATACAGCATACCAACATGTACACTCTTTTCTCTCTCTGGTCCCTGGACGTAAGGCCCCAAAAGTCTATCCTTTGCTCCCTTACTCCCCGGTGGAGGGAGGGGAAGGAAGGTGGCAAAAGAGCCCTGGCTCCAAACTTCCAACAACTACTAAATCTGGATCTGCAATCACTTTTGTACCCAGGGGGAGGGTCCTACTGTAGGTTTGAGCCCCTGATAGGGCAGTACACAGGCTTTAGTACACACCTTTACACACCCCCTGTCACTCAAGGGAGTTGTTTACTGCTGCAGCAGCAAGGGCATAGATTTAACCCTAACCCTGCCTGCGTTGGTACGAGGGCTTATGTGTTAGGTATGGCAGGTTAGTAGCCAAGAGGATACATGGCTACAATAGTAACAAATTGCAAAGTTGAATAAAAACAACTTTATTTTATATTTATAGTATCTGTATCAGAAAAGTATTTTCCAAAAGAAGTAAAATAGGAAAGGTACATCTTAGGCCAACCTTAGGCAAAGTCTGTAAAAGCTGTGAAATACAAAATAAAGGGAATAGAAGTTGCTGCATTGTTAACTGTGCATTAGTCTTCTCCTCACAGTATGTATCAAACACAGAGGGGTGCATATTATCAACACAAATAAAGCATAGCCATCAAAGCAGTAGGGATGGTAAATAAGCTGTGTGGTAGCTGTATTTGGAGAGATGTTACCATCAGGGTTACCTTATGAATCTAATATTTTAGTAACATGCTGATAATTCATTGTGGAAATTTCAGTAATCAGGTTAACTATTTGCGGAATTCTAATGCAATGACACTTGCACATCTAGCACTGAATATGTAATTGTAGATTGCCATTAGTCAAATAAACTTTGTCCACTTTAACAATCACAGCACTGAACTATGGATGTCAGCAAAGTATAGTAATTAATTGTTTGTTTTTTCCTGTTTAAAAAATGCCTAGTAAAAGAACTTTAATATATCTACTTTGCTAATATCTGTGGATCAGTAAATGTTACAGTAGAGACTGGAAGTGTGGACAAGAAAATTATGGCGGTTATGTGGCAGTCTCCTGGCTGCAGAACTAGTGCAAAAAGTGGTGCCAAAATCATGTTAATAAATGTATCAAATGAAAAATCTTGTACAGATTTGTTTCTTTATTACATTTTCTATTTTTTTTCTTTTTTCTCTGGTTTTGAACTGGGAGACATTGATATGTTCAGTAGGTGTGTGGCCTTGGACAATCAGACAATGAGCCCACAGGGTGATTGCCATGGAGACTGAGCATAGGAAATCTATTTGTTTTAACGTTTCATAACACTTATCATTCCTTTACATTGTGACTAAATACAATAAGTGCATATATGTCATTTTTACTATATATTGTCAGAACCCTTGTGTGCCAGAATGTAAAATTCAAACATATTCTTGCATAGATCAATTTATCCTCTTCTTTGCTTCATACATTGAGATATGCACTGTGTTGTCCCACTCAGTGTTCACTTGTAGACTAAAAAAAATGCTATTCCAGTCTTCCGTCCACCTTCTCTGTAACTAATCTCATTTAGAATTAGAGATGGTCGAACCTGTCTGAATCTGATATGCGGATTTACATGGATTGTGTTACCTAAACCCTTTCCGCACACCAAAGTCCTTCTGCGGATTGGGTGATAAAAAGTCTGGGTGGATTCTTAGTAATTCGTCATTGGATCCAAATAGAAGTTGGATTTGAATACCTGAAACATACTGTACTGTAGGTAGCAGAGGGAGGAGGAATTCAATTTTAGTAGTATCTCCTGTTGTATTTATATTCCCTCAGACCTTCCTCCAAATAAATTAGGGAGATATGTCTGTGCTGAAAAAGGAGCACACCTAACGTATCCGTGGAGATATGCTAGTAGCTATGCAAAGTATATTTAAATGAGTCACATACCACACTTCCTAAAATGATTTCCATACCAACTATATTGAGTTGATAAGCTTAGGGTATCTAGTGAATGGAATACTGGTGTCGGACCCACCATGACTAGAACCCACAACCACTGCTGTTCTAAGCCCCTTTCCTATCAAAGAAAAAATATTTTTTTCTGTAATTACGCAAAAAAAAAAAAAACATACTGTATGCAGTTCGAAGCTTTGGGGAGCGCAGGTATTATCATATGAAACAAAAAATACAAAAAAAAACTACATAGTGCAATCAGCTTCCCAAAAATTGAAATCTAGAACCCTGCACTATGTATTGTTTTTGCTCCCCAAAGCTTCGAACTAACCATAAGGAATAAGAAAAACTGAACCTTTCTTCAGAGGGTTGAGCATTTATGCTCTGGTTATATCAACTCTGCTTAGATAATCGTAGTGTGATCATCTAAAACAGAACAATTTCCATCCCTCACATTGTCAAGGAGAAGCATAACATGTACAGTATTTTAGGGAAGAAGTTCAGGCCAAGAAAGTCAGTAAATTAAATGTGCTGTTTTATTGGGTTTTCTGACAATTTATTTTTACACAAATGAAATACACCACTAAATTAAATGTACATCATGTAGATTTCAACTCCTTTTTATTTCATGTAATATTTGAATATAAATTAATTGGGATGAAAGTTGAGGATGCCATCCAAAGTTAATAGAGATTGCAAAAAAAATATTCATTGGCTGGCTATGCATTGAGAGTTAAATTATTTGAGTTCTTTATAACAAGATAATAACCCAATTTTCCTCTTTGAGCAATTACAGTAGTTCAATTACAGCAGTTGTCTGTACTGTGTAATGTATTTATCCTGATTAAAAATGGCAGCACTGGATGGTTTTCAAAATTTCAGGCCGAGTTAATTTTGCAGTGGACTGTAAGGAAAATAAAAAAGATAGTGAGAGGGAAGAGAGTGAGCGAGAGCAAGAGAAAGCGGAGAGAAAGTAATGGAAATCATTTATACTCTGACAAACTAAAATAAAATATACTTGTGTGTATAACAACCAAGTGCACAAGAGGAAAAAGTACAGTAATCACCGATAATCATAAACCCTATTATGGAAGCATCCCTTGTAGTAATACTTGTATATACTCGTATATCTTCTTAAGAGATATGTCTCTTGATAAGCAATAATTTGAGTTTGCCAACCTGAGTCACTCAATAGATAGAACAAGACTCACTGCTCTCATCCATGGATAATCCAGAATATATTTTGATATACTTTGAAAAAAGGTTTAATACCTCAGTTAATAAGCTTTAAGATGTCTCCAGAATTCATGAATCAACAACAAGATCCACCATGAGCAAGTTCGGCATTGACTTCCGACAGAAGCCCTTTTTTGTATCCTTAAAGTAATTAACACACTGACTAATTTTTTCCTAATATAAATTTTCTATATTGCAGTATTCAATGAAGAATCAATGGTTTTATAACAAACTAAAGTAAGCACTTATTATTGTGTAATAGGTGTCATAGAATTGTATTTATTATTTTTTCACTTTTGGAATATCTGCACAGCACTCCAGACACCTGGATTTAATATCAATACAGTATTTGGATAGAGTATACACCTAATTTCTTGAGCACCAGCTCTCAACGTCATAAAACTTTAGCAGTAGGACAAGGATCACAGATGTTTTGGTAGAGAAATTCTTCTAGCTCTGTATAACAGTATCTACTGGCAAATAGGCCATTGCTTCTTTGGAAGTTTTTAGATCAGAAAACTAGAGATGTCTCTCTCGCCCAATGTTATTCTAACCCTTCTCCAGCAAAGCCCTATTTCAGGGACTGGATCAATGTTGTGAATGTCAGCGATTAATTACATTTGTACGTGAAACCAACAGAAAATGTTGCCCTGTTTGCACCTCTACTGAAAACTACCTCTGTCCAGTAACATTTTCCACTCTTCCAAAGTCATAATAATTTATTTGAGTCTGTGCTATAGAATGGTAGTGTGGAATAGGCTTAGTGAGAGCAATAAATCTAAAACCAACTTCCGAACATGTGAATGAGGCAGTATTTATTTCAATCAAAACTTTGTGCATTTGAGTTATACAGTAAGTCTCAGTAAACTTCTTTAATGTTATTTCTCATAATTAAGGCACCACATCCATTATGTTGATAATCCTTTCATTCAAAATCCCAATAACCTTCTCACAACATCTGACACATACAGTACAGTAGGCACTTACGCAATCTGCTGTGAAGTTACGCCCACATGATTAAGTAGATTTTAAACACACTTCCAAACATTTAAATGGCTCTGAACTCTTCCCAGAACTTGGAAGCAGCTTGAAAGTCTAGTGAATAAGGATCATAGACTAATTATAGTTTGTACTGACTAAATTATTTACAATCTAACCTACTGTAACAAGCATATATTGTAAAGCTTGCTCTTACCACGAACAAGGCGGGACCCCAGTACTGAGGTGGCAAAGTATAAACTGCACCGACCACAGCAGCGGAGGCACGACTGGAGAGTGGATAGTCAATGTAGCCGGGTCTGGATTGGAGAGAGTAGATTAGTCTGGATACTTGCCAGGGTCGGAGGTCGGAGCCAGGAGAATAGTCGGTGTTCGGGGTGCTGTGGTCAGGGGTTGGAGCCAGTAGTGTTGTAGCATCTCCAGGAGCTGTGGTCAGGGATATAGAAGTACGAATGGTCAGAGGTAAGCCAGGGTCAGTATCCAGAGAGGGGTTCTAAGTCAAGCCGAGTCGGTACACGAGAGAGCAACAGCAAACAAGACACAAGCGAGGCAGGCAGAACAGGAACGGGATTGTGGGAACTAAAGGTACATTGAACTATGCTCAGCCAAAGAAGGAGTGAGCTCAGCATATATGAGGAACAGCGGGCAATGAGACAGGGGGGTGAAGCTGAGGAGCGGCTAGTGTGGAGACAGAGATAGGCTGTGAGGTGTGTAAAAGCTGTAAAAATGTTACAACAAAAATTCAGTTATCAAATGAGTTTATTTAGAATGCACACAGTGGAGACAGCTTCAAAACAAAAAGCTCTCTCCCAGATAACACGGTATGCCATAAATTTATACCCTAAAAACTAAAGCTCCACCCCTTTATGGGGGGGCTTGCACGTCACTAAATATGACATCATTTTGTAATACATAACAATACTAAAGCTGATGTAATTTTGTAATACATAATAATACTGGATAAATGTATGTAAGCTAAAAATCATTATAGAGTTAAATGTGATGTCTGTTCAGCCACCTGGCATATTAGTATGAGAACAGTTTCACTTTAAGAATCTGAGCTTATCTTAGACTGCGCTAACAAGGCTTCTCATAACTTCTGGCCTGTTTACACTTTCATTTGGAGCTGATTGGATGAGGAAAGATCAATAAAATCAGCTAGGAGCGAAAACATTCCATTCTCTGTTTCACACAGATTTCTTCACATAGAAAGATGACATAAAAACTCACAAAGACAAGACACGATGGCGGACTAAAATAGTCAAACAAAATGGCTTCTTAGATCCTAATGCTGTTATGTCAGACCCCCTAATGTCTCAACTTTGTCAGCCCCTCCTCTGATTCTTTAAAACATTGTTTTTTGAGAATTATTGGCATGATTTTAGTCCAGAAACACGTTGGGAGGCACAGGGGTGTTCCATCATCCGATAATGCTGCTTGAGGGTATAGGACAGTGCAAGAGGGTGCCTGCCAAATGTAGTCATAGTCTCGTATGGAGTTGCAGCCAATTTCTTTTCCAGAGTTAAATCACTGTACTTGGCATCTTCTTTCTTGTATTGTATTGTATTGTATGTCTTTATTTATACAGCGCCATTAATGTACATAGCGCTTCACAGTAGTAATACACGTGGTAATCAAATAAATAACATATAATATAAATAACAGATCATGGGAATAAATGCTTTAGACATAAAAGTAACATTAAGGAAGAGGAGTCCCTGCCCTGAGGAGCTTACAGTCTAATTGGTAGGTAGGGAGAACGTACAGATACAGTAGGAGGGAGTTCTGGTAAGTGTGTCTGCAGGGGGCCAAGCTTTATGTATCATGTGTTCAGAATATCCACAGTGCTATTCATATGCTTCATTAAGCAAGTGTGTCTTAAGTTGGGTCTTAAAGGTGGATAGAGAGGGTGCTAGTCAGGTACTGAGGGGAAGGGCATTCCAGAGGTGTGGGGCAGTCAGTGAAAAAGGTTTAAGGCGGGAGAGGGCTTTAGATACAAAGGGGGTAGAAAGAAGACATCCTTGAGAAAAACGCAAGAGTCTGGATGGTGCATAACAAAAAATTAGGGCTGAGATGTAAGGAGGGGCAGAAGAGTGTAAAGCTTTAAAAGTGAGGAGAAGAATGGAGTGTGAGATGCGGGATTTGATCGGAAGCCAGGAGAGGGATTTCATGAGGGGAGATGCTGAGACAGATCTAGGAAAGAGTAGAGTGATTATGGCAGCAGCGTTTAGGATAGATTGTAGGGGAGACAGGTGAGAGGCAGGAAGGCCGGACAGCAGGAGGTTACAGTAATCAAGACGGGAGAGAATGAGGGCCTGAGTCAGAGTTTTAGCAGTCGAGCAACAGAGGAAAGGGCGTATCTTAGTTATATTGCAGAGGAAAAAGCGACAGGTTTAGAAATATTTTGAATGTGAGGGGCGAATGTGAGAGAGGAGTCGAGTGTGACCCCTAGGCAGCGTCCTTGGGCTACTGGGTGAATGATCGTAGTTCCAACAGTAATGTGGAAGGAGGTAGTAGGGCCAGGTTTGGGAGGAAGTATGAGGAGCTCTGTTTTAGCCATGTTGAGTTTAAGGCGGCGGAGGGCCATCCAGGATGATATAGCAGAGAGACATTCAGAAACTTTGGTTTGTACAGCAGATGTAAGGTTGGGTTTTGAAAAGTATATTTGTGTGTCGTCAGCATAGAGGTGATAATTAAACCCAAAAGATGTTTTTAGGTCACCTAGAGAGAGTGTGTACAGAGAAAAGAGAAGAAGTCCCAGGACAGAGCCCTGGGGTACCCCCACCGAGAGATCAATAGAGGAGGAGGAGGTGTTAGCAGAAGAGACACTGAAAGTACGATGGGAGAGGTAGGATGAGATCCAGGATAGAGCTTTGTTCCGAATACCAAGAGTATGGAGAATGTGAAGGAGAAGACGGTGGTCCACGGTGTCAAATGCTGCAGAGAGGTCGAGTAATATGAGCAGAGTGTAATGACCTCTGTCTTTGGCAGCATGGAGGTCGTCAGTTATTTTAGTGAGGGCTGTTTCCGTGGAGTGAGCAGTGCGGAACCAGATTGTAGAGGGTCTAGCAGAGAATAGGTGTTGAGAAAATGAAGCAAGCGAGAGAATACAAGACGTTCAAGGAGTTTAGAGGCAAAAGGCAGGAGGGAGACAGGTCGATAGTTAGAAAGGCAGGTAGGGTCAAGCTTGCTGTTTTTGAGTAATGGTATGACTGTTGCATGTTTGAAGGAGGATGGAAAGGTTCCAGAGCAGAGGGAGGAGTTAAAAATGTGTGTGAGCGTAGGGATTATAGTAGGAGCAAGAGGTTTTAGGAGATGGGAGGGAATGGGGTCAAGAGGGTAAGTGGTAGAGGGAGAAGAGGTGATCAACAGCGACACATCCTCATCTGAGACAGTGGAAAAAGAGTCAAGGAAGGCAGGATGAGAGTTAGGAAGAGGTGTAGGATGGGAGGAAGAAACAGAGGGGATGTTCTGCCATATGGATTCCACCTTTTTCTTCAAGGGACTACTGTAAATTGGATCTGCAAACAATGGCATCATGTCTGCAGAAGGGGTAGCATATTTGTGGACCATGCCTTTGACAAACGTGACACAAACATAGACGACAACGAGTATCACAAGCACACACATTACCGCATTCAAAAATGTCGCTACTAGTGATCCCACAATCCACCTAGCCCCAAAGGGTCCAAGTCTGTGACACTTTCCTTCCTAAGTTTCTTGAATTTCTTCTATCTTGTCTAACACATGCTGTACCTTGCCACTCTGATCTTGGATGAAAACACAACATTGTTCTTTCCATAAACTACTTTTCAGCCCTGAAATATTTGGTGTTTTTCTCTTGTTTCTGGTTGTTGGAGGTACTTGACCCATAAATGATTGGTATTTCTAGTGTGTAAAAATGGATACAAAAAATGCTAAAAACCTTATTTTAGGCAAGTGACCTTTCTGCTGATAGCTAAAGAAAATGGCATCTATCTCTACCATCATATATTTTGAGAATTAGCACAACATTCTATTACTGAGAATTGAAGGGGGTTGGTATCTGTGGAAGTGAATGCATGATCATCAATCTTGCACGCATCATATACATCATTCACTCAGAAAAACAGAACAAAAATGTCTGCGATGGTCAAAAAGTGGCTGATTTGTGATCCTTTCCTTATGGCTGACACACACCCCTGGGTGACCCCCTCCTCTCGGTGGCGGTGCAACACACTTCTGGTTCAAAGTTTTGCTGCACTTGACACATACATAGAGAGTGCTGAGTACTGCTAAAACACATACAAGAGCATTTACAAGCCTCACTTCCAGGGAACCAATGGACTTTGTGATGTTTGTGGGTGAGATGGTGCTTAGTGTAGTGTTACCTTGACCATGGTGATAGATATCTGCGATGTATAAGAAACACAGGCAGATGAGTATTGCTGACAAGGCTCTGTAGAGAGCATTCCCATGACAATCTTGTCATCTCTCTGTGGTTTATACATTCGCAGACCCAATGGTGCATATATCTTAAAATTCTAACTTAAACACACTATTAAAGAATAAAAATATTGAATCTTTGATAAAAATGAAATGTTCTGATAAGACCAGGCCTCTGCCTGGTATCTTATTTTCCTCGTTGGTTAACGGTGAGAGTTTTATGACTCGTCAAAACGTTAACTTGATGCGGCTGTGCTTTAGATGACTTTGGTCTTTGGTGGAGCTGGAATGAGTTTTATGTGAGCCACGTGGATCCAGGAATCGCTGACACTTTAATTGCGGTATTAGTGGTGAGAAGTATTTGAAATGGTCTTTTCATCTGGGATGAAGAGCGTGCTTGTGTAGGAACTACTTGACCTTTATCTCCGTCTCGCGTAGGTGCACTTTTATCATACCTTATGCCTAGAGAGACTCAAAAAATATATTAGATGCATACAAAACTTATTAATTGTTTTATTACCAATAGATGGTCCTTAATTTGTTCCTTTGAACTACTGATAGTCATAAGTCATCCCATAAGTGTCTCATAGGGAGATAATTTATACCTAGGAATAAATTCTTGTATCAATGTGTTTAATACTGTCTTAATATCCGCATATAGAAAGAGGTATCTCCTATTAATGCTCCTCATATTTAAAACTAAGCAGCTAATGTGGACTTGACTGTACTACAATCTAAGTTCCTAAGACTTTGGGGCCTCATCCATTGTCAAACAAATTGCTTCCATAATCAACTCTATCTTTTCTGCAGGCCATATCCCTAAGACCAGGAAAACTACCAGAGCTGTCCCAATCTTCAAAAGCGGGGACAAAACACTGTCTAAAACTACAGACCAATCTCTCTTCTCCCAATACACACTTGCTCTCATTCATGCCTCACGGTCATCTTCTTCAATGCAAATGGTGTCAACCTTTTTATTAAATACTAACTAACCTTAAAACTTACCTCACAAATCAAGCATCCCAATAGCCTGCACTCATGGCTATTAACCCACATACAGTCACTCCTACCACACATTGTGGCCAAGCACTGCCATCTACAGCACTTATTCCCTCACCTGCTGTCTCTGTAAATTCCCCTCAAACCTTAGATGGTAAGCTCTTCAGGGCAGGGATTTCCTTTCCTATTGTCTGATTTTGTAGACTATACCAAGCTAAATTTCCCTAGCCAATTCCAGTCTGGCCTCCACCCCAAACACTCCATTGTAACTATTCTGCTAAAAATGTGAAATGGTTTGCATATAATATATACCCTGCTCACTTATGTAACTGTACTTGCAACTATGTATTACCTGTCCTTTAACTCTATGCCTAGAACATATCCAAAAACAAGAGGTGACTCCCAATGCACCACTTCCTGGCAAAACATTGTACAAATAAATAATAAATTAGCAACTAGGATGTTGTTTGCTTAATCAGCAGAACTAGAATTATATTATACAGTGATTTTGACAATAACTACTGCTTATAATAAAATAGGACACCTATGGAAAAAATAAATGGTTAGAAGTTATAAAATACATCACATATTCAGTTGATAGTCAAATGCTTTTGTATAGGACTTCACACTAATTTCTTGTAATATAATCTCTTTGCACAGTGCCAGCTTTATTTTTAAAGACACTCAAAGGATTTTTTTTTAGTTTTTTTTTTAGCTTGTTTATCTTGGGCAATAAGCCAGCCCGGGCGTTTTGCCAAAAGCAGACCTAGCAGATAACAAAACAGTTTCTCCGTCTTCTAAATATTAATTACTGGATTGAAACTTCAGCTTAAAGTTAAAAATGGAACTATCTCCACAGCAATAAAAACGAAAAAATGAATGGCCTCTCAAAAATAAAAACGGGACAATTATACAACTGAGGTTAGATACACACCATATATTATTTAAACAATACGTGTGAGCTTAAAATATTTCCAACATATCCTAATCCTATAGAAATGCAATTGACGTGTTTTACTGGTTTACACACACAGAAACTACAATACAGACACACAAAGAACAGAGACACAAACTTCTCTCCTACACAGCCAATCAACTTCTCATAAATAACCTGCTTTTAAAACGAATTTTTTATGCTCCAGAGCATTTGAGTTCATTTTCGGATCTTTTGCACATTCCTTTGGAGAATGGGGGGCGCCACGGTCTGTGATGCTGTTATTCTGATTCTCTTTCTAGTTGCCATTAGAACAGAAGGAAAAATAATATTTTCTGGTTTAAAAGACCTATTCGTGTGGCCAGTACGAACAAACCTTTAATTTTTTTTTACCAGTTACAGGGCTACTTTATCATATGCCCATTCTTTTCCGTTCTCTTCTATTCTCTCTCTTAAGGCTGCTCTGCAATTACTGGCAAAATGTTCTGCCTTTTTTTTTTTTTTACAATTATAACACTTTCTGTCCCTTCCAACAATATACACAGCCTCTAATTGTATCCCAATTTCTGCATATCAACCTTTCATAAAAATAACCCTCAATACCTACTTCCTCAACACCATCATATGCCTTGATTATCTATCGGCAAATTCACTTGCAAATTCTTTCCTATTCACTTTCTATTTCACTTGTTATTATATTAAATTCTGTCCTGGCAATGGTTAAAATAAATGCAGCGGGACCCTCCTGTCCCTCAACAGAATTCTTTTGGCCCATATTAACGTAAGTTATGTTTCCCTGTGGGATTCAAAAACACACGAGACGGCGCACCCTGAGCTTCTCAATCCCACAGAAAAAGACCCCTCCTTCATTTAAACATCTGCGCAAATTGTTGCTAATAGTACAAACAGTGCCATTCTCTGGCCAACAAAATATATTTATATTGTCTCTTTTCGTTCTCTGCATTCATTCTTTATTATTTTTGTCTGTAGACACACAATCTTTTGAGAATTTTTGGTTTCCCATTATTCCCCTGTTACAGCAATTAAATTTAATTGACCTGTACAATACTCCTGATACAATTATCAAATTTAATTGACCTGTACAATACTCCTTATACAATAATCAAATTTAATTGACCTGTACAATACTCCCAATACAATAATCAAATTTAATTGACCTGTACAATACTCCTGATACAATAATCAGCGCAAGCTGATTACGTACAACTCTTTTGGCATGTTATTGTTCTGAATAGTGTAAATATGCAAATAAGGATCTGTCACAAGACTGTTCCCCAATCATATTTTCTCACCATAACTATACCAAAGAAAAATCTTGAAATAATTCAGCGGGTCCAACCCAGTCCTGATAAACCTTATACTTTTATAAAATGGATACAGATAAGACCTTCTAGACAGATATCCATGAATAAACTCACTTGGTATGTTAATGACAAGACAGAGCAAATGTACAATCAGGGACCCGTCCTGCTCAGACAACAAAAAAATATTTATCACAACCCAGGACGGTCTGAAAACAATCCCTTAAGCATACAAACACTCCCTCTCTTTACCAAAAACACAAAGCTTTTAACGGGACTCTCACTTTAGCCCCTAACAACTCTTAACAACTCTTATGCTTTAAAATGAATACAGGAACAGAGAATAATAAACTCACTTGATACAGGTTTCCGTCACTCAGAGAAGACACCCTTTAAGGACCAGCTCTCTACACAGCACTCAAACAATTTTAAACTCAGGCTTTCCTCAAAAAGGTGCCTTTTACCTTGATTCTTATGAGCGCTCAGGTTTGAGTGACCGAGGAGTGGCCTGTCCAGGTGCTCTGCATCTGAGATATTGGAAACCATCCTCTGCTACCAAATGAGTTTATTCAGAGTGCACACAGTGGAGACAGCTTCAAAACAAAAAGCTCTCTCCCAGATAACACGGTATGCCATATATTTATACCCTAAAAACTAAAGCTCCACCCCTTTATGGAGGGGCTTGCACATCACTAAATATGACATCATTTTGTAATACATAACAATACTAAAGCTGATGTAATTTTGTAATACATAATAATATTGGATAAATGTATGTAAGCTAAAAATCATTATGGGGTTAAATGTGATGTCTGTTCAGCCACCTGGCATATTAGTATGAGAAACAGTTTCACTTTAAGAATCTGAGCTTATCTTAGACTGCGCTAACAAGGCTTCTCATAACTTCTGGCCTGTTTACACTTTCATTTGGAGCTGATTGGATGAGGAAAGATCAATAAAATCAGCTAGGAGCGAAAACATTCCATTCTCTGTTTCACACAGATTTCTTCACATAGAAAGATGACATAAAAACTCACAAAGACAAGACAAGATGGCGGACTAAAATAGTCAAACAAAATGGTTTCTTAGATCTTAATGCTGTTATGTCAGACCCCCTAATGTCTCAACTTTGTCAGGTGCAGTAGACAGGTGGGAGGAATCAAGAGCTTTGACACGCAGCTGGGGAGCAGTGCACATGCATCATGTGTGCGCACCGCGCAGGGTGGCCATGCATTGCCAGTGTGGGGGCGGAGCCAATCTCCATGGAGGCATTGAAAGCCCTCCGCAGGCACCCAGGCTCCGTAAGTTGCGCTGAGGTATGCAGAGCATCACAAAAGAGAAAAAAAAATGGTGATAATAGCGCTAAGAACTAAACAATAATTATTAGTGTACAACAATATAAACACTTAGATCCCTTAAAATAATAAGGCAAGGCTGCCAAGAGATGCTGACCCAAAAACAAAGTCAGTTATAATACACAAAAAAACAAATACAAACCAGCGCCTAAAAATGTCCAAAGATAGTCTCTTGGGGATCCAATTGGACCGGAACACACAGATCCAACCGGACCAGCTGCCTACTGTTGTGTTCTCAACTGTATTTTATAATCAATTGTTGTATTAAAATTAGCTCTTTCATTTATGTCAGCTTTGCCTGTCTGTGTTTGTTGTTTGTCTAGTGTTTGTACTGTATGTCCCGCTTAGTAGCAGTTTGCACTATGATTTATTTTTTTGCTTGATTCCACATATTACGTCACATCTGGTCATGGTCACAACTTTGGAAGTACAAGACTGGAGGTGGATCTGTGTGTTCTTGTCCAATTGGATCCCCAATAGACTATCTTTGGACTTTTTAAGCGCCGGTTTGTATTTGTTTTTTTCTGCAGAGCATCAGTTAAAGAGGAAGCACGCCGCCGGGGATGTGCTCCCTGATTCCTTACATATATAAGTGTTTACCTACTAACGACACACATAAGCATCATTGATGGACATGCCCTCCAGCCAATGGCTGTGAGACACTGAAAGAACTGAGATTTTAAGACATTGGCAGTATGACATCACAAAAGGGAAGTGGTAAGAGATATAGACTGGGAGCAACACATTAGGAGAAAACTGTAGAGAGCAAGAGAAAGGGAATACCTGTTCTGAGGAGAGATACCTAGCCAAAGATACAACATGTAGCACAGCTTTTCCAGTCTGACAGAGTAGCAAGTTCTGGAAGTATCTGGAATGTCCCTGAGTGTATTTCATCAGGGTAAAGGGTCCAGACCCACATAAACCTGAGGGCCCCAAAGCCGAGAGTCGAACCAAATCTAAGGGGCCGCCCCTACTGCCCTGCAGTATTCTTTTCCTTGTACACCAATTACACAACTCTTTGCAAAGTAACAGACCTGCACATATAATACCAACATATACTATATGAGCTCCAAAGCTGTTCTGGCACCAACTGGACCCTAGAGTTAGTATTGGGTCTCTGGAACTGAGTGAGAGACATTGTATGTCAATTGCACAGTGAGATACCTCCTTAATCTCTCCTTGCAAGTGTGATATGTGTTTTTTAGAGTCCTCTGAGTATGAGGGCCCTGTATGTAATTATTGTGTTCTGCATACATAAAGTATGGGTACTTAAAAGATAGGTGTTACTCTGTGTTGTCTGACCCCAGTCTGGGGCTTGCAAGCTGATTATTCTCGGGGAAGCAAAAAGACTTCTATGGTGCTAGGACAATGTTTAGATGAGATCAAACCCTTTCCAAACGAATTTCTTTGGGAATCCACTTTGTTGTTCCAATCCACTTTTCCGTAGGTGATTTTTCAAAACTGCATGCAGTGCTAGCAGAAAATATGCAGATGGAAACAAAAAGGGAAAAATGTTCCACAATGGTGCATTACCCCTGGATATAATTAACTGATAGAACATAGTTTATTATTCTCTATCCTACTGTATACAGGGGAGACAGAATCAAGCCCCCACACTAGTAGCTCCATATTAAGACACTTAGGGAAACACAGAGGAGTTACATACGGCAGTGGTGCGCAAACTGGGGGGGGGGGGCAGAGATTGTTTTGGAGGGGCACGGGCGGTTGCAGAGGTCCTGCACTCTTCTCAGAGACTTTTAAATTAAATGCTGGGGGACCTCGCAAGGCCTCTGCAACCTCTACTTAATGAGGTACAGCCAGCTTCAGGACGTGGGGTCATGTTACATCACGGTTGCCATGGTAACATGTCATCAAATTATGTCGCGGGTCACATAACGTGATGTCATATGACGCCACACGAGGTAAGGGAGAGGGACGAGCCGTCAGAGGAGAGCAGGTGGAGGGGTGCAGCAAATAAAGTTTGCGTGCCCCTGACATACAGTATATAATAATACCACCAGACAGTTTCTTTCTCCTTTCTGCCACTCACTCATACAGTAGTTAAAGATAACCAGATATTTCAGATTTCAAATTTGAGTTACATTTTGTTCGTGTAGCACAACTAGTGATATATCTTGAGCCCATTATATTCTAAAAATTCACCATAGTAATACTTATAGTTCTCGGAGGAATGCAGAGCAATGCATTGCAGGCCCCTATGGCAACACTGGGGTTAAAAAAGATGTTAATCATCCTGTTTCCCTACACTTCACTAATTGCAATATGGGTAATGTAAACTATTTTTCATACATTGGTATAGAGCATATACCCGGTCCCATTAGAGTTGGGAATAGAAATGGTATTTTGGACAGGAGAGAGCTCTTCTGGATTTTTACCTTACAGACTCGTACCCCAAATGGCCTCAACTCAGATTGGGAGATAGGGCTTCTCCTGCTCTAAATAAATAAATAAGTATTACCTTTCTCTTCCTTACCACATGGGATGTGTAATGTTTCTGTTTTTGGAGTTCTGAACATTCTTTTATTTGATATGAATATAAGCAGTGTTCGACAAATCACCCAAAAATCTACTCGCCCAACCAAAAAATCTACTCGCCACCTAGTCCCGCCCCCAACTCCACCCCTAGTCCCGCCCCCAACCCCGCTTTAAAATAAAATATATAAATAAAATACATTTAATAAATTCCTAGTCAGAACAACATTAGTTTTTGACATAAATGTATTTATTGTATTACAGTATACTACAATTAGTCGTGTGTGTGTGTGTCAATGTCGGATCTAGAAATAAAAGCCAGATGTGAATGACTAGTTTCCTGAACCCCTTAACCAGTGTCTGGACGTCGGCGCTTCACAGAGAGAGACAGAGAGAGACAGACAGACAGACACACACACACAGAGAGCGACACACTCACACACACAGAGAGAAAGAGAGACACACAGAGAAAGAGAGACACAGAGAAAGGGAGAGAATGAGAGACACACACACTGAGAGAATGAGAGACAAAGAGAGAGTGCGACAGAGAGCGAAGAAGAGAGTGCGAGAGGGTGACAGAGAGAGGGAGAGGGTGACAGAGAGAGGGAAAGGGTGACAGAGAGAGGGAGAGGGTGACAAAGGGAGAGGGCGACACAGGGAGAGGGCGACACAGGGAGACGGAGAGGGTGGGTCACACAGGGAGAGGGTGACACAGAGAGGGAGAGGGAGGGTGACACAGGGAGCGGGACAGGGTGACACAGGGAGAGGGTGACACAGGGAGAGGGTGAGAGGGAGAGGGTAACACAGGGAGAGAGGGAGAGGGTGACACAGGGAGAGGGTGACACAGGGAGAGGGAGGGTGACACAGGGAGAGGGAGGGTGACACAGGGAGCGGGACAGGGTGACACAGGGAGAGGGTGACACAGGGAGAGGGTGAGAGGGAGAGGGTAACACAGGGAGAGAGGGAGAGGGTGACACAGGGAGAGGGTGACACAGGGAGAGGGTGACACAGGGAGAGGGAGGGTGACACAGGGAGGGGGAGGGTGACACAGGGAGAGGGTGACACAGAGAGAGGGTGACACAGGGAGAGGAAGAGGGTGGGTGACACAGGGAGAGGGAGGGTGACACAGGGAGAGGGAGGGTGACAGGGAGAGGGGGATGGTGACACAGGGACAGGGAGAGGGTGACACAGGGAGAGGAAGAGGGTGACACAGGGAGAGGGAGAGGGTGACACAGGGAGAGGGAGAGGGTGACACAGGGAGAGGGAGAGAGAGGGAGAGGGTGACACAGGGAGAGGGAGAGGGGAGAGGGTGACACAGGGAGAGGGTGACACAGGGAGAGGGTGACACAGGGAGAGGGAGAGGGTGACACAGGGAGAGGGTGAGAGGGAGAGGGTGACACAGGGAGAGGGTGACACAGGGAGAGAGGGAGAGGGTGACACAGGGAGAGGGTGACACAGGGAGAGGGAGGGTGACACAGGGAGAGTGAGGGTGACACAGGGAGAGGGAGGGTGACACAGGGAGAGGGAGGGTGACACAGGGAGAGGGTGACACAGGGAGAGGGAGGGTGACACAGGGAGAGGGTGACACAGGGAGAGGGAGAGGGTGGGTGACACAGGGAGAGGGAGGATGACACAGGGAGAGGGAGGGTGACAGGGAGAGGGAGGGTGACAGGGAGAGGGAGAGGGTGACACAGGGAGAGGGAGAGGGTGACACAGGGACAGGGAGAGGGTGACACAGGGAGAGGGAGAAGGTGACACAGGGAGAGGGAGATGGAGAGGGTGACACAGGGAGAGGGAGAGAGAGGGAGAGGGTGACACAGGGAGAGGGAGAGGGTGACACAGGGAGAGGGTGACACAGGGAGAGGGAGGGTGACACAGGGAGAGGGAGGGTGACACAGGGAGAGGGAGGGTGACACAGGGAGAGGGAGGGTGACACAGGGAGAGGGAAGGTGACACAGGGAGAGGGAGGGTGACACGGAGAGGGTGACACAGGGAGAGGGTGACACAGGGAGAGGGTGAGGGTGGGTGACACAGGGAGAGGGAGGGTGACACAGGGAGAGGGCGGGTGACAGGGAGAGGGAGGGTGACAGGGAGAGGGGGAGGGTGACACAGGGAGAGGGAGAGGGTGACACAGGGAGAGGGAGAGGGTGACACAGGGAGAGAGAGAGGGTGACACAGGGAGAGGAAGAGGGTGACACAGGGAGAGGGAGAGAGGGAGAGGGTGACACAGGGAGAGGGAGAGGGTGACACAGGGAGAAGGAGAGGGTGACACAGGGAGAGGGAGGGTGACACAGGGAGAGGGTGACACAGGGAGAGGGAGAGGGTGACACAGGGAGAGGGTGACACAGGGAGGCCAATAGTCTCCAGTATTGGATCTTTGGGAGATGGTGTGTCGAGATATGTTGATCATTTCTTACAAGACACTGTCCAATTACTACCCTCATATATTAAAGACAGTGGGGATCTTCTGACCCAACTCGGTTCCATTAAATGGGAAAACAATTTTATCTGGCTTACACTAGACGTTACATCATTGTATACGGTCATTATACATGAACAAGGGATGGCAGCTGTCAGATTGTATTTACAACACTCTGATTTTTCACTAGCACAGAGCACTTTTATTTTGAATGCTATACACTTTTTATTAACGCACAATTATTTTATGTTTGATGACGTTTTTTTATCTCCAGACACGTGGTATGGCTATGGGCACAAGTTTTGCTCCCTCCTTCGCAAACCTTTTTTTAGGTTGGTGGGAGTCGGTCCACGTGTTTGGAGATAATAACCCTTTTAAACACTTTATCACCTTCTTAAAAGATATATTGACGACCTCATTTTGATTTGAAACGGGGATATACACACTCTTTTTTTATTCACTGAGTATCTTAATAATAACGATTTAAATTTGCACTTCACTTACCACTATGATTTTCACCATATACATTATTTAGATTTGTATTTATTTATTGATATGGCTATGAATATCAGTACGGATGTTTACCGTAAGGTTAATTCACGTAACACTTTTTTTGCGTGCTGACAGCTGCCACCAGAAGTCCCTACTTAAGGGAATACCAAAAGGTCAATTGATTAGATTGAAAAAAATATGTACTAACTCTGAGGACTTTCTGAACCAGTCAATGGACCTCTTGAACCGTTTTGAAGCCAGGGGATACTCACGTTCGGAATTAAATAAAACCTTTGAGGAGGTTGATGATATGGACAGATCAAGACTATTAAAGAAAAGGGGACAAAACTCCCTTTCACAATCCCCCTTGTTTATCACGCAATACAACAAACAAGCAAATCAAATTAAAAATATTGTGAGAAAACACTGGGGTGTATTAGCTGCCGATTCTATTTTGCAACATGTCTTTAATGAATGTCCCAAATTCGTGTTCAAAAAGGCAAGAACGATTTCAAATTATGTTTCCCCAAGTTTATTTACTACAAAAAGATTGGTTAACAACTTACCTAAGGGGTGTTTTAAGTGTCTCAAGTGCAAATCTTGCAAACATATGCAAACATCATCTGAATTTTCTTCCACGATTACAGGGAATAGTTATAAAATAACATCCTTTATAAATTGCAACACCACATTTGTAATCTATCTACTAAAATGCGGATGTGGAAAACAATACGTAGGCCGAACAATCAGGGCCTTGAAAGTTTGCATATTCGTGCACTTACGCCTAATCATTAAAAAATATGTTAATCATGCTGTTTCCCAACACTTCACTAATTGCAATTTGGGTAATGCAAATTTTTTTTCATACATTCGTATAGAGCATATACCCTGTCCCATTAGAGGTGGGAATAGAAATGGTATTTTGGACAGGAGAGAGCTCTTCTGGATTTTTACCTTACAGACTCGTATCCCAAATGGCCTCAACTCAGATTGGGACTTAAGGCCTCTCCTGCTCTAAATAAATAAATAAGTATTACCTTTCTCTTCCTTACCACATGGGATGTGTAATGTTTCTGTTTTTGGAGTTCTGAACATTCTTTTATTTGATATGAATATAAGTATAAAAATAAAATAGATGCTACATATGATTAAAATTCATTAATATATATTTTTATTATTGTTAGCCATTTTTCAATGGCCTTTTGACATTTTGTTGTTGGGTTTGCTTTTTCTCACTCTGCTGAAAACCATTGTTCTATTTCTTTATAATGCAGAAAATTTCTATTTTTATCATGAGTAGTTTAAATGGTTTTGGACAGACTGAGATATCAACTTAAATTTGGAAAATATGTATATTATATTATTCATTTATCATAGGAATTAATTATTCATTATTCACTTTAAGAGTTTTTGATTTATATACACGTTATCATTATTTATTGTTTAATGTTATAATGTTTGATAATCGCTATTCGTATGTATTGCTTCTAAATTTATGGAAACAGTTTTCACTAAACTCAATCTGTGGTCGTCTAACAGGTATAGAACATGCTTTATTCATTGATGTGGGGTATATCTGTGCCCTTAATCATTGAATTATTCACCCAATTGTTCCTTTATTTATTTTTTTAACTTTGTTTTAACGTTTATGTATACTTTTCTTAGATAATTGCGGTGTTAAATTTTTATGGTTTAATAAAGTTTGTTGTATTGCACCGGCTCCAACGCGCAGACGTCACACGTCCCGCGTTGCTTTTTTCAAAACAGGAAGTGGCTGGGGATTGGTTATAGAAGCGCGAGGATCAGGTATAAACACACTCCGGTAAGCTGTTTTTATTCACCTTGTTAAAGGGCTACAAGCCTGAAACGAGTAGGTGCTCTGTTTGTTGTTTTTGATCCAATAAACTTTTTCATTATGGGAACGCACCTCTGTTTTTTTTTCCAAGCAAGCAGTGGAATTAGTGCTCCGTTTTTCTCCTTCCTTTTCTGCTAACACTGGGGTTAAGATAGATTTGGCAATGTCACAAGTCTAAGGCTGCGTCCAGGGTGAATCCAGCCGGGCGGAGGCGCGCTGAGGCTGAGGGAAAGCGGGTGCTTTCCCTGGTCTTATACCGCGCGCCGTCCGGGTGCGTGTCAGGGGCGGGGGCTCTGTGACGTCACGGAGCTGGTTCGCCCTCATTGGGTGAATCGCTCACGTGACCGACCCTGCGCTCCGGCGAGCGCAGGAACTAAAAATTGTGTAAGACCTATGCTTCCGCACACTTGCGGAAGCATGCGCGAGCCCCTGCTAAAGCCGCTCTCATTGCAGCTGCAGGGGCTCACTGCCGAGCAGCAGCGCGCCTCAGCACGGGTCAGAGCCTAAGCGCTGACCATGCCCGAGGCCTTACAGAACTCTTCAAATACTTGCAATGATGCCCCCCTTAAAATTTGAGAGAATTTAACATTTCTCATTATGCCATTGGCTTTGTAAGACACTAGTTAAAGAAGAAAAGCATTTGACAGCACACGTTGGCACTCTTTTTTGTGGATGATTTCTCTATTTTATAGTTACTCAGAAAAGGAAAGTTTGCATTAGAATAATGTTCCAGGCTGTGGGAGCCTTTAGCTAATTGCCAACTTTATTATGCCGCTATAATAGTATTCTATTTAAATTCAATTGTGTAATGTCTACATGTACACATAAAATAGTTATTCGGATTAGGTTACAGTATATAAGGATTGCTCTAGGCAGGCAGATTTGAATTTCCTCTTAAATTTATCCAGGGTTACTTAGGGCCAAGGGACCCAAATTGCATGTTCCCTGGGAGATAGTAACAAGGCAACTAAATTCTCAGTGAGCAGTTTAGAACAAAACGCTGTAGTACTGTAGCACAGGATTAAGAACACTGCTTTACATGCAGATGAACCATAAATTGAATCCCAGTATTAACTCTTCTTGATCTTGAGGTCTAAAAAATAGATTGTAAGCTCTGTGGTGCAGGCACTCAATACATTATTCTATGCACAGCACTATAAAAGAAAATATACAGTATTCTTAGTATTATTAAAAAAAAAAAACATTGATTTTCCAAATTAGAAATGTTGAGAGAATTCAAGATTTCCAGGCTGAGTATTTTGAATCTCTGCTCACTATAGGGACATGCTTACTGCGATGTCTTTAAAATAAAAATGCTCTCTGCTTTTCAGGGGGTATTATACCCTTAAACTGCAAAAAGTGAAGGAGCCCATTCCATTATCAGTGCCATCCAAAGGGATGGAAGAAAATTGAAGATGTGTCCCAGGCTAGCGGCGGATGGGGCCTGAACACCTGATCCTGGAAGTTGGGCCCATCCAACCGGAAGTCGGGTGCAAGCTCCATGATTGGCTGGCTGGTCCCCTTCCTCTGCCAGGGCCACACGTAACAGCCCAGGTCAAGACTGTAGTCTTGGGCATTTGGAGAAGCTTTGGTGCCCTGCCCACTTTTTTCTTGGGAGGAATTTACTCACAACTGTATACTCTAATATTTGGGTGAAAGTCTCAGGGACACACACATTTATAAACAATCCCGAGTCTGCCTTTGTTTGCAAGTGCTGCCTAGACTAATTGTTCATGTATTTCTCCAGTGCATTCACTTCTTTGCTATCTCTTTCCTTTCATCTCTTAAAGCTCAATGAGGTAATGAGGTAATGACACTGTGGGTTTATTTTTTATAAGGTTTATTAATTTGCATATTTAATGCATCTATACATAGGTAACAAAAAATAACTTAGGGATGGGTAGAAAATGGGGAGTTGGTGTCATGATATACTTGTCACTACCTGTGAGCACATCATAATATGTTTTGGGAAATACTTTGGTAATATAGTACTAACAATTATTTGTTTCTTGTATAACATCAAAGATGTAATCACTACTTTTTAACATACTTGTCAAAATATGTAACTAAACACAAATTTTAATAAAACAGAAACATTTAAATATGTGACGGCTTTAATTTATTTTGCGCTGTACTTTACAATATGAAATACAGCATTATGTAAAGGGGTTACATACTTTAGCATCAACACAGGGGTAAGTGCTAAAAAAAATTGATTATGAGAAGAAATCCATCAACATGAAATGTTGCAGTAAAGAAGGCTGTAATATACAGGGTGCCCGGTCTGCGCACAGATGCTTCAGACATCTTTGTTAAAATCTGTGCACCTCTCTCTATAACAATATAATCTCTTGAGCTTTTAGATGAATGATGCACAATCTCAGTTTTTTGTCTCCCAAAGCAAAAGATAACCACACCATCTGGACTTTCCTACAACAGTGTATTACAAGCAAAACACATGCATTAAACATAATCATTCTGTCCATCCCATAGACTGCTCGGTGGCTTGTCTCTTTTCATATAGTTGAGCTGCTTCTCTGTAATGGAAACCAATTATAGAAGCTCTGCATTTCACCCTTGGTTCTCTCCTATGTTACTTCAGAATTATTGCACTCCTTACTAGTGATATAACCTTCAGCAGCAATAAAAAAAAAAAGGTAAAGCAACAGCAGTGCATCTTTCTGGGCCTTTTGAAGTAAGCTGATTAATTAATACTACTATCCTCTTTATATTAATTGCTGCTCTGTGACCTGTTATAATTAAAGTGTCAGGGTGGAAGAGATAAGCAACTCAAAAGCCTGCATTGCATGTATGTGGCAAAAAAACTATTAGAACTTGTACTCGCCACTTTCCTATCAGTTGTATTCTTTTGGTGCTCAGGCCTAGCACCCTCACCGCAGTGTACAGGAACTCTGAAAGAAGCTGTTAAAAACAGCACACAAAAAACTTGCCGACTCCTCAAGTATTCTTGCAACAAAAAAAAAGGGGGGATCCTATTATGTCCAAAATGTGTCCTTCCCAGTGTAACGTTGGTGACTGCAAAACAGTATACGGACCCGCAGGGCATAGGTAGGGATTAGGGTTGCCAGGTGTCTGGTATTGAACCAGACAGCCCAGTATTTGGTTACTCTGTCCGGTAAAAAAATGAGAGATAATACCGGACATGTATAGGTTGCCACTCGTGGTGAAGGAATATGTCCATAAACAATTGCAGTATGCACTGGAACGCGCCTTCCTACGAGTTTCGTAATTAGACGAAGTAATCTAATTATGAAACGCGTAGGAAGGCGCGTTCCAGTGCATACTGCAATTGTTTATCGTCATATTCCTTCACCACGATTGCAGTATGCACTGGAACGCGCCTTCCTATGCGTTTCGTAATTAGACAAAGTGATCTACCACTGCTTTTCAAACAGATAACCAATATTTTAAATCCCAGTGCTAAATCTCCTTGATCTTGAGCAATCTACAGAATAGCTCCAAAAATGAGAATGTAAACTCTGTGATGCAGGCACGCAATATGTTATTCTATCTAAAGCACTATAAAATCAAATATATTGACATTATAAAAACCCAATGGATTTTCCAAATGGCAAATGTTAAGAGAATTCAAGATTTCCAGGCTGAGTGTTTTTAATTTCTCACTAATAACGTTCTCTGGTTTTCATGTGGGGATTATACTGCACCCTAAAATTGCAATAAAAAAACTTGCCTTTTCCTCAAGCCTGATGAACTGTCGTGGAAGCACTGGAAAGCTAGCGTTTCTACCTGTAACAAGTATGTGCCTCATTGTGGCTTTTGTATATGTTTGCTACCATTTTACTTCTGAGCAGCATCACACATTTTGTACATAAGGATGATTACAAAGGGCAGTACAATTAGCATAGGGTCATCCCTTAATGTTGGAGGAAAAGAGATTTCACCAGCAACAGAGGAAAGGGTTCTTTACAGTAAGGGCAGTTAAAATGTAGAATTCATTAGCCATGAAAACTGTGATGGCAGATACAATAGATTTGTTAAAAAAAAAGGTCGGTCATCTTTTTAGAAAGGAAAGGTATACAGGGATATACCAAATAAGCAAACATGAGAAGGATGTTGATCCAGGGAGTCATCTGATTGCCAATTCTTGGAGTCAAGAAGGAATTTATTTTTCCCCTTATGAGATATCATTGGATGAAATGTCACTGTGGTTTTTTGTTTGCCTTTCTTTGGATCAATTTACTGTAAGTACGGATATAGGATAAAGTATCTGTCGTCTAAATTTAGCATAGTAGAACATAGGGGAATAGGGAACAATCCCCTGACTGGTGCTAAAAACGTTGCTATGTGGTATAGCAATAAGTTAGGCAAGTCCAGAATCCATATAGCATAAAGTAACAAATCTATCCAGGTGCACAATGAAGTGTGTGAATGAAGGCAATCTCACTCCTATTATAGCCCCATAAGGTAAGACCAATGGGGGGGTCTGACTGTGCTGACAAGGGTAAGTGAAGGAAGATCAACACTCACCCTGTGTGAAAGCACATGCCTCTGCCTGGCGGTCTGGACGGCTGGAGGGATGTGAAAAGCACACTGGCAACCGGAGGAAGTTCTGTAAAAATTTAAAAAAAACTCACGATAACGGAGTCAGCTGGATCCCGATGAGGCGTGCTTCAGTCCAGGTAAGTGTAGCAAAAATTCGGAGAAGGGGCTGATCACAGCAAGTGATAGGGCTGGAGGCAGGTAACCAATATAAAAGTATTTATTAGTTAAACAGCAGGAAAGCAGACAGATGCAGGGTCCTCTGACGTGTTTCTCGCCTGAGAAATGCGTCAGAGGACCCTGCATCTGTCTGCTTTCATGCTGTTTAACTAATAAATACTTTTATATTGGTTACCTGCCTCCAGCCCTATCACTTGCTGTGATCAGCCCCTTCCCCGAATTTTTGCTAAATTTAGCATAGGTTGCACTTGATGGACGCTTGTCTTTTTTCAACCTCATTTACTATGTAACTATGTAACTATGTAACTATGTATAGTAAATATTAAGAGGGATTCCTGTTTATGTTCAAGAATACTTGAGGAGTCAGCAAGTTTGTTGTGAGCATGTATATGGCAGGCTTCAGATATCCTCCCTCCCGTACCCATGATTAACCATACTAGACATCCTATCTACCGGCAGTAGGTACCACCTACTATTTTGGAAACGGAGATGCTTGTAACCAAGCATCTCTTTGCAGATGATGTAGAACAAATAGGTTATCATTTATGATGATTAGCAAATAATAAATTCATATTAGTACCCCTATACCAGGGGTTGTTAACTCCAGTCCTCAAGTGCAACCAACAGGTCAGGTTTTCAGGATATCCCTGCTTCAGCACAGGCAGTTAGTGGGTCAGTCATAATGACCACTGATTGAGCCACCTGTGCTGAAGCAAGGATTGATTGAGCCACCTTTGATGAAGCCACTGTTGGTGGCACTTGAGGACTGGTGTGCGCAACCCCTGCCCTACATCATCTGGTAACGCAAGTGTAATTTCCACATTTTATTACGGTATTTTGCTATTCTTTACATGGTGTAAAGAAAATATGTATGCTCTCTATGTTGTACCACCAGTCCAGCACTTACAGTACGTGTAACCATATTATTTCTTCTAAGACACATATTCTCCCTACAAACTGTTCACACCGTCTATGTAATCTGTGTATGAATGTACTATATGATTGTAGTGTACCCTTTGACTACGCTACAGAGGAATTAAAATGCAGTACTTCCTACATCTACACCTATTTCAGTGTGGCAATCTCCCTTTAAATAAGGCTATTTAGAAAGAAAAAGTAAAAATGCTTAGAGGCTTCAGAGCAGTTGTTGGCCTTTCATTGGGACATAAAGAAAGAACACTCAGCTGAGAGAAAACATTGCTTTAAATGCAATTTTCCTCCTTCATCTCAGCTTCACGTGGGATTCACGCTATCAAATATTAAAATACCCAGACCTCCATGCAATGCCGGCTGCTTTATTAAATAACAGGAGATCAAGAAATGAAATTACAGCTACAGAGTTCGCAAATAATGTTGACACAAGAGATAGAGAAAACAGAACATGATTGAATATTTTAGCTCTCTTTTTTCTACTTCGTGTGTTACTGCACCACAACATTCTGTGAATGTAAGTAAGAAGTCAAGAAAAGGATTTTTTTTTCTGGGCGCATTATAAAGTGCAAAATGTGGTTAGCATGAGAAAAGGGGACAGAAATTCTGTTAGTGCTGCTGAATGCATCAGCAACACTTGCTTTTATGTAAAGTGGCATTTAACCTTTTATTCCCATTGGCTTGGTAATGCATTATTTGAACTCCCTTGCAATACTGTACATTCTGGGCCCATTGGCCATAAAGGGGTTAAGGCAAGTTGTTCTCTTATAACGGTAAATATACAACTGGAGCAGTAATGTAACAAGTGTGTTGGTTATGGGCAGAAGGGAACATCATGAAGGGAAATACTGTATATTAAATGTGACTCACACCACTCATACAGTATTATGAGCTTCAATCACTAAGCCGTGCTATTGGTTTAGCAGGTGCTAATACCACAGAAATCAGCAGCTTCAATACTTACACTTACAATGCATCAAAATATGTTATGAAATATATTTATTTTACTATTGCACCTTTTACATTGTATTCCCCTTGCAAAGGAGAAAATAACATAACGAGAATTTCCCATGTTCTTTTTGAATGTATGTATATTTTTATTTAAATAGCGCCATCCAAGTACATAGCTCTTCGCAGCAGTAATACTAATATAACACATAATGTGAATAAGGGCTTCAGACATGACAGTACCAATAGGAAGGGTCGTTCCTGCCCTGAGGAGATTACAGTCAAAGTGGTAATTAGGGAGAATTTAGAGAGACAGAAGGATGGTGTTATGGTAAGTGCATCTGCAATGGGTCAAGGTCAGTGCATCTGAGATCTATAGCATCAGCCAGTGGAGCTACCCATATGCTTAATTGAAGAGGTGAAGCCTTAGGTTTGCTTAGCCTGGGAGAGGGCATAATTGAAACAGGATAGGATACATTTGTAGTGAAGGAAGTCTGCGAGAGTATGAGATTTCCTCCAGAGGCTTTCAGAGGAGCAAGTGCAGGAGTGGAGAAGTGTGTGGCAGTTTAGCCAGGGTCTGGGGTTAGAAGGGCGAGAGCGGGAGGGAAAAAGAGGGGCATGCAGATCAAGAGAAGAGGATAGGGTACAGTTGTAGTTGCTGACCAGGTTGTCAGTCTGTAGCAGAGCGGAGAGAGGCAAGGGAGGAGTGCAAAGTGGAGTCAAGAGCCAGGAGGTTAATGAAACACAGAGAGCCAAAAGTTTTAGGTGAAAATCAAGTCCAGTAGTGGCCGTCCTTGTGGGAGCTGGCTGCAGTCCACTGTTGAAGGCCAAAAGAAGAGATTAGGGAGAGAAAGTGGGGAGTCCAAGGGAGAGAGGGGTCATCAATATGGCAGTTAAAATCCCCAAGGAGAAAAATAGGGTAGGTGGGTGATAGATAACCGCCACATGGAATGGTAGAGGAGAAAGAAGCTGGACAGTGTGAGCTTCAAAGGAAGGGAAAAAAAGAGAAAGAGGAATAGGAAGGATTCTATAATGGCAGATTGAGGGAAGTAGGAGTCCCACGCCCCCCACCCCTGCCATCATGGCGAAGAGAGTGGGAGAAAGAAGGGCCACCATGAGAGAGGGCAGCTTCTAATGCAGAGTCAGACTGAGTGAGCCAAGTCTCAGTTATAGCAAAGAGGAGCAGAGAGTGAGAGAAAAATAAGTAATGTACAGAGATGATGGAAAATAAATGAAGACGCTAATGTGAAATATCTACAATTTATAATTAATATTAAGTTGTATTAATAATCAAACCTTATATGTGAACACATTTTGATAACCCCGAGGAAGCCAGAATTGGTAAAACTCGTAGGGTGAGGAGTCTGAACCTTTCAAGCATCTGTAAAATGTACCTGCAATTCATTTGCAACTACCTGTTTGTTGTTTGAATTTGGCGCCAAACTGGCGATCACGAAGGAAGTCTGCTTGCCAGTTGCAGTTGTGGAGAGGGAGCCAAGACAACGACGTTTGATCCTGCAGTGGAGACATGCATGCTGTGGGAGATTGTGCACCCGATTTATTGGAGCAGACGATCTGAATCGCCACACTATCAGGCGGACGCATCATTTGGAGAGGATCGTAGGTGTACCAATGAGTCCCTGTGTCAAGGCTGCGGTCTGGATTTTTGGAGCTGGTGATCCAGAGGTACGCCGCCGGAACATGAGGTGGATACGGCAACCGGAGAAGGCTGCGATCCTGGCAGCAGATCCCAGTGAAGCTGTATCCTACAGAGGCATCGTACCAGCGTGCAACATGAGATCGACAGTGGCAACAGTCTGGAGCATCCCGCAATCCCGGTAATACTGCTTGCAAAAAAACACTTAAAGATGTGGAGGACTGCAACTAAGGTGATCAACTACCATTGATAGAAGAACTCACCTCAAAGGTAACAATCACCTTTCATGTACATCACCTAAAGGGTGTCATACGCAACATTAATTTTGATGCTAGCTCCAATCAAATCACCCTATTAAACTGATATATCAACTTTAAAAAGAGGCCAATATTCCTCTCCCATATACCTGGCAAACAGCTTGCAACACTTACAAAATACAAGTGAAAATCCAAATAAGAATACAGTAAATGAGGATACTATCGACCATCATTGGAATCCGAAATATATACACATTGCAATTATTCTCTGTGGTTGTGTCATAGACCAGCTCTAATATCTACTTCAGTTTCTGGACACTAAATATACACAGGATAACAACATTTTTTGGGGCTTTCGGTGCATATCTTACAATACTATCAGGTTATTGATTAAGCTTAATCAAGGTTCATGCTATACAAATGTGTTATTATTGATGGAATTGCCAATATTTACATTTGTTTTATTTGTATTTTAATAAATGTCAATTATATACATATATAAGTATCATATGCTTTGTCCTCAGGAATCTCGGTGACCTAATTTGCTCAATAATCACCATTGTTGATTTTTAGGTTTATGCGCCAAGGTATTTCTTTCAAATGTACAGAGATGAACTTGTTAGAAAGGGAGCGTGCACAGGAGAAAGGGAGAGAGGAGGGAAGAGTTTACTCCACAGTGAGGTGAGGTTGCATGTGAGAGGTGAGGATGAGAGCATGTAGAAATAAGACCAAGACCAGGATTGGGAGAGATGTCCCCAGAAGCATGGAAGAGAAGCAAGGCAAGAAAGTGGATGTGTGAGGAGGATTTGTAAGGGTGGGTTTAAGAGCAGGAGTTATAGCTGAGGAGTCAAATGGCGCAGATATTGTAGGAAAGCAATTCATGTGAATGGAGAAGTAAGGACAGATTGGGAATTATGAATGGAATTAGAGACATAAGGCTTGTACAAAGAAAAGTGCAGTTGGGAAAGAAGTGTGGTTAGAGCTAATATAAATAGCAGAGGAGGCATGGCAGTGTTACACGTTTAGAGTTGAGCAGCCGGGAGTGCTGTGCCTTTAAAATGAAGTTAGAATAAGAGCAATGTGCAAACTGTCAGAATGCAATATATGAAGGGTGGTGCTGCAGAGAATGACCCTTTGCAAAGTCACAGGATGCTTTACATTGTATAGCTGGGGGTTCCTATTTATTTTAAATGCATTTATGTGGCTGGAAGTAAATACATTTTACTTAATTATTAAATGAAAGACATACACTATTGATAATTTTTTATATATTGTTTTTAACTCTATGCATTTTTAAGCCTACTAAATGGGAATGCATATTGTGGTCAGCCTGTGTTCTTATACATGGATAGATAAATAAGCAACTAGCTAGCATGTTCAGTTTAGGCATTTTAGTGCCAGAGGGTCTTGCACTGAATTACAAAGCAATACCCCGCTGATACTGAAATGGTTAAAGGAGCAGTTCCTCTTCTGCTCTTGGGACCAACTAATTCCCAGGTACTTACCAAGAAAGGTGCTGCTGGTACTTCCTTGTATTTAAATCCCCAGTGTCAGGTTCGTCAATGGGAGGCTGAGACAGATGCTGTTGCAGCATTCTATTGTCCCGTATGATGATGGTGATCCCTTTGTTTCCTGTGGAGGGAACAGTACTGGTGCTGCATTCAGCGGTAAGAATCCCAGAGAGCAGTGGGTCAGCTGAGCTGAAAATAGGGCTTTTCGGATCTGTGGAATCTCCTGCTTCCCATCCATGTAAAATAAAATGTTGGGTAAAAAAAAACTGAGTAAGGGGGAACTGCAACTTTAAAGATCATTCAACAGTACCTGAGTTCAATATATATATATATATATATATATATATTGAACTCAGGTACTGTTGAATGATCTTTAAAGTTGCAGTTCCCCCTTACTCAGTTTTTTGTATATATATATATATATATTGTACTCTTAAAGGATCAGTTCCTCCTACAATTTTTTTTACAGGGTGGAAACCGGTGGGTCCTCAGAGCCTAATGCCCCCAGTTTCCTGAGATACTTACCGTGGCCAATAGGAAGCTGCAGCACAATTGTTTGTGGCTTCCTATTTGATAGTCATTTAAATACATGTTTTGAATCTAGAAAGTAATACCAGTAACTGTACCAGTAATATATAAGGAACTGGGGGGGAGGGGTCCAAAAGTGAAAAGTCTTATTCAGCTCTGAAGGACCCCAATTGAAATCTTTTAAAGAAAAAAATGGTAGTTATTTAGGCCAGATTGCTTCACAACTACCGTATAGTGCATGATGCCCAACACATAGGAATTTTACAGACATACTGTACTGTAGTCCCTGCCTAGATGAGCTTACAATCTATGATTTTGGCACACGGAGATAAAGTGACTTGTCCAAGGTCAAAAGGAGCTGCCACTGGGAATGAACACCAGAAACTGAACCAGGTTCCCCTGATTCAAACTCAAGTGTTATTGTCTACAGAGTCAATGTCTTTACTCACTGAGCCACTCCTTTACTCCTGGTTTGTGGTTACTGCCAATTATGCTGGCCAATGTTGGAGATTTTTGAAGCTTTTGTTAATATGTGAATAGATAAATTGGGAAATACACATTTCAATTCTGTACGGAATATAGACCTCACCCAAAAAAATTCACAAATTCTCAAATGTCTCAAAATTGTTTTGCAGGGATTTTCATAAATTGGACTGAGAAATGTTTATGCATCTCTAATAATTACCATATTCAGTTGCATACCAACATTTGTGGAATTACATTGTTGGCACACATTTTTTATTCTCAAATGGCCGAGTAGTTAATAGTGGTAAGACTAGAAATGTCCTGCAAGATAAAAAGAAAAATAAATAATGGTTGGTTTCTGGTTCAAAGGCAGCTACTCAAGGTTTTAAAACTCTTACATCACTGATGGGGTTAAACCATAGGCCTGTTGCTGACAGTTAGAAAAACACATGAGGAAGGGAATATCCAAAAAGAGGCCTAGATGATTTGTGACCTCAATTTAATGTGTTACTGGCTCAATAAAATCCTGTGATCAATAACTTAATGTGAACTAAGCAAGACAATAAATCCAGTGTCCAATAAGAAGCACAGAAGGACAAAAGCTGGTGTTTAAGGTACAGATTATACTTTAGAGACTTGTTTGTTTGTGGACTCCACAGCATATGACAGAAACTGAATATGTTGAGAAAATAAACCCAGACGTTCTGGTAGATCAAAATAATGGCATTAGTTTTCAAAAACAGATAACTGGTTTAAATCAGGGTAACTTAAAACCTAGCCATCAGCTTTAAATTCAGTCTTAAACATCGAGTTGGGGATAGAGCCTATCCATTTGAAAAGGCGGGTCACAGAACATTCAAAAGTATAGGTTTCTTTTATTTTATAATAGGGAAGCCAAGTAACATAAAGAGAGGCTGCTGTGGACTTTGAAAAGTGCCAGTGGAGAGAATACTAATGTAGCAGTGTTTCCCCCACCCTCTGGGAGATTTTCCCCGCTACCAGGTGTGTAGTGCTGGTAACCTGCTGGTTTAAAGGATACTGAGGTGTCCGCCGATGGTAGTGAGGACATCAGGTCAGGGTTCTGGGGTAGATGGTGGTCATTTCTCACGTTGGTGTCAGCAACTCCATCTCTTGCAGGCTCCAGGGATATGGAGGCAATCCCTGCAGGAGTACTCACCAGATTCTCCCCCTGATGGATTGCACTCACGAGCAGGAGTATATTTTATAACAGCAACTTCATTATTCTCTGCACAGCATATAACAGCAGACCCTGGATACACAGTTTACTCTCTAGGCGTCCAGCCTCCGGATGGTCCTTGGACTCACACCCCCAGACATGGGCACCAAGGGTGGTCCGAGCTCTTCCCTGACTCTCTAGAGTCAAAGGTATCAATCCCACTCCCCTAGGGGAGGGGATAGAAGGTGACCAGAGCCCTGCGAACACTCTTCTAGGATATGTCTCTCGCAAGGGAGAGACAGAACTGGCTAAATTTGGTAATGTAGCCCCTTAAGTACTGAGGGGGAAGGTCCAAGGTCTCAGACCCTTTTTGGGCAGAATACAGGCCTTAGCCTGCCTCCCCCCTTGTCATTCAAAGGAGCTGCTAGCTGGTGGGGAAAATCCTGTATTGGTCCCGACACTGCCTGCACTGTTACCAGGGCCTGTGTGTCAGGGAGGCAGATTAGTAGCCAACCAGGTATGGCTACAGTAAACTGAATATGGGAAGCACTAATAAGAATTACAGTATGTTTAGATAATGCTAATTATTGGATATTTATTTCTTTATTTATTTATAAAATGTTTTACCAGGAAATAATACATTGAGAGTTACCTCTTGTTTTCAAGTATGTCCTGGACATAGTTAATGACAAATAATACATGGTTACAAATACAGTTACATCAATGAACAGGGTATACATTATATACAATACATTGCATGCACAGCTAGAGGAGATGTATATTATAGGCGTATGTAACAGTTACGGACCAGATTAAAATGTGAGACAGCCTTAGTTTCGAAAGAACTTAAACTGGTGGTGGATGTGAGAGTCTCTGGTAGGTTTTTCCAGTTTTGGGGTGCACGGTAAGAGATGGAGGAGCGGCCGGATACTTTGTTGAGCTTTGGGACCATGAACAGTCTTTTGGAGTCAGATCTCAGATGATAAGTGCTACATATGGTAGGGGTGAGGAGCTTGTTCAGATAGATGGGTAGCTTGCCCAGAAAGTATTTGAAGGCAAGACAGGAAAGGTGAACTTTGCGCCTAGACTCAAGTGATGACCAATCCAGTTCTTTGAGCATTTCGCAGTGGTGTGTGTTGTAGTTGCATTGGAGAAAAAAATGACAAATTGAATTGTAGAGGGTGTCAAGTTTGCTAAGGTGGATTTGGGGTGCCGAGCCATATTCTATGTCTCCATAGTCGATAATTGGCATTAGCATCTGCTGTGCGATACACTTTCTGACCAGCAGGCTTAGGAAGGATTTGTTCCTGTAAAATACACCTAGTTTGGCATAGGTTTTGGATGTCAGGGTATCAATATGCATTCCGAATGTTAAGTGGGAGTCAAACCATATGCCAAGGTATTTAAAACTAGTAACACGAGTTAGGGTGGTGTTAGCGATGGTTCTGATCTGAAGCTCAGTCACTGGAAGCTTTAAAAATTTAGTCTTGGTCCCAAATACCATTGTTACAGTCTTGTCAGTGTTTAAAAACAGTTTGTTTTGGGAAATCCAGTTTTCGAGTCTCAAAAAGTCAGACTGAAGTATGTGTTCAAGGTCAGAGAGGCTATGGCTGTGTGCATATAGGATTGTGTCATCTGCATACATGTGTATTGAAGCTTCCTTGCAAGCTTTGGGAAGATCATTGATGAACACTGAAAAGAGTAGGGGCCCCAGAACAGAGCCTTGCAGGACGCCACAGGTGATATCCAAGGGTTTGGAGTTAGAGCCTGAGATAGACACATGTTGGGATCTACCTGATAGGTAGGACTGGAACCAGTTTAAAGCATGCTGCCTTATTCCGGAGCTCTGGAGTTTGTTAAGCAGGATATCATGATCAACAGTATCAAAAGCATTTGCAAAATCTAGGAATATTGCACCAGTGAATTGACCCCGTTCCATTCCACACTGGATTGCATTGCAAACTTTTAGCAGGGTAATTACGGCAGTGTGTTTGGGGCGAAAGCCAGATTGGAATTGGCTAGGGAAATTTGTCTTGGTATAGTAATCGCTTAATTGGGAGTGGACACATTTTTCCATGACTTTGGATAGGATTGGGAGAAGGGAGATTGGCCTGTAGTTTGAGACAGTGTTTTTGTCCCCACTTTTGAAGATTGGGACAACTATGGCAGTTTTCCAGGTCTTAGGGATATGGCCTGCAGACAGGATAGAGTTGACAATGGAAGCAATTGGTTTGGCAATTGCTGGGGCACCAAGTCTTAGGAACCTAGATTGTAGTAAGTCAGGTCCACATTGGCTGCTTAGTTTTAGTTTGAGGAGCGCTTGTGTTATCTCCTCTTCAGATACTGGGCCAATTTGAAAATTGTGGGCAGTGTTGGGAGGGGGTGGGGCTATGTGGGCAGTCCCAGGATGAGATTCAGGTTTATGGTTTGGGCTGCGTTTCGCTAATAAGTTAGTAGCACACCCCACAAAGTAATCATTAAATGCATTTGCAATGTCAGTGGGGTTTGTCAGAGTAATAGCCCCCTTAGTGATATTACTTGGCTGTTGATGGTTAGAAGGCTGGGTATGGGCTTTACTCATGAAATGAAACTAGACACTTCCGAGCATTGTGTCCATTCATTAGGATAGCCATTGTCATAGTGTAACTGCTATTGTAACTTCTAAATTAGGGCCTTATGAGTTTTATTCACTAAGCAACAGTAGCCATTACTGTGTGGAAATAATGACTTTCATCAATGCTTAGTGAATTACTTTTTTTCTTGGTGTTCTTATCTTGTATGACTATGGTTCACTATTTATGTGCATTGTTAATGATCTACCTGTTGAAGTACATGTATTTAACACCCAAATGAGCCTTCAACCACAACCTTAGATTGGACATCTGCTCTACTTTCAGTATATTTAAAGCATCTGATTATATAAACATAACACTGTATTTCCAGAGCCAAAGTGCTTACAATCTAAATTTTGATTTGTAGGGTGCAGAAACATGATTCACGTTCTCTTCTTTGATTTCAGCACTTTTAACAAGGTTAATCTTCCATTGCAGCACTGGTATTGTTTCATTGAATGTTTCATTACAATAAGTTCTTTTGGACGTAGTACTGATGTGCTGTTTCCCTTCTCTCTATGGCGAGGAACACCTGACTAACCCTAGACATTACAGGAAAATTCCACCTAATTATTTTCACAATTCTTTGGGATGAACAGTTGCATAAGGTGAAAGAAAGGCTATGAACCAGATCTGAATCTTAATGATATAATGTCTCAGCATGGAAACAGTAGACACTGGTATGATACTATTAGTGGAGCTTAAGAATAGACATAGTGCAAGATATATATATTTTTAATTAGGTGACAAACTGTGAGAAAGTAAATGGTTACATTTAAAGCAAAAAGTCCATAATGCAGCAAATTGTGGGATTCCCTGCTATGTTTAAAATGGCAAAGAACAAAGACGTGAGATGTAAGCAACAATTGATGTACAATATTAGGCTCAGTTACTTATTTCCTGTTGCTAGGATGCTTTAACCTGGAGAACCTTGCATGCAGTACTAATAGGATTACTGCTAATGTATCACACACATGCTGTAGTGTCATGGTCAGTAAACCTAAATTTTGATAACTTACCACAAGGCCATCAAAGCTGGAGAAGGTTATGCTCCTTTTGAAGAATACAAATTACCTGTGCCGTTGCAATTAATGTGTAGGTTCAAGGATACACATTTAATTCGTGTGATTTGAAAGTTGTTAAGCAAGAAATACATCATAAACAGTAATGTATAATGAATATATGAATAGAATACGTCTGTACAGGCAGTCCTCGTTTTACAATGCTTCGCATTACAACGAATGGCTTACCCAACGCTATGCAATGCATACCTATGTTCATTTTTACAACGCTAAAACGGCTTATCCAACGCTCATACCGACGCTTTGCAAAGTTGTTTATGTGTAAAAAATATATATATTATACTATATTATGCTATATCATATATTACATTTTTATATTATATTATATATTATGTTATATTATATATATATATATATATATATAATACAGAATATACACTATATCATTTATATGAATGCTGCATATCTTATTGTCTGCGTAAAATATTTTCTGTATTTTAGCATTAAAAATGCCTTCAGGAACGGAACCTTTCATTTAAACAGTGTTCCTATGGGAAAACGTGTTTCACTTTACAACGTTTCGCTATCCAACACCATTTTGAGTAACGCATTGTGTCGGATAACTGAGGACTGCCTGTACATTGTAAACTCTGTGTAAGGAACTCCCCTGATGGTCCTCTAAAAGCTTGCCCTAAACAGGTAGTCTACCCTTCTCCTGGACTAATACAGATACAAGACGTTTGAACTTATAAGAGTGACACTCCTTTGAGATGTATGACTACATATGCTAGTTATATAATACTATTGTGTTACATAGTTATGGTTAATTTCCAACTCTGCTTGTATTGAATCCCTGCATCCACAACTGGTGCAAAAAGTGGGGCTTCCATTTTTTCTATATGTAGTATATTATAGAGTAATTATACTGTGTTGTTACTTCTAAAATGCCTTATAACAAGACATAATTCAAATTACTGAAGAAACTGAACAGCTAAAATAATCTACAATTAAGTAAATTATCAATATGAAAAATGTCAAATACTGTACATACGTTTAATACAGTAAATATACTTAAAAAATGCACTTACTTAATTTTTTCCCCATGACCACATTTCATTCCAAAATTCTGAATTGGTGATCAAGTTTCAGGGGCAAATTTTACATATTCTGTAGCTGCTGTTCAGGCTGTTTTAGGCCAAAAGTCCCAATTTCAGACATTGGGGATTTTCAGTCAAAAAACCCTAAAAGCTTAAAGATATCAGCTATTATTACTTTCCAATGAAATGCTGTATGAGCAAAAATTACAGATGGGCAAATTGTTGCTGAAGTTCGCAGATCAGGTGAATATCGCAAAATAAAAACGTTTGCAAAGTTTTAAAAGTCTACAGTATGTGCAGGTCCCATGACCCTTATGCATGTCACATGACCCTTTATATATGCAATTTCCACACAATTCCTGCAAAATGCCTATGAAGAGGAATCCACTGAACAATTGGAGAACATTTGAAGATCTCTAATCGGATTTGGTTTAATAAATATTATTTTATATGTGAAATACAGTAATAGATCCTAACAAACTTTTCATTAAAGCAACATGTTACATAGTTACATATTAGATGAGGTTGAAAAATGACATATGTCCATCGAGTTCGACCTATGTTAACTTTAGAGAAGAGATACTTATCCTACACAGTTATTTGTATTTACAGTATATTGATCCAGAACAAGAAAAAAAAACCCTGTGAAACATCATCCAATGATGTCTCATTAGGGGGGAAAAAATTATTCCAATAATGGATATGAGATTTCCCCCAGGATTAACATCCTTCCCATGTTTACTTACTGTATTTGGTCTGTCCTTGTAACTGTATAATTTACTTTTTTTTAAATATGCCCAACTTTTTTTGAAGATATCTATTGTATCACATACATCACAGTCTCCATGGGTAATGAATTCCACGTGTTAAATGCCCTTACTGTATAGAACCCTTTTTTGTTGCTAGTGAGATTTATTTTCCTTCAACCTCAGGGAGTGACCTCATGTTGTTTGCACTGCCCGTGGGATGAATAGTTATTTTGAAAGCTCCTTGTATTTACCCTGAATATATTTGCATACAGTTATCATATCCCCTTTTAGACATCTCTTTTCTAATGCAAACAAATCTAATTTACCTAGCCTCTCCTCATAAGTCAGATTTTCTAACCCCTTTATTAATATGGTGGCTCTTCTCTGCACTTTTTCTAGTTCCATAATGTCTTTTTTTATGAGTGATGGCCAAAAGTGTATTCCATATTCAAGTTACTAATGCTTTATACAGTGGCATAATTATGCATTCTTCCCTTCCATCCATTCCTGTTTGATGCAAGATAAGATCTTATTTGCCTTTACGAGCTACTGCCTGACATTTGGCACTATTGCTAAGCCTGCTGTCTACAAGCACTCCTAAATCCTTCTCCTTCAAGGATTGACCTAATTTTTCCCCATTTAATTTGTAAGTAGCCTGTTTATTCTTGCTCCCCAAATTTATAACCTTACATTTATCTGTATTAAAACGTAGCTGTCATTTAACTGCTCACGTTTGTAGACTATCCAAGTCATGCTAGAGAGAAATCACATCCTACCCTGATTTTACTACCTTACACAATTTAGTGTAATCAGCAAAGATGGAGAGTTTGCTTTCTATGCCAACCTCAAAGTCATTAATAAACAAGCTAAAAATCAGTTGGTCCCAGTACCGATCCTGAGGTACTCCACTTACACCTTTAGCCCAACCGGAAAAAGTTCCATTTATGACAATTCTCTGTTTTTTATCCTTCAAACAGTTTTCAATCAAGCTGCAACATTTTTACTGAGACCAATTTCCTTTATTTTGTACACTAACCTATTGTGTGGCACTGTATCAAACCTTTTCAAAATCTAAGTAGACCACATTACTCTAGTCTAAATTCCTACTTACCTCCTGAAATAAAATAACTAGGTCAGATTGGCACAACCTACAGTATTCTTCATAAATCCATGCTGACTATTACTAATAATTTTGTTTTCCATTAGGTAGTCCTGAATATTATCCTATATTAAACCTTCAAGTAGCTTCCCCGCTATTGATGTCAGACTTACAGGTCTGTAATTCAAAAATTGCTGTATTTTAGTGTTGTACTATTTGAAGTTAAGCTTTAATGCAGGAGTATTATACATGATTTAATATTCATTGAGTTACAGAATTAAAAAACATTATTAAGTTATTTAGAACATAGTTTAAATAAAATTAAAATGATACATGGGTGTGTTCATTAATGTAATTTACTGTAGTTGAGAAAGGTCAGTGTTTTTGACGAAAACGTCAATCTCTGTGGGATAAAATACTTTTATACCGAGACCTCTGGATTGCCGGTTCCCTCTTTATCTTGGAGGACGCACAAGCCATACATATCACCCTGCAGTGGGTTGATATCCGTGCACCCGAAGCAGCTGATTGCGGTCCAATAAGTGCACCTATACCCTTCTTCTGTAGTTGTAGTATATATTCCATAGAGGTATTTGTCCATTATACTGTATGTGCCTTGAGCTTCACATAGCACTTATAAATAGCAGAACTTAGTGATTACCCACTGATTTACAAATTCCTTAATTATTTTGTCATTTCATACCATTTCAATCCATTGGAATACATTACATAAAAACATGCATCAAGAATACTTAAAATAGAGTATGGAACCAGATGGAGGATTGAAGTAAGTAAACAAGTCTGGAAGAAAATGTTGTGATTTGTGTCAATCATGATATTGTAAATGCAAAAGCATTGTCGACAACCACAAAAAAGAAACTATAAACTGTTTTTGTGTTACATAAAAGGAGGATCAATCAAACCTGCAGGTAGTATACAAAAAAAAGCAGATTCATGCATACCACAATTGCAGCACTTAAAAAAGCTGTTTTATTGTATTCACAAGTGGCATACAGCATAACAGATGTGCACCGATATTGATACCAATAGTGTCAAGCTAGGTACTAAACAGTTCCAATAAGCAAGAACGCAAAGCAATCTTAATGGGAAGGAATACAGATGTATCAACCTGTTCTCTACCGCTTGCCGTGCGGGTTTTGCAACTCTAGCACGCCGTGCGATTCCAGCGGCCAGACTAATGGCCTATTGGATTAACACAGCGGGGGTGTGGCAGGGTGAATGAACATCACCAGCCATATACCTGGCAAACCTATGTTTAGGCTTGCAGTGCAGCAGTGACGAGGTTAAGTTTCAGTTGAGAAGGGCTGCTTAATTAGTCTGACCCCAGCTGCATAATCAAGGTGTTTTAAAACCCCCAGGCTGTACACATGCAAGCTAGCTGATCAGGAGACAGGACTGAAATACTCAAGAGATTAATGCTGTAAGGTCTGTTTTTCAAAGTACATGTGTGATGAACTGTCTGTGTCCTGCATGCTGAAGAGAAGCTGCCTTGTTTTCTATGCTGAAGGGAAGCTATTTTGTTTTTGTCTGCTGAAGAGAAGCTATTTTATTTTTGTATGCTGAAGAGAAGCTATTTTGTTTTGTGTGCTGTATGTTTTTAAGGCTCAATAAAGAAGCCTTATCAAGAGAACCCACGTGTGTGGTTGCATACCCTGCAACATATGGTTCCAGGAAAATTGCTCCGAACGAGGATCCAGAGGCTTTTCTACTGACATTTGAAAGGGTTGCCGAAGCTCAGGGCTGGGCTGCAGATCGCTGGGCAACTGCTTTGGCCCCGCTCCTCATAGGAGAAGCCCAGGCCTCATATCAGGGCCTCCCACCAGATCCGGCAATGGACTACCAACAAATAAACGCCGCCATACTGGATCGCTTAGGTCTGACCCCAGAGACCTACCGGCAGCAGTTCCGGAACCTGAAGTACACCACTAAGGTGAGACCCCGGGTCCTCGCTCAGCGGTTATTGGACTTGTGTACTCGCTGGATACAACCCGAGGAGCGCACTAAGGAGGCAATTCTTGAGCAAGTGGATTTGGAACAATTCCTACAGATAATACCCACTTCCGCACGCTTGTGGGTAAAACGCCATGCTGCTGAAACCCTAGCCTTGGCGATCCAACTCGTTGAGAACTTCCTTGGGGCCGAGGATCAGGCGAGTGCCCTGGACCCGATGGACCCAACTTCACCAGCACTTGCGGAGACCCAAAGAGGGAGATTGGAACAACGGGGAAACTACGGCCCCTCCATGCGCAACCGCCAAGTGCCACGAAAGGAGCAGTCCTTCCAACAAGGAAGAAGTCAAAATGCCGGGCACCGCCGAGCCCCTCATCCCCTTCCTGATGTCGGCTTGTCACCAAATGAGAGGAACTTCCGAGGACGTCGACCCACCAGATGCCTGGTCTCCAGTATCCGGTCCTGCGGAGCCCTATCCACGGACCCCTCCTGCGAGGGAACCCTCTCCATGTTCCGCCTGCGGAGAACAAGGCCACCGGCATGTGGACTGTCCACAGATGGATTGTTCCTTCAGCAGGACCATCGCCTCAGCCTTCACTGGCAAAAATTACAAGCCCTGGCTACTTCCAGCACAGGTTGGGGGAAAAAACGTCCAGGCCCTTGTAGATTCGGGCTCTGGGAAAACTCTGGTCTTCCAGGAACTGTTACCGCCTAACGTGTGTTCTTTTGACTCTCCATGGAGTATAGAATGTATACACGGCGATGTAAAACGGTATCTGATGGAAAAAATCCGGCTACAGGTAAAAGATCAGGAGGCCTACCTCGAAGTAGGAGTCACTCCTTGGCTACCTGACCCCGTTGTGCTCAGCCGGGATTGGCCTTTCTTTTCGGACCTAATGGCTCTATTCTTATTCTTATTCTAGGAGCCTTATTCTATGGCTCAGGAGAACCCTGCAAACTGTTCCCCTTCTCGGCAGACCTTTTTTCCAGTAGACACCGGGTTCCAAAGACTCAGAAACAAAGATGCTCTGACAAACAGGACTGGTTGCAGAAATCTGGGTCTCAAGGTGACCATTCTAGTAGCCAGAAGTCACAAGTGATGGCTGGGGATGGCCAGAGGGAGGGGGATATGGGCCCTGGAGATTTACCAGACCAATACCTCCCTGATTTTCGCCAGAGGCAAAGGGAAGACCCTCTCCTTGTTAGACAGTATGATAAGGTGGTAAAAATTGATGAGCAGATATTGAATGCACAGGGGGTGATAGTATTCCCCCATTTTGAATGATCAAATGATATCCTGTATAGGGTGAATAGGCAGACACAAACATGGGAGGTCACCAGACAGATATTGGTTCCCAAGGCTTTTGTTAAATCTGTGTTCACTCTAGCCCATACTGTCCCTTGGGGTGGTCACCTTGGCAGGGATAAAACATTGGACCGTATTTCGTTACGATTCTATTGGCCAGGGATGCATAGTGATATTGCTAAGTTATGTGCGCCATGCCGGAAGTGCAAGCTAACTAGTCCGAAGGGACAAAAACCAGCCCTGTTTGGTTCCTCTATCCTTGGTGTTAGTTCCCTTTGAGAGGATTGGGGTAGACTTGGTAGGACCTCTAGAACCTTCTGCGAAAGGACACAGGTTTATTCTTGTAATAGTTGACTAAGCAACAACATATCCTGAGGCGTTCCCCCTGAGAACAGCAACGGCGAAGCAAGTAGCCAACAAGTTGTTGGAGCTGTTCTCATGGGTTGGACTTCCCCAGGTTAAGTTGACAGACCAAGGTACAAATTTTATGGCTAAACTGATGCAGGATGTCTTAAAATTACTAGAGGTCAAGTCTGTTCAGACATCGGTCTACCATCCACAGACTGACGGATTGGTGGAAAGATTTAACCGAACTCTAAAGGGATGCTGAGGAAATTTGTAGATTCAGAGAAGAGAGCCTTGGATGAACTTCTCCCTTTTTTGCTGTGTGCAGTGCGGGAAGTTCCCCAGGCCTCCATGGGATTCTCTCCATTTGAACTGCCGTATGGCTGCCAACCCCAGGGTATCCTAGACCTCCTAAAGGAGTCCTGGGAGGAACAGCGGTCCCCTTCTAAGAATACCCTGCAATATGTATTGGACATTAGGAAGCGCCTAGATGTGGTCGGGCATTTTGCTAGAGAAAATCTTAGATCAGCCCAAGACAGTCAGGAGAGACATTACAATCAAAATGCTCGTATGAGAATGTTTCACCCAGGAGATCAGGTGATGTTGTTGTTACCCAGTTGTGAGAGCAAACTACTAGCCAAATGGCAGGGCCCATTCGAAGTACTCCGCCGTACGGGTGATGTGGATTACGAGATCGCTCAACCAGGGTCCAGGAAGGGTAAACAAATTTACCATGTGAACTTGCTGAAACCCTGGAAGATGCCGCAGTCTCTATTCATCCACCCGGTGGAGGAGGAAACGGACTTGGGTCCTCAGCCCCCACGGGAGAACATCGTGGGGGATGATAAAATCCCAATGGGTAGACAGTTATCCTCTGAACAAAAAGGGGACTTGTTAGAAATAATTACACAATTCCATGATGTTTTTTCTGATTTGTCAGGGCAAACTAATTTAATTTCACATGTGATCAAGACAGCACCTGAGGTAAAAGTACCTTCCTGTCCTTATAGGTTGCCAGAAAGTCGTAGGGCCCTGGTAGATAAGGAGGTACAAGAAATGTTACACTTAGGACTGATTGAGGAATCATGCAGTGAGTGTTGTAGTCCACTAGTTATGGTCCCTAAACCCGATGGGAAGGTAAGATTTTGTGTGGACCTCCGAAAGGTCAATGCGGTATCCAAGTTTGACGCATATCCGATGCCAAGGGTGGACGAGTTAATTGACGCCCTTGGTAACGCGGAATATATATCCACGTTGGACTTAACAAAAGGATGCTGGCAAATACCTTTAGAGGAAAAGTCCAAGTGTAAGACAGCCTTTGCCACTCCCATGGGTTTATACCAGTTTGTGACAATGCCATTTGGACTACATGAAGCCCCAGCCACATTTCAAAGACTCATGGAGAAAGTGCAGACCCCATAGGGCTTATGCCGCAGCCTACCTAGATGACATTGTCATTTATAGTAAACACTGGCGGCCCATCTAAATAGGCTAAAAGCGGTCCTCAAATCTCTAAGAGAGGCAGGGCTCACAGCCAACCCTCAGAAATGTGCCTTAGGTAAGGCGGAAACCAAATACTTAGGGTATGAAGTGGGAGGTGGAAAAGTAAGGCCACTAGCCGACAAGGTAGTTGCCCTGAAAGAAGTTCTGATCCCCCAAACAAAAACACAGGTACGCTCTCTGCTGAGTTTAGCAGGGTACTATCGGCGGTTCATCCCCAACTACTCGGAAGTTGCAGCCCCATTAATGGACCTCACAAAAAAGTGTGCCCCTACACAAGTGTTATGGTCAAGGGAGTGTCAGAGAGCCTTTGAGGACATAAAAAGGTGTCTATCAGAGGGTCCCGTCCTTAGAAGCCCAGACTTCAACAGGCCTTTTGTAGTGCAAACCGATGCATCAGAGATAGGGCTAGGGGCAGTGTTGTCACAACAGTTTTAGGGAATGGAACATCGGATCCTTTTTCTGAGTAGGAAATTGTTCCCGAGGGAAAAAAACTACTCAGTGATTGAGAAGGAGTGCCTCGCAGTAAAGTGGGCAATCGAGGCTTTGAGGCATTACCTGGCAGAAGTCCATTTTACTCTGGTGACGGACCATGCTCCATTGAAGTGGTTAAATAGTATGAAGGACTCCAATGCTAGATTGACCAGGTGGTATATGGCCCTCCAATCCTTCTCATTTGAGATTCAGCACAGGCCTGGAAAAGAAAATGCAAATGTTGACTTCTTTTCTAGAGAAGGGGTGGAGGATCAGGCTTCAGCCGTGCGTGGCCCCAGCCACACACTAACAGGGGAGGAATGTGACAGGGTGAATGAACGTAACCAGCCATATACCTGACAAACCTATGTTTAGGCTTGCAGTGCAGCATTGACGAGGTTAAGTTTCAGTTGAGAAGGGCTGCTTAATTAGTCATACCCCAGCTGCATAATCAAGGTGTTTTAAAACCTCAGGCTGTACACACATGCAAGCTAGCTGGTCAGGAGACAGGACTGAAATACTGCAGAAATTACTGCTATAAGGTCTATTTTTCAAAGTACATGTGTGATGAACTGTCTGTGTCCTGCATGCTTAAGAGAAGCTGCCTTGTTTTCTATGCTGAAGAGAAGCTATTTTGTTTTTGTATGCTGAAGAGAAGCTATTTTGTTTTGTGTGCTGTATGTTTTTAAGGCTCAATAAAGAAGCCTTATCAAGAGAACCCGTGTGTGTGGTTGTATGTACCCTGCCACAGGGGGTTCCTGCTGTGTGAATCCTACCTGGTTCCAGCTGTCTGTAAGGGACACACAGTAAGCGATAGACTCAATCAGTCACTCTACCTACGCGCCTCTAACAGGCGATCGAGGGGCTTTTATTTTATTTTCAAAATACAGTAGTGTAGGAGGGGGGCTCCGGTGCTGAACCGCATTGATGTCAGGTCTGGGGACCCCCTGCATCCCCAGTTGCATGCTTCATTACCTTAGTGGGAATCATATCATTACAAAAACATTTTTTAAATCTGTGGATGTAAATTCCTACTTGAACCATAATAGTAATCACTCTAAGTTATGGCTAGATAACATCCCCTATAGCCAGGTATTACGTGTCCATAGAAATTGCTCCCAGATTACAGATTTTGATCATTACCAGGTTCATTGACAAAGGATATGATGAAAAACATATCAAAAAATCTATTAAGAAGGGTAGAGAAATTTTAAGAAAAGATTTACTTATTCCCAAATCTAGAGGAACTACTTTTAAAGAGAAAAATGTTTATAGTGCTATTCCAATATTTATCACTGGGTTTTGCAGACAAGAAAACAAAGTGAGAGGTATCCTCAAAAAACATTGGGATATCCTGAAAATGGATCCCATTATAGGAAATACATTACCCCCAAATCCAAAAATAGCGTTCAGACGAGCTAAAAATATTAAAAATTGTCTGGCGCCAAGTGTTCTGAAAAAGGCTAATGCTAATGCACCTCAGACTGGTAACTTTTTAGTCAAACCCTTTGGGAATTACACATGTGGCAGATGTGTGATTTGCAAATATATGAGAAATGACAAAGTGATTCGTGACAATAAAACGGGTGAAATCTATTAGGTTAACCAATTTATTAATTGTTTAATCACCTTTGTTATCTATGTAATTGACTGTCCATGTAAACTTTTATATGTTGGGAAAACAAGTAGAGCTTTAAAAACACGTATTTGTGAGCACATTATTGGAATTAAAAATGCGCAACTGAATTTGGATAGAGGCAAAACTATTCATAATTTAGCCCAACATTTTTTAACCCATTTGATGGAAAAGTGGACAGCTTTCACTTTAGGCGTATTGAGGTGATCCCTAGAGACCCAAGGAGAGGGGATAGGGATAATTCCCTTCTTCGGAGGGAGCAATTTTGGATCTACACTTTGGGTAGTAAATCCCCCGGAGGACTTAATGAGCTCATAGAACTGGCTCCTTTTTTAAAATAAAATCTTCAATTCTGGGATCTTAGTCCTTAGATCCCTTACCAACTGTTGATTAATCCTTTATTCTTTGACCAACATCATATATGACTTTATTCCCCCATTTTTTATTTTATTATATATTGTGAAGTACTGTATGTGAATACATGTATGTTTGGTTATGCTAATTCATTACTATATTGATGGTTATGTATTATATTTAATCACCCTTATATTTTTTATTTATTTTTAATTTTGAACCAATTAGTAATAATGTTATGAGCATTTAGTATGGGTTTTGATCTATCAATTTACAGTACCCTAGGTCCTGTGAGTATTTCTCTGACAAGGGTTCTTTATAAGCTAGCTGCGATGGGATATTGTATAATAATATTATATTTTCCAATATCTCATCTCTAGCTTATTTATTCATTACTACACATTATTTATATATGTTTTTGTGTATTTAATCACTATTTATATGTTTTTATACATATACATTGTTTATATGCCATTTATAGGGTTAATTATGTCTATTATGAATTATAGCAATGTTTATAAGTATTTTTTACTAATTCAGTAAACAACATTATGGGTCCTGCGAGAATTGCTCTGACCCTAATGTTTTTTCTTGTAAGCTGCGATAGTTAGGATATATCTTTATCCACTATATATCTTTATCCACTATCTCTTGCAAGTATTATTAATTTTGATATGATTTAGTTTTGTTAAATGTATTTATATCCTTGTTTATATTATTTGTTTTATTGTGATGCAGTCTTTCATTGTTTGTGTCTTATGTTCTTTTCCGTTTTTTATAAAGTTTTTTTTTTATATATATAAAGTTTTTATTTACAAATATTCTTTTTATATAAAGTTTTTCTTTACAAAGTTTTTTTTTTTTTTTTTTTAATGTAAAGTTTTTATTTACAAATATATTTTTTTTTTATAAAGTTTTTCTTTACAAGGGTTTTTTTTTATATATAAAGTTTTTCTTTACAAGGGTTTTTTTTTTTATATATAAAGTTTTTCTTTACAAAGTTTTTTTTTTTTTTCTATGTCTGATTGGAAGGTTGTACTGTCATTCATTATAAGTGGTCTGTTATTGGTTGAGACATCTATCCACTGAGGTATATAAGTATCACCATACTACCATATGACTATGCCCTGAGGAAGTGTCATTTGACACGAAACGCGTAGGTGGTGACGTCATACGCAGTGACGCACGTCCGTGACAATGGACTTCCGGGTTGCTGCTCCAGGACACCGCGAGAAAGCTCCTAGGAGACTTATAGAGACACAAGGTCTGATTTTTTACCATCTTGCTTGCCGAGTGATCCTTACCTTATAACAACTGGGTGCCCTCTTAAGTTGGTTGGGTATTTATACCCTGTTCCCTGTGGATGTTTTGGATTTCATTTATTTGATCCATTTTTTGATCGTTATGTGTGTGGTGTTCTTCATTTTTCACCACATTATATTTGTAATAGTTTGTTGATGTGTATGTGTTTTTTAATATAAAGAATTGTGCACTAATTCCGGTTTTCTGGTTCTCTTTTCCATGCGCTCCTATTTTTGTGTTTATATTACCTTAGCGGTTACCCACTAAGGCAATGAAGGGTTAAGCAAGACTACCTGATTTATTGGGAGAAGAGGGTGTGAGTGAAAGGGGTAATTTCCCCAGGGTGTGTGGTTATACCTACCGGGAAGGTTGCGGAAGGGGATAACCCCTTCGTTACCTTAGTGGTAGTAACCACTATGGTAATTAAAGTGTTAACCCCTGCTAGTGCCCCCTTCAGCCACCTCCTCTGCCCCCATTAAACATTACAATACAAACATCAATTAAATACATTGAACACAACAACCCCCCCCCCCCCCCCCCACTCCCCCCTAACACATACAGTACAGTAATGGGCAAAATCCCTATTATCCATATAAAATATAACCAAAACATTAACCAGCCAGCATATGGTAAATTAAAGTTCTGCTTACCCCTGCCAGGATGAGGGCCATCCTCATCCTCATCTTCAGTGGGCACCAAAAAAATAAAATAAAAAAATAACTACTGGTTACTAACCCCTTAATAACCTTAGCGGTTATTAACCACTACGGTAATTAAGGGGTTAAGCCCCCCTCTCGTTACTCACCCGCATGGCCTTACCAACCTCCTCACGGCAGCTACCTCCACCCTCTACCCATTTATTGGCACAGTGGTACATCATGCCAAATATAATATAATATACATCATGCCTGCATATAGGACTCAACCCCACCCTGCCTATATTAGTTCTCTGGTATGTTCTTCTACCAAGACAACAAATGGTGAGCTATCTGACCACACACTTATCCCATGCATGTTAGTCTGCACAATTAACCCATCTATACACTTTATTTACTGAAGCGTCTCCCAACACTTGACTGCCTTTTCCATCTACCCCCCAAATCCCTCTGCAAACCTTGAACAGACCTTAGCACTACAAATGAGCAGAACATTTTGCAAGGAAAAGGCATACCTCTGCTGTTTACTCTGCACACACTTACTTGGCTCACAACAGCTTCATGCAACATAACCTACCTCTGTGATAATGTACCTGCTTGTTCTCTCAACTCTGTTCTTTCTTGTGGCCTCATGGAAATGTTCATCTCTCTATCCAATACAAATTCCTCCCTTCTGGCCCACACCCAATATCACTTTACACCCTGGATTACTCAAAAGCCTTGCTCTATCTACTGAATTTCAGAGGAGAACTCTGAAAACCAGCACACCAACCACTACTCATCCCAATGATAAACATCACAAATTTACAACTTGTAAACTACTCAAATTTCTATTTATACTTTACCCTCTTTAGCAGGTGATATTGAACATAATCAAGGCCCCCCCTTTTTAACCTTGTCCCATACCCTTGAGAATACTCCCTTCAAATTCCAAAAAGGTTTATCATTCGCCCATATAAATATCCAGAGCCTGCTGCCCAAACTGGATGAACATAGGGCAAGGTGCCTCATGCATAAACCCAAAGTCATCATAATCACAGAAACATGTCTAACCCCTAAAACCCTCGATGCAGCTATCGTCATTCAGGGATACTCCGTTTCGAGGAAAGACAGGTCAAAGAGAGGATGTAGGGTATAATTTTATATTGCAGACACTTTACAATTTATGTTGCTAAATTGCCCCCTCTTTTGAAATCCTACTTGGCAAAATCTGCCACCCCTGTTGGTCAGAAAGCACATCGCACAGCAGATGCTGATGTCAATTATAGACTATGGGGACATAGTATATGGCTCAGCACCCCAAACCCACCTTTGCAAACTTGATACCCTCTACAACTCAATATGCAGCTTTGTCCTCCTATGCAATTACAACATACATCACTGCGAAATGCTCAAAAAATTTGATTGGCCATCACTTGAGTCTAGGCACAAAGTTCATCTCTCCTGTCTTGCCTTCAAATACTTACTGGGCAAGCTACCTGCCTATTTGAACAAGCTCCTCATCCCTAGAACATGCAGCACTTATCATCTGAGAACTGACTCCAAAAGACTGTTCATGGTCCCAAGGTTGAAGTATCGGGCCGCTCCTCCTCCTCTTACCGTGCACCCCACAACTGGAACAGTCTACCGGAGACTCTCACTTCCACCATCAGTCTAAGCTTTCAAAACAAAATCTGTCTCACATTTTAATCTGGTCTGTAACTGTTATATATGTCTGTAGAGATCTCGCAGCGTTACTCTGAGATAGCCACAGATTTTTCCAGGCAAGTGGTAGAATACCGGCGTCCGCATCTATATATATTTGTAACCATGTATTTGTCATTTTAACCCTGACAGATGGTTCTCTGATGGTTCTCAGATGGTTCATGTGATGTCTCACATGGTATATCTTCAATTATAGTACCATGTGATGGCAGCCATTTTGTTTTTTGTTACATCATCTTAAAGGGAGGGAAGCAGAGCCTTCCTGATTGGCTGGCTTCCCTCCCTTTTGATGACATCCCATCCTTTAAAAAGAAAAATGGAACCTGTCACATGGTAATCCAGATATACTGTAGATGCTTATAAATACTGTATATTCACAGAAAAGGAGTACTGTGCATTTTGCATTTTCTGTTAAATTCAAGACTGTTCCAGAACAATTATCACCCACTGGGTACAACTTAACTATGCCTTTGTCTGACCGTATTTAGAGGGGGAAGGTATTGTGTGCACTTTACATCAATTGAAATCTTAGCAGCGCCTCAAATGTAACCGCTCATTTATTTACCTCAAATTAAAACCTACAGCTAAGGTAGGGTCTGAGTTCTACTCCCCGTTATAGCCGTGTGTTCTCACTGGCTGAGAACGTGGCCAATGGTCAGACAATAGTACATGACACCAGGCTATGAATAACCAAAAAAGTATTTATAGCCAACCACAGCTATATAAACATAATTGTCATCCTCTTTGCGAGGATCATATACTGTACATACAATCACAATACTTGTAATGCACTGCGCAGTTGGATGCCAATGTCTCTCATAGTCCCCACGACCCCATGTTATAAGGGCCTGTTTGTACAGTAGGTGCCAGCACAAACGTTGGAGCTCTTATAATCAGTATTATACTGTAGCAGGCATTTCTCCTCACAACAACTTTGGTACCCTTGTCTGTAATAGAGATCCCCTCTCTGTTTACAAACAACTGCTTTAGTCTAGTAGACTGCTGATCTGCTTTCAGCTCACACTCGGGAAGCCTGTCGGTCACCTAGTCAGTCAGATACCCTGAGTTGTACTCCTCAGAGTCTGGTTATCAGGTTGCAAGCAGCTCTTTTGCAAGCAGCTCTTGTGGACAGGGGTTGTTCTCTCCAGGGTCTCTCAGCTCTGCTCTCTCCTCATGCTCCTCTCTTTCTTCTCCTCCAGTTCGTGGTTCACTGACCTCTCCACCCTTACACCAGGGGTGCGCAAAGATCCTGAGCTGCGCCCCCCTGCCTGGCAGTTTGTGCACCCTTGCCTTACACTACTGTCCCCTCATTGGCTGTCATGTCTCCCTATGTTAGCATCAGGGGCTTCTGGTAGTTGTTGCCCATCTGCTGCTGCTCTGTCATTGGCTCCATCCCCAGCAGTACACACCAGAGAGGAACACAGCCAGGGGCTGCATGTATAGATAGCTGTATCCTCAGAAATTTAATTTGCTTAAGACTTTGTGGATCTGTTTAAATAAAAGAAGTTCTCTCCAACCATGCTACTGCTGTTGCTGTGTCCTATTAAGGGATTACACAATCATTTATTAATTTTCTTATTTCACATATGCACACTATACCATAAAATGGTACAAGTGTTGAATTCTTACATATATGCCTAAAAAACACATATTTGCTACAATAATTAATGGTATGAAGTGACACTAATTTTGCATGTGTATTATTCCCAAGCCCATGATATATGCCCCTACTGAATTTAAAGGTTCATATAGTAGGTACACTGAAGAAATCACAAAAAAGTCATAGAATTAGCATAAATTAGCATCTGTCAAAACCATTAACTTTACAGACAAGTCTGTTCTGTCCTAGAATGTCTTGTTTGTTTCTTTATACTTCACTATCTCTGTTGGAAATTTGCTTTCAACTTTTTAATGCTGGTTCTGTCATTCAACTCCACGAGGAGCCATTTCCTTGCTACGTTAATGACCTCTAAGACAAAATCTGGCAGCTCTTCCCTCTAGCTCCCTGTGCCACCTGCTTGGTTCTCTTTCAGAAACACGGGACACTTAAATCCTATGGATTTGCATTACTTTTCGGTTCACCTAATTAGAATGCCTAATGTGGCTAAAAAGAATTGAGGCTCCACAACGGTTCTTTTACCTATTGATATGTCACAATGTCAGACTCCTTAGGGCACTGTGAAAGGAATGATAAAAAGGCAATGTTTAATGCCCTATTTCTATAATTTCCTCCCTTTTTTCCTATTTAAAGAGGAGGCAGCCGAGCTGTGAACAGAAAATAATGAGGACTATTTACTAAAGTCTCCTGGGGCAAACCCAGGGCAAAAAAGCACAATATTTAAAGAAAATGAATCACATTGAAATCAATTGGAATTATTTTCTTTTATAACCCCAGTCCAACTCTTTTTCTCTTTGTCTTGCATGTGGAAGACTTTAAATAACACCCAGTGGGAGCCGCTTACAACAGCAGTTCCTCTTTGTTAAACTAGATCAAATTAACCAAGAGTTTGTTAATTATGTTTTTGTTAACTGCCTGTTCCTTCACTTTTTCATTTGTGTTGTTAACTCATCCAGTTGTTTTCTTTTTCTTATAAACATTGATGTAAATTAATTTTCAAGGTTGATCAAGGATTCTCAATGAGTTCATCTGCTTGCATCTCAACAAATATGGAGCTTTAGTCCTCAAATTACTTATTATCTCCAAATTAGCCGTTTGCATTTTGTATTATCTGACATTTGCTGTTCTACTGTTTGTATCTAACCTTTGGGAGGGTGGGGGGGTGTAAGTGCTCTGATATACAGTATATTGGAACAAAAATCTACAGCAAATGTTAAACATGGAACAAATTTGAGTCGGTTACATGGCTGAGACCTTTCACTGTGTTGTAACTCGAGTGTACTATATGTTATTAACTGTGTCGGCACCTTGGAGCTGCAGTTATTTACTCTACTAATCTTTTTTTTGCTGCCAGTGGGGCCTATGATGCATTACTTACAGATATAGTTTAATTTATTTACCACCGAGCTGTGGGGAAAAAAATCAGTTGCCCTGCCATTAGGGAAGAAGAAGCAGCCATGGCTGTTTAATTCTAGGTTGCTTATCGTTCTGCATGGTCAACGTTTCCAGAAGTCATTTTATCTGACAAACAGTAGCAGCTGGGAAAATAAAGAAATCTAATTATATTAGGTATTAATCTGCTAATTAATAAATTGCATTTCTCAGTACCTCCCCCAGGTATGAAATATTGAAGACAAAAAAACAGCGCACAACGCAAATAGTGATGTATGAAAGTAACAAGTGTATATTAAAATAGGGGATAAATATTCTGCGTACATCAAGGTATTAGGACATAAACATTGAGTTTGTGATGCTTTTCCTTCCTAGGAACACCTCTGCATTCGGTCACCGTCTCTGTGGGAAACTCCCCTCTGATCAGCTGGGCTCCAGATGGATCGAGCAATCTGCAGCCTGCAGACGCACTGGGAGGGTCCCCGGATTGGTCAGTGAGGACCTGGGTGGTTCGCAGAGCTCTCCGTTTAGTGCAGCCAGAAGCAGGGGTGAACTGGCTGCGAAGTGACGTCACAGTGGCGATTTCAAAAGTACACAGCAAAAGCGGAAAAAAGTCTCTAAAGTGCCCAAATTGCACACATAGGATAGAGTAGCAATAAAACACTTGGACCAATTACATCCTACATGTTTCGTAGTCACAACTACTTCATCAGGGACTACGAAACATGTAGGATGTAATTGGTCCCACAGAGACGGTGACCGAATGCAGAGGTGTTCCTAGGAAGGAAAAGCATCGCAGCTGCTGTCCCAGATGCCTGCCAAGGGAAACATACTCCTGACTCCTGTATGAGCGGCCGCCGAGTGGTAACTTGTGTGTTTAACACACTCAATGTTTACGTCCTAATACCTTGATGTACGCAGAATATTTATCCCCTATTTTAATATACACTTGTTACTTTCATATTTCACTATTTGCATTGTGCGCTGTTTTTTTGTCTCCATTTCTTCAGTGTTTGGGGGGTGCCGAGCCACCCCCTGTTTAATAGTAGCAGACGCTTTCTACATTACATTACACGGTTATGTAAAAAAATATATATTTTTTCACACTGTGGTTTTTTTGTGGTTTTACCAGTTGAGTAAAAATTAGAAGGGTATATGTTAATACACATTGTATCACTGATTATATTTGAGGTTTATTAGTTGCGCACGATATATTTTGTTTATCAATGAAATATTGAAGCACTGCTTTTCCTCTCTGGCTCCTGAAATCCACAATCAGGAATATGGAAAGCTATCAAAAATGCTAAATGTTTAGTTTTTTTTTTATTGTATTTTTTATGCGAACCATATCCCCAAACTTCAAAGGGCTAATATTGTTGCTAAATTGGTAACCTTTCCTCACTGGTAATTCTGCTGGTGACCTTGCACACCCACAAGTTGAGGCCTGTCCACATTCAGACACATGCTCCTCCTCCTCAGCCTCTTCCCTATCCTTCACAGTAATAGTATCAACATGTTCTTTGTAAGCAACTAATATCGTCTTACCAACACCATCTATTCTTTTCTGGTCAATCTCTTCCCCCTTGGTGGTGAGTTTGTCCTCCTGACCTAGTGATGAGGAAGATGATAGTGTTGGCAAAATTACGACATGTCTTACTTTCCTATTGAATTAAAAGGGTGCTGCTGGGGTCTAAGTACAACTGCTGCTGTTTTTGTAGGAGAATCTATTACTCTTTTCCTTGGGGTCCTACTTATCAATCTATTTTGATAGTGGTTACGATGGCACCATCACTACCACCACCATGCCATTACTCTCTTTTGCCAATATTAGACATCATTTTTTGATTATAGTTCACAAAATAATATCCATCAGAAGATCAACATCTAACGTTTGTGTATAATAATAATAATAATAGCATGTTCTTGTATAGCGCTGCTAGTTTTACGTAGCGCTTTACAGAGACATTTTGCATGCCCAGGTCCCTGCCCCGTGGAGCTTACAATCTATGTTTTTGGTGCCTGAGGCACAGGGAGATAAAGTGACTTGCCCAAGGTCACAAGGAGCCGGCACGGGAATTGAACATAACACTTCCATTCCCACCCTGAACTATCTCCTGAATTCAGAAGCACATAGTTTGTGTGCACCGTTTTATAGTCTCAGCATTAAGCAAATATAGTTACTGTATATTTGAAAATGTACTGTAGCAAAATAGCAAAGTTGGGTGAAATTGCAATGCTTATTGGCTAAAGCTATTGACTTAATGTCTGGCGAATCACTTACACCCTCTGAATCTGCTGTGTTTTCTTCATTGCCGAAAAAGTGCAAATTTCGCCTGGCTTTCCTGCATGTTATGGCGAGGCAAAGAACACATTGCAAGGCAATAAATGCAAATGGAATGCTTTTGTTAGTTTTCTTTTTCGGCGTGGATAATTATTAATAAATACAGCAAAAACACACAATTTTACCTCACCGCATTGCATTTAATTTTTGAGTTTTATGAATAAATGCTTGAAATCGGTACATTCCCTGGTAAATTATTACATTGGGATTTTTTAGACAGTAAATCAGTAAGTCTGATTTTTTAGGAGATAAATGTCACTTACCATGACACTTGTTATAGTATCTAGAGTGGTTTCCAATCATCCTGATTATTGTCACATCGATCCAAAAATATCTGCCTGAATTTTCTAGGAATTTGTAGATAGTATTATAGAAAATAATGGTTTTACTTTGCTTTTTGTGTCTTTATTTTTCAATTTACTCTTTAAAGTGCACCTACTGTATTTATTTGAATGGCATAGATATTAATGTGATATTAATGTAATACTGAAAAACTTGGATATCTAGTTTATTTACTTAATTAAAAGTCAAATACCCTTGATGTGTGAGATTGAACATTTTATTAGAATCTGCACCCAATTTTTGTGTTTGTGAACTCAGCTTTGCAGGAGGAACATGATCATTGCTTGAAATTTTTGCTCTTAGCATCTGTACAGATTTGGAGGAACTGTTTGTTTATATTATGATGTGATGCAGTCCAACATACAGGGAAATATTCATAAAAATAACAAGATATACTACTATAATTTACTTTTTTTCTGGATCCAGAGCCATTGATTTTCTGTCCTCCAAGCCGGAGAAACTTTTTCTTTGCACCCACCAGCATACAGCTGAAAGATTACTATCAATGAGCAGCTTTTACATGTCCTCAGTCATTAGAAGATTTTAGTGGTGGGGATGGATGACTCCATTTTACTCTTTTTGTTTGAGGCATTTTGTGGTGATATTAACATTTGATTTGCCAAAAACATACAGTACGTTTGATTATTATGTTGGGATCCGTTGTATTTGTAGCTGCCTTTTTCCTAATCCTTTAACTGCTTAAGGACCTACTACATCATGTCCCATACCTATACTTGTAGTAAGTGAACTATTCAGCAAAAATGGAAGAATGAAATCCTCAATACTTCCGCAACCATTAAAGTAAATAATAATAATAATGTGGGATGAAATTGTCACTCATAATCAATTACACAGAGAGTTACATTAAATGTAACATCAGTACACTTTTTACCAATTTTCCAGCAGGAAAAAAATAGGACACTGATGACAACCGCTGTGAGACAGCATCTGTCTGAGACTGACAAAGTGGTTACAGGTGGCAACAACAGCTATCTCTGCAACCTCTTTATAAAGAACTGACATGATGACCTGCTTTTTTTCCTTTCTATTTTACTTCCCAATATAGCTATGCTACTTTTACCAGAGGTGCACCAGAAACAGATAAATCAATGTTGAAGTGTTTCAGATGATGCAAAGATCAGGGCATATTTATGTAATGCAGAAAATCAAATAAATCTGCCACAGTTCATATACCCAACAAATGTTCTTATACATTTGTAACAGGGTATGTATATTCTACCTGTCTTTCCCTGCCCTGTTATGTAAGTCCTGTTAGCTGTAGGCTGTATGGGGTTAATTCTTTGGGTTTGTGCCCCCACCTATGCTCCTCCATGATGGACAGGAGTAAGATAGTGACTCATGGCCTGTGTAAGCCTATCAGGAATAGGTATAGAATATGAGCTCGCCATTCTATCCTAATTAGGGGAATGCCAAATTTAGAGTTAGTCCTGTTCCTGCTCTGGAAGAGAGATGAAGCAGTAAAGCTATCAGCCTCTCCATGGTGTGCTCACCCTCAGTCTTTGGACTGAGGGAACATCTGATTCAGCCAAAGATGCCCTATACTACTGGGGGCAAAGCACCATCCAGAGGTATGGAGCCTCTGAGACTTTGCATCGCTGGGATATGTGCAGTGGATGTCCCCAATAAAGATCCTGTTCAGAATATACTTCTGTCTGAGTATCAGTCCGGCAGGGGGAGAAAGAGTGCAATAGTGGGGGCTGACCTCTGAACTCCTTGGAGCCCACTACAGCTGGAGGCGCTCCACACCAGTGAGAAGAACTTGTAGAGAAGAATCTAAGCCTGTCGTGATCTCCACTACACCACAGAACAGCTCAGCACTCCTGAACGTACAGGTATGCCTCAGCACCACACAGTAGCAAAACAGTGGATCTCACAGAGGGGGTGGGGGGGGCAGTGCTACACATTATTTACCAGAGATTAAAAAAAAAAAAACATGTTTTCAACTAAATCACAATAATGCTTAAAAAGCAACATATTAGAAGTATGTTTAGAATATAAATATATATATATGTATATATATAATCAAAAAATAAATAGATGATACCGTTCTGTGGCTAACAAAATGCTTTTATTTGTGCGAGCTTTCGAGATACTCTGATCTCTTCTTCCGGCGATGTTACAATGAATGAAGCAAGCAAAGGGTGTACTTAAAAACAGTGTCTCTTGGAATGTTATCTGTGCTCATCCCTCCCCCGTATGTGGATGGGATTTATGGCAAGAGGTGTTAAATGGTTCCTGAAAGTTAGTGATGTAAGAGTGTGTGTGTGTATCTGTGTGAATATAATGAATGGAGAGCCCACAGTGTATACAGTGCTATACAAAAGGTGTGTGTGGAGTGGGAGTTAATATAAATGGTGTGGGTAGGTGTGGAAATGTGAGAGATTGTAGCATAACTAAAAGTGTGTGTAGATACTATGTGGTCCCTATTGGTGTAAAGGGATGGAAAAACAAGGAGTATTTGTATGTGTAAGAGACAGCTGTGTGTGCATACATATAGCACAGTATGTACAGACATGGCCTTTAGCGCTCATGGGAAGAGAGTTCACATGTGTCAGTAATGACTCATAAAATTTCGATCTCTGTTTAGGCCACCGCTAAGTGTCCCGAACAGTTGCATAAATTTGTATTCATACAACCGTCTCTCTTTCGGTGTTTTAAGATACCTTTGAGAATGGCAACCCTCAGATCGTTCATCTTATAGCCAGAGTCAGAGAAATGTTCGCCGACAGGACTGTCTCTTGTTCCGCTTGTGATGCTGTGGCAATGTAGGTTCATTCTCTTGTTTAGCCCCTGCCCCGTCTCACCTATGTAGTAGCAGCCCCCTGGGCATTTCATGCACATGATGAGGTACACGACATTGCTGGAGGAACAGGTGAACCTTCCTCTGATTTTGTATTCCCGATTCCTGTGTGGTATTTGTATTGTGTCCGCTGTGTAGAGCATTGCGCAGGTTTTGCATCTTGCGTCCTGGCATGGTTTCTTCCCGCATTCAGTTGTGCTGCTGAATACTTTACTCCTCACCACATAATAACATAATATTCTTGAGATTATGAGGTTGTCTGTATGATAATAAGGGTGCTTCAGGGAAGACCTGTTGCAGTCTTGTATCTTCCAGGAGGATGGGTTGTAGTTCCCTGGTGATCTTGCGTAGGGCTCCTAGATGTGGGTTATATGTGACCATCAAAGGTATCCTGTCACTTGTCTCTTTCTGTTTGTATTCAAGGAGATCACTTCTTGGTATTCTGGTGGCTTTGTGAATTTGCTGGTCTACAATTCTGTGATTATATCCACGGTTTATAAAATCTGATCTCAATGCTTTAATTCGCTGGTCTCTGTCTGCTGTGTCGCAGCATATCGTATGGCTTGACTGTAGATGGTTGAATTTTTGGTGTGTGTCGGTGGAAGCTGTTGTCCCTCAAATAGCTGGCTCTGTCTGTAGGTTTGCCATATACAGAAGTCTGTAGTTGGTTGTTCTTTATAGTGATGGTGGTGTCTAGGAAATGTACTACTTCTGGGGAATGGGTGAGTTTGAGGTTGATGGTCGGGTGGAACGTATTGAGGTTGTCATAGAACTGTAGGAGGTCCTGTTCGCCAGAGGTCCAAATCAGGAGGATGTCATCGATGTAGCGAAGGTATGTGAGGGGTTTCAAGCGACAGGTGGAAAGAAAAGTCACTTTCCAGTTTTGCGCAGAACAGATTGGCATACTGTGGTGCCATCTGAGTGCCCATAGCGGTCCCGGTTGTCTGGAGGTATGTGTCATTTCCCAATGTGAAGTAGTTATGGGTCAGAATAAATTCGATGCATTTAGTCACTGTCTCTGTGAGTGGCTCCTGCGGTCCCAGAAAGTATCTGCAGGCTGAAATCCCATCCTCGTGGGGGATGTTTGTATAAAGTGACTCTACATCCATGGTTGCTAGTTGTGTTCCTGTTGGGAGGGGGCCAATGGCATTCAGTTTGTTTAGCAGGTCGGTGGTGTCCTGGATATAGCTGGGTGTGTTCCTGACAAGTGGTTTTAGAATGCCCTCCACCCAGCCAGAAAAATTCTCAGTAAGTGTGCCAGATCCAGAGATAATAGGGCGCCCAGGGTTACCCTCTTTGTGAATTTTAGGGAGCATGTAGAATGTGCCAGGTTTTGGGTTAGCTGGTATCTGGTCCAGAATTTGTTCTCTTGTGCGGATCGGGAGTGTTTTAATGATCCTGTTGAGTTCTCTCATGTATTTTTTTAGTTGGATCTCCTGCAGTTGGGTGTAATACTTTGAATCAGGGAGTTGCCTCTGTGCTTACACATACAGCGATCTCTTACACATACAAATACTCCTTGTTTTTCCATCCCTATACACCAATAGGGACCACATAGTATCTACAACACACTTTTAGTTATGCTACAATCTCTCACATTTCCACACCTACCCACACCGTTTATATTAACTCCCACTCCACACACACCTTTTGTGTAGCACTGTATACACTGTTGGCTCTCCATTCATTTATATCACACAGATACACACACACACACACACACTCTTACATCACTAACTTTCAGGAACCATTTAACACCTCTAGCCATAAATCCCATCCACATACGGGGGAGGGACGAGCACAGATAACATTCCAAGAGACACTGTTTTTAAGTACACCCTTTGCTTGCTTCATTCATTGTAACATCGCCGGAAGAAGAGATCAGTGTATCTCGAAAGCTCGCACAAATAAAAGCATTTCGTTAGCCACAGAACGGTATCGTCTATTTATTTTTTGATTATTGAAGCTCGGCTAACACAGTACTGATACCTCTACATGGATATATATATATATATATATATATATATATATATAGCTAGCTGCTCTCCTTGTATTGTGTAAGCCTTTGTGCTTTTATTGTGCAACGTGCTTATGAAGCCTTAAGTACATGTGTCTCTTGCAAGTGGGTTCAATTAGCTGAGGCTGACATTAGTTAATCAGGTTGGTGAACCACAGAATCACGACTTTAAATAAATATACTGTATTTACAAACTTACTTTTTTATTCCCTTTAAAAAGTTCCTTACTTTGTTACAAACACTTTGACCCCAATCAAAACCGTATGGTGAGAAGTGAAGTAACACAAAGTTAACTATGTATTTACTGGTGTCTTCTCATCTTCCTTCCCACAGGGCTCTGTCCTCTAGCCTCTGCTCCTCACTCTACAACTCTTCTCTTGGTGAACTAATACAATCTTGGCTTTCTGTAGAAACCTATATGCCAATGACACCCATATTTATCTTTCCGCTCTTGACCTCTCCCTCTCTCTCCTGTCCTGTATCTCTAACTGTCTCTCTGCAGTCTCCTCCTATAGGTCTCACCGCTACCTTAAGCTTCACACGTCCAGAACAGAACTAATACTCTTTCCCCCTTCCAACGGCCTTCCACTGCCACTACTACACCCACACTCTTATTTACTGTCAATAACACCAGAATCTTATCAACACCTCAAGACCCCTATCTAGGGGTCATCTTTGACTCTTATCTCCCTTCATTCCTCACATTAAGTCCCTGCCATCTCCACCATCAAGATACACACTTTTCTCACTCACCTGATGCATTAAAATCCTAATTCACTCACTCATTGAGTCCCACCTCTCACTTTGACTACGACAGCATTCTCTTAGTAGAAATTCCCCTTGTCCACCACTCCCAATTCCAATACATCCAAATTGCTACTGCCAGTCTCTTCTATCTCACTCACTACTCCACTTTTGAGACTCCGCTACACAAATCCCTACACTGGTTTCCCATTTCCTCTAGAATCACATTTAAAACCCTAGATCTGATTTATAAAGCTCTCAATGAAACTGCCCCACCTTACATCTCAGTCATTATCCTCAAAACCTGTCATACCTCTAAAATCCCCCCCCCCCCCTTAACCACTTTGGGACCAGTTGTGCAGCTGGACAAATCTCAGCCCTATGTACGGTAACATTGCCTCCACAGACCTTACTTGAATCAGCTGTCAGGATGTGCCATATTCCAACCTATGATACACTCCACCCTACAACAAGCAGACACTTTACTTTCTTGTTTCAACATTGTCCCTCATTCCCTCTAGACTGTAAGTTCTCATGAGCAGGACCCCGATTACCTTTTTGTATCTGTTTGTGCATGTCTGTCCTCACTTTTATGTAACTGTTTATGCAAGATACATAACCCTGAACAACCCCCATTGCACTGTGAAATATGTTGACGGTTTACAAATAAACAATAATAATAATAATAATTGATTTCTACTTAAGCAAATGGGAGTTAGGTCACTATTAACAGTATGCATTACCTAATTTTTCAAATAAACAGTGATATGCTGCATACCTTAAGAATTAAACCAAAAAGTATTACCGGTGCTGCTGGTTCAAGGATACCTGTCAAACATCCACTTGGACTGTGAAAAAGGGAGAGCCAGCACTCCACGGATTTTGCAAAATGTTCAAATTTATTGCGCCATACACAATGACCGTTTCGACCTTAGTAAGTCTTTTTCAAGTGAAAAGGCATAATGCCATAGATAACAAACAGGATATATATACACAGCTCCCCAAAAAACAAAATAAAGTGATAAACCCTAAACAGCTGAACAACTAGCAATTAGCACTTATGTTTCTTATGCAAAGTCTTATCTTTGAGCCCTGGATTGGCTGTAATGTGCCTCCCATGCTTCTTCTCTTAATCCCCCACTGCTGCTGATAATCCTCCTTGATGAAAACCGGAAGTGCGTCACGTGTGGGCACTGTGTTCCAACGCTGGTCCCTCTGCCTCTTGGAGGTTGAACGGAAGTGCGTCATGCACAGGCACCCTCTTCTGCGTTCCAATGACGTTCCTCACCATTCTGGACGTCCACCGGAAGTGCGTCATGCGCAGACGCCCTCTTGCGTTCCAGGGTCTTCAGATATGCGTTCCAGCGTCGAACAGCTGTAGTCTCGCGACATCACGGTTCCCTTTGCTGTACTTTGGCTCTCCTGAGCTTGCCCACCGTCGGCTTTCATCCTTAGGAGCCTATCATCCTTAATTTCTTCGTGGATGCGGATCAAGTCCATATGGGTATAGATAAAATATGCTTGTGCAGCCTTAGTTAAATAAAGATAGATATAATTAGAAACATGTACTAATGCGCTTTTTGCTTTCTCCCATGTGAAATAAAATTATAAAAATGGAACTAGAATTTAGGGCTATATAGATCATAAATGTAAAATACTTTATTTTTACATATTTTATTGAGGTTAGTGAAAACGCCTGGCAGCAACAACCACCACTTCAGCCTCCAGTTTATCTTTTAGATAAAAAACACCCAAACAAAATATAAACATTTAATCCCTTGGGGTGTACTGTGTCCATCGTATATGTCCAAAAAGTTTCTCGCTGTAATAGCAGAGTTTCTCTGTCCTGACCTGTGTTACCTGCTCTAATGTGTTCGATGCCCATAATTCTCAGTGATGCGGTAGTGTGTTGATGTTCTATGCAATGAGTGATCAATACAGTATCATCAGATTTATTACGTATCCTACTCTTATGGTCAATGTATCTCGTTTTGAGCATACGGTTGGTCTTTCCGACGTACATGAGCCAACATGGACATTTGATTATATACACAACATGAGTAGTGGTACACGTAATTCTATTATGTATACTGTATTTCTTGCCACTTCTAGGATGTAAGAATTCACTACGGTTATCAAGCTGTTACAGATTGAGCAATTACAACATCGAAAGCATCCTGGTCTAGGAAAATGTGGTTGGACATAATGCTCACTTCTATCTGCTATAAATAAAATATCCTTGAGATTTGCCCCTCTTTGGGAGGCAAATCTGGGATATCTATCACAAATGGGACTAAGGGCTACATCTGTCTGCAACACCCTCCAATGCCTCCTAATTGTTTGTTTAACAAATTTGCTAGCCGTCGTATACTGCTGCGGCCAACTTCAATCTAACAACTGCCCGTAATTTTCCGGGGCTTTTTTCGGTTGGCGCCGAACTTGGCCTCGTGCCAGCCGCATTTTCCCTTCCTCCCTTCATCCGGTCTGCGACCCCTGGCTGCTCGCCCTCTGCTTCCCAGCGTCTGCTTCCGCTCTGCTTCCCTAGAGCTGATCCCCAGCGTCACGGGACGCCTTCGGGATGCCGGCGGAACGGAGGCAACGGAGGCACCAGTGCCGCGTAGCCGCATGGCAGGCTTCGGGGAAAACCCGGTGCCTGCACGCGGTTTTAAATTACCCGCAGCGGCCGCCACTGTACTTGCTAACAAATGTCATAATTTCCGACTTGTCCCTAGTGATATTTTTTGAGGGCTCCCTTTCAAGTGCTAGTGTGACATCCTTTTTTCTATGACCCCTTGAGATGAATCACTCTTTTATATCTCTTAACGTATTCTCAAGCTGTTCTGGCTGGTCAATAATCCTACTGGCCCTAATCTTCTGTGAAAAAGGGAACATTTGTTTTAGAGAGTCGGGATGAAAACTGGTTTCATGTAAGGTAGAGTTCTTATCGGTTGGCTTTCGATATTAATCTGTGTGTATGGTATGACCATCATAGCTAATTAGAACATCCAGAAATGATATTTCTGTTTTGCTCCATTTTTTTGTGAATTTCACTGGTGTTGGTATTATATCCAAGTATTCAAAGAACTCAACCAGTTCTGATTCTGTCCCTTCCCAAACAAAGAACAAGTCGTCTATATAGCGTCCATAGTAAAACATTTTAGTATAATAGATTGTATTTATGATATATTTCTCTTCAAAGTCTGCCATAAAACGATTGGCATATGAGGGTGCCACATTGCTCCCCGTTGTTTGCAAATAATAATTAGTTTCAAAACGAAAATAATTTTTATGCAGAATGAAGTGTAGAAGGAGCATGATGAAATCTATTGGTGGGCTGTCAGTGTGTGTGTGTGGTTGTAAGCTTCTTATTAACAACATTTAACCCCTCTGTATGGGAATCATAGTATAGAGGCTGGTGACATCCATGGTTCTTTGTTGTCTCTGTGCCTTGAGCTCGAGCTGATTTCGGTTCTAGGGTTCATTCAAACTTAAAGAATGCTCCTTGTCAATAGCTGAGATAGCCATATCCACATCTTAGGGTTAATGCAAAGTACATATTTTAATGAGGTTGCCGTATTTATAATATAATATATTCAGTGTTCGACAAATAGGCATAACCATTTAAAAAAAAAAAAACAAATAATCCCTCTCCCTGATTGGTCTGATGCGGGGAAGAGGGCCGGCTGGCAGCTCTGGGTCAGCCTCTCTCTCCTCCTCCCCCCCCCACCTGCCCCCGATCCCCGCTTGCTGCCAGGGGCGGAGGTAGACTGGGGGGGTCCCCGCGGCTGCTGACCAGGGCAGGAGGAGCAAGGGAGGCGCTTCCCCTCCGTCCCATGCTCCTTTGGCACCCACACGGGCAGGGTAATGGGAGCGGTGAAGCAGGCTGGCAGCTCTGACTTCCGTCCCCATGGATGCAGCCGGGGGTGGGGATGCGCGTGCGCGCGCAAAAGCAAAGTTGGCTGCTAGATCCAGCGCATCCCCGTCCGGCCACGTTTCCCATCGGGGATGTTGGTATGGCCATGCGGATGCCCCCACATACACCCGATTCCCCCGCAGGCCCCCCGATGTCGCCCGATGTCCCCCGCAGGCCCCCACATACACCCGATTTCCCCAGCAGGCCCCCCAATGTCACCCGATGTCCCCCGCATGCCCCCACATAAACTCATTTTCCCCCGCAGGCCCCCCAATGTCGCTCGATGTCCCCCGCAGGCCCCCACATACACCAGATTTCCCCAGCAGGCCCCCCAATGTCGCCCGATGTCCCCCGCATGCCCCCACATAAACTCATTTTCCCCCGCAGGCCCCCCAATGTCACCCGATGTCCCCCGCAGGCCCCCACATACAGCCGATTTCCCCCGCAGGCCCCCCAATGTCTCCCGATGTCCCCCGCAGGTCCCCCAATGTCACCCGATGTCCCACGCAGGCCCCCCAATGTCACCCGCAGACCTCGATGTCGCCCGCAAGCCCCAGATGCCCACATACCTCTGGTGAGTGGGACTCCCGGCTCCATTTCTTGTAGTGTGTGTGTGAGTGAGTGAGTGTGTGTGTGTGTGAGTGAGAGGGTGTGAGTGAGTGAGTGAGTGAGTGAGAGGGTGTGTGTGAGTGAGAGGGTGTGTGTGAGTGAGAGGGTGTGTGTGAGTGAGAGGGTGTGTGTGAGTGAGAGGGTGTGTGTGAGTGAGAGGGTGTGAGTGAGTTAGAGTGTGTGAGTAAGTAAGAGTGTGTGTGAGAGTGAGAGTGTGTGTGAGAGTGTGTGTGAGAGTGTGTGTGTGTTTGTGTGTGTGTGTGTGTGTGAGTGAGAGTGTGTGTGTGTGTGTGTGTGTGTGTGTGTGTGTGTGTGTGTGTGTGTGTGTGTGTGTGTGTGTGTGTGTGTGTGTGTGTGTGTGTGTGTGTGTGTGTGTGTGTGTGTGTGTGTGTGTGTGTGTGTGTGTGTGTGTGTGTGTGTGTGTCAGAGTGTGTGTGCATGTCAGTGAGTGTGTGTGCGTGTCAGTGAGTGTGTGTGTGTATGTCAGAGTGTGTGTGTGTGTGTCGGTCTGTCAGTGTTTGTGTGTGTGTGTGAGTGTGTGTGAGGGGGTAGGATGACTGACTGGGTCACTCTCTCTCTCTCTGTGTGTCGCTCTCTCTCTGTGTGTGTTGCTCTCTCTCTCTCTGTGTGTCGCTCTCTCTGTGTGTGTCACTCTCTCTCTCTGTGTGTCGCTCTCTCTGTGTGTGTCGCTCTCTCTCTCTCTCTGTGTCGCTCTCTTTCTCTGTGTCGCTCTCTATCTCTCTCTGTGTGTCGCTCTCTCTCTCTGTGTCACTCTCTCTCTCTCTGTCTCTCTCTCTCTCTGTCTCTCTCTCTCTCTCTCTCTGTCTCTCTGTCTCTCTCTCACACTCTGGACTTGGATATCTTACTTACCCTATATATCTTAACTGCCCTATACCTACACCGAAATAACCTACAGTATACTGCTTACTTCCAGATCTGACTCAAGCTTCACACAGGAGACATCGGAATCCCCCCTAACCAGAAGACAGGTAAGAAACACCTCACCTCCAACATATAACATTGCGGGAATGAGGTACCTGGACTGCGGATCACGTAAGATCACACACACATAAACACACACACGTAACAAGGACTAATTGTAGTATAATGTAATACAATAAATAAATTATATATTTACACATTTACATATATGATGCACCAGGACCATATCTGCAAATTGCATAATCTACTAGTGTTATATGCATATTTACATCTCTGCAAGTAGTTCTTGCATTGGACTGCATTATTATTATTATTATTATTATTATTATTATTATTATTATTATTATCATCATCATCATTATTTGCTCCAACATATTCCGTAGCACAGAACAATAGGGTTGGAAGACAAAAACAATAAAATATCAAACATTAACATACAGGAGGAGGGTCCTGCCCAGTGAGTTTACAATCTGTAAGGAAGAGTAATTGGAACCATAAGGTAAAGGGGGATAATAAGGTTGGAGTGGTTTGGATAGCTATTATTAATTGAAGGAGTTGGCGTTGGGGAAGAAGTGAAATTGTGCAGAGGTAGATCTGCTTTTTTTACAAAAGGCCAATACAAAAGCAACTGTAACCTCAGCGAACAGAAGCAAATGACTGACACCCTTTGGCTGCCCTTCGACTGACACTTTTGCTGTGACAGGTGCTCTTTCTATGACTGTCAGAGGTGAAGTGAAAACAGTTGAGCAGCAGACAGACCCCTGCAGCAGTGATGCAGGGGGGAGGTGCTGAGGAAAACCAGGTCTTTGATGTTGTGTCTATCTTTTCCTCATGATGTTAACCCTTTCCACGGTGGATTAGTGGAAAGGAGCTGTGAAGGAGAAGCATATTGGGGAGACTCAGTGGTTTATCTTTGCTACGACTCGTGTTGTTTCTACGAGCAACTGAGGTGAAGGGAAAACGGTTGAATCTGCATGTGTACAGTATAGACTGGATGTAGCAAGACTTATGGTCTTCGGTACCGTCATAAAGCGAGAGATTACACCCACATTGTGTAGTGTGGTCTGGCTGTGGGCAGCCAAAGGAATCACATTTTGCAGTTTTGTGTGGTTTATTTATTTAATTGAATTTCAGTATGTGTCTGGTAGATGACAGAGTGGCTATCTTTGTCCATGCCCGCGGTGAGCTTATTGAATGGCACAATAATTGAATGTATGTTTTTATACAGTAGAGTAGTTGAACAGATTGCAGTGGTGGGCAATTGTACAGGGGTAAAAATAAATTATATTTCTGTACTGTACCTTTGTAAACACACACAATAAATCAGGTAATAGAAAAAAGTCAAAGGCATCACTCAATCTGTTAGATTTACTGTTAGTTGATCCTTGCAAGGAAGTAATCTCAGCAACAGAAGTTGTTAAAAAAAACTTGCTGTTGCTGAGATTATTTCCTTGCATTGATCAACTGACAGCGAGTCTAACAGATTGAGTGCTGCATTGTACCTTTTAAACATAACACCTCATTTTTTTCAGAAACACTTGGGGATGCCCATAGAGGGGGAAAGATGGAAACAGATTTGTTTTAGACACTATTTTTTTAGGGCCATTCAACACCTCCCCAGCTTTGCTTAGACTGTACATGGATAACTACTGTAAAGAGCAACAGTTTAATGCCCTCGTACTAGAAATGTATTATCATTTCTATGATGGCAGTGCACAGGATGCCCCACAGATCTTACTGGGACCCACATTCCTACACCAGACATTTCTACAGGAGTACTGGGACATGATGGACTGCATCTGGATGGTAGTTTTCCCTACCAGAGTAATTGTGAATATGATACCTACTCTAATTGTTGCATGTTGTGTTCATTTACAAGTGATATATGCAGGGCCGGCAACAGAAATCATGGGGCCCAGGACAAATGAAAGGAGCAGGCCACCCCCTCCCCCCCAACTCAACCCAACCCATAGCGCATCTACCACGGAGAAATATTTTTTCGCGCACAACTTTTACTTTACTGTTTTCTTCTTATTGTAATATGGAAAAAAACATTGCAATGCAATCTGTTTATTTTTATATTTTCAACAAAAGACAGGTTACTGACTGCCTGGGTGGGTGACTGCCTGGGTGGGTGAATGATTGGGTGGGTGAATGACTGACTGGGTGGGTGTGTGACTGACTGCCTGGGTGGGTGAATGATTGGGTGGGTGAATGACTGACTGGGTGGGTGGGTGTGTGACTGACTGCCTGGGTGGGTGACTGAGTCCCTTGAATTACTGACTGGGTGGGTATAGGAATGAGGGGTTTTCATTCAGGCAGCCGGGACAGCGGAATTCCTGTGAGTGAGTCATGCATTATTTAGCCCCGGACTTGTAAGACATCCTGCTGGCATGGTTCCAGGATGTCTGGAAATGTCTGAAGTTAAAAAGGTTCCGATATCTTAAGGTGTTAAGCAGGGAGAGGTAAATACAAGTACCCTCATCCTAGCAGATGTCCAGATGTCCGGGCGAAGTAGACAAGATGTCGCCAGGAATGAGGGCTTGGTCTGGTATGCTAAGGAGCGAAGGTGCGAAGTTCACGCATGCCCTTGGCATACTAAGAAGCCCTCTGCCCGGTGCTGGGAAGTACTGGAAACCTGGGGATAGGTGGGTTATTTAGTTCCCACGCAGCGATTGGCTGCAGAGCTTAAAGATAGGGGTTTTGACTATTTAAAATCTCTGCAGCCGATCGGGAGTTATATTCATCGTGCGGAACAAAGTTGTAACAACGTAACCAAGATTTGTATCCAGTTTCTAAAGTTCGTAAGAACGAAGGACTTCAAAACCAATTCTACGGTGGTAGACCGAAGCAAGCAGCTCCGGCGGAGAAATAGGGGTTGCAAGCGGCGCCCCTAGCCAAAGACTGTTTAGCGGCTCTGCTTATGCACAACACCAGCACCTGGGAAATTGTGCTTAGAGACTCTATCTGTAAAGATTTCGTTTTGGAAGTAGAGGATTTAGTTTTGCCCCGTCCCAGTAAGTGTATTTTCGTAATATTTTGTAAATCAAGCTGTGTATGTTCATTGTGTAAATAAATTGCAATTTATTTTTTATCTTGCTTTGCTTAATCAATAATTTTGGTGTTAAAAGTTCTGTTCTCCCTTGACAATACTTACCAAGTGAATGTGTTGATTTCTCCCAGGGAGAGGGAGTGGCTCAGTGAGTAAAAGACACTGACTGGCACTGACAGTTTGAAGCAGGGGAGCCTGGTTCAATTTCAGGTGTCGGCTCCTTGTGACCTTGGGCAAGTCACTTTATCTCCCTGTGCCTCAGGCACCAAAAACATAGATTGTAAGCTCCACGGGGCAGGGACCTGTGCCTGCAAAATGTCTCTTTAAAGCACTACGTATAACTAGCAGCGCTATACAAAAACATGCTATTATTATTATTTTCCATGTTCCCATAATACCAAGGATTATTACCCTCCATGCGGGCTATATTACTGTCCTTGTTTATTTGTGATCATCATGGATACCTTTTATTCTCTCGGAGTGATATGTGTATATACTGTACATTCTATATTTAGCAGGACTACTGTCATAGTTAAGGGCATATTTTTCTTAATATGCCTTAAAATCCTATTTTATTTTTATCTTCTCTACATCTTTATATATATATGGGGCCAGTTTGAATGAAACTGGAGGCTGATGGATGTTTGATAACCATTACTATGGCAACCGATGATACTATTGCTGGGGGAGGATGCTTTCTGTAGGCGTCCATAATCCCCTAAAGAACATTGGACTAAGGGCCTCATGCAGTAAGCGTTGATAAGGGAATTATCACCATTTTATAGCCAAAATTGGGTTTGAGATTCAGTAAGCGCCGATAAGTGCTTGATTTCGCCAGGTTTCGGAGCCGATTATTTTGTTATGGCCAGTCGGCTGCCGATAAGCCTGTTTTCGCCACTGATCGCCATTTTTTTAAATCGGCTGGATTCAACAAAAAAAATCAGCTTATCGGGGCTGATCGGCACTACGAAATTGAGATGTTATGGCCGATTTCTCCCGCCAACTAAAGTTGGCAGTTTGGACGGGAGAACGATCGCTAAGGCTGCCGGAACGGCACTTAGAAAAAAAAAATCTTCTGTACATCAATGGAGTCAATGGAGCGGGGACGTATAACAGTATAGTACTGTTTACGTTTCATTGCTCACAATACAAACGTCATTTGCATTACAGTGTGGGGGGCATTCCCTGCATTGTGTCACGGCTGACGTGTATTATTTGCATAACATTATACTTTTACATGTTTGCAGCATTTGCGGGTCACATTACTCATCATGTGATGATGTGGCAAGGGAAAATACTATACTCAACTCTTAAAGGAGAACCTCACATCATAGCACACATTTTACTGCATTGATCGACAATTGTTTACATGATGTTACACATGTCACACATGTCACACATACACCGTATATTCATGTTCCTTTACATTACACAATGCTTGTAATGTGTCACGCATCTTTAAACGTTCATGTACATCTAAATTCTCATGTTTACATCTACGTTTGGTCCTCCCTATTTTCATGACGTCACTTATTGGACGCTCAATCACATTGCATGTTTACATTGTAACCGTAGCATTACAAGCACTTCAACCTAACTTATACACACATGTACAGTAATTCAGCATTGGGACACCTTGTTAACTCATTCTATACCAACTATCCTCCTTACAGAAATGCATGCATATGCACACGACTATTCATTGTTGGCAACATGTCACAATAACATGGCTAATTACACATGTTACACAAAACTTTTCCCACATCAATCTCAGCCTTTTTGTCTCATTACATGACTGACTCTTGCGTTCACAAGTTTTACATGCATTGCACATGCAACTATTTATTTGCAAGCAATGTTTCTACAAAGCATCACGTCACATCATTGGCAAATATCATCATTCCCTGCAGAATACACACAACAACTGCACACAGCTTGCCACACAAGTACTTTATTATGTTCATGTAAAACCTTGCATTTTACTATGTCACCTGACATCATTATACCTATTTAAAGGACGCCCATTACCTGCTCATTCACAGCTACTCATTTCAAAATGTTGAGATTGTTTAGGAGACGGAGGAACATTCTTTTCTATGACATGCTTGATGATGAAGACAATCATATAGGGCAAGGGAGGGACACACCGAGGGACAGTGACAGGGACAGTGACGCGGATACGACAGGGACAGGGAGAGGGACAGGCCGAGGGACAGGGAGAGGGACAGGAGATCAGAGGAGAAGACAGAGGAGACAAGTTGTGCCTCGTCCGCGTCTGTACAGGGAGAGAACCCTGTTAGATGGGATGAGTGAGGAGGAGATTGTAAGTCGCTATCGTTTGAGTTCAGCAGCAATCTTAGCTCTTTATCAGGAGATAAGGGGAGATTTAGATTTTTTCACAGCCAGAGGTCGTGCAGTCCCTGGGCTTGTTAAAATGCTGTGCTCATTACATTATCTTGCTTCCGCGTCATACCAGACAACTGTGGGCATAGTGGGCGGGGTCTCGCAATCTACATTCTCGCGGGCCTTGACCCAGTTTCTCTATGCACTCAATAGACGCGCTAGGAATTATATTCATTTTCCTACAGAGGCGACAGAGTGGCTGGAAGTCAGGACTGGCTTTTATAATATAGCAGGGATACCATGTGTGCTGGGTGCAATCGATTGCACACATGTTGCTTTGATTGCACCTAGTCAGAGTGAGCATGTGTACCGCAATCGGAAGCACTACCATTCACTCAATGTACAGGTGGTATGTGATGCCACGATGAGGATAATGCATGTGGTACCCAAATTCCCTGGTTCCAGTCACGATTCCTCTATCCTGAGGAACTCTTCAGTCTTCCATGCGTTCGAAGAGGGACATTTTGAATATGGTTGGCTGCTGGGTGAGTACACATTTACATGTTATAACACAAAACACATTTTTATTTAGGAATGTTGGCATTGTAGAATTTGATCACTAATGTAAGCTTATGTGTGCTCCATTCATTATAGGTGACTCAGGATACGGAATTAGGCCGTGGCTCTTGACTCCGGTGCTAAACCCTCAAACTGAAGCAGAGGAGAGGTACAATGCAGCCCATATATCTACAAGATCTGTTATAGAGAGGACATTTGGCCTACTCAAGACCAGATTTAGGTGTCTGGACAGAACTGGTGGGGCTCTTCTATACAAGCCTCAAAAAGTCTCTGATATTATCCTTGCCTGTTGCATTTTGCACAATGTTGCACTCAGGCACAATGTACAATCAGACCTAGCTGAGCCTTTGGTAGACGAGCATCCCACCCATGTAGCTGCTGAAAATGAACAAACAGCCAGTGGTGGCCAGACACGCCAGAATCTCATCAATTCATTTTTTTCTTGTAAGTAAAAACAGATATGTTCCAAGTTCTACTTTTATACTTACATTATGTTATCTTAACAATAATTTTTTTTATATAACCTTCTGTTAGGAATGAATATGGGTTGCACACCTTTCTTTTCTCTGCTGTGTGCACAAAGGGATGTGGCACCGGTATGTTATTGTTGCACAGGTTATAGAATCCCTCTTCAATTGTACTTTAGTTGTGTGTATGTGAATACAACTGGGGTAACAAAGCACTAATATTTTAGCATTGTGTTGTTCCTTATGCTAACACAATACACATATTATGCCCATACTCATTCATGCTTCTAGTATGCTTACATACAATGTTATTGGTGCAGTGTAACATGTACATCCATATGATGTGTACACCAGGCTCATTTACATTTTGAATGTCATTAAATATACATGGTGTTGCACATTTAACACCAAATACACACTTTGATGTGTTGTTTACGGTACTGAAGATGGCATGTCAATGTTTGCAATTTATATATTGTTCCTTTGCATTATAGGTATATTTGCAGTATGACTGATCATGGTATGTATATTTGCTGACATCTCTCATAAGATGTGGCTACCTCAATCTTCCTATAATTATTTGAACTAAAAACCCAACATATTGGTTTAAACACAAATGTTACATATATGTACTTTCTGTATCATGTATATGCATTTAGCTACTCTTGAGGTATCATGTGCATTGTATTACAAAATGATTACTCACATTTCATCACATTTTATGTATGTTTCCTTATAATTTCCATTAATGTAATATAGAGGTGTTTGGAGAAAAGGGGATAACTGTACTTATTTGTTTACTTACGGGAGCACATTCATCACTAGCATAGACACACTTTTTAAGACAACTGTTTGTGTCTCTATCAATTGGTGTAGGATCCATGTATAACACCGACAAATGATAACACCAGCTTTATTATGGTAGCTTATATCATCATATTGACTATACTATGTATTTTTAAACGATTAATAAACACCGTAAACTATAGTTAGTTAGGTTAATGAAATATACACAGAAACGTACTTCATAACATGATGGTGATGTCATATTCAGAACATCATGCATTGGAGGGGACCATAACATCTGGCCAGTAACATTATTTGCTACAGTCCCAAACCATTTTATCTACATACCCATGTAACAAGAGATTTTAAATATAAATGGCTACTTGGTTGTAAGTGTCCTTTACATTGGGAGAAGGAGTGGCTCAGTGAGTAAAGACACACACTGGCACTGATAGTTTGAAGCAGGGGAGTCTGGTTCAATTCCCGGTGTGGGCTCCTTGTGACCTTGGCCAAGTCACTTTATCTCCCTGTGCCTCATGCGGCAAAAAAACATTAGTACGTTCCACGGGCCAGGGACCTCAGGCTGAAACATGTGTCTGTAAATCGCTGCGTACAACTAGCAGCCCTATACATGAACATGCTCATATTATTATTATTATTATTGTTACATAGTTTCGACAGTCATACGTTCCATTACACAATAGAATACACAAATGTGTTAGCAGAGTGGGAATGGTTGTTATATAAAAAACACACCATGTCATAAAATGTTAGTAGTCATTAAAGAACACTCAAGAAAAATTCAATAGGCACTATTTTGCAACATCATTATGTTAATTAAGTGCTTATGCAATATAGGCATAAGGGTATCACTTTTTTAATTGTTTGTTAATAAGCGCTGCAAGCAATATAAAATTAGTTCCATATGTAGTATAGTAGTCGGTGGCTCCTCCTCACAATCATCTCATATAAAGGTAGACTCTTCTGAAATCATACATTGATCCGATTGTATCTTCCCCGACATCTCTGAAATACAGCAAACACATGATGGTCAAATATGGCACCTTACTATATATGTATCCGTGACAACGCGTTACACAGCTCTATATGATTGTGTACATACACACGTCACTCATTTATATGTTACAACTACAAGTGTACATCAGTATGTAATTTTTATTATCATTTGTAGCAGCCATAACTATGTATATGAAGTGAACGTTGCCTGTATACTGAAAAATGTGCGCGCACATCTTAGTGTGCGCACGCACTTCACGCTTGGCTCCACTAACTGTTAGCGCATGCGCAAAACAAAGCGAACGTTGTGCGTTCAATACATGTAGAAAATACCAGTAAACATCACATCTTTATTTCAAATACAATGAAGATGAAACTAAAATCATTCTAAACGAGTACATCTGTATTCTTTTAAACCAGACGTGTTTGGACAGAAAGGACGGCCGATAACACAATGCGCAAATGCAATACGTGTGACGTCATGTTAAGCCAGCGTGAAACGCACGCTAACACTCCTCCCACTCAATTAACATTCGGCTAACGCCCAGGGTACGCCTACAAACACTGAGCCGCACGCATCACACACTGCAGTTACCGTTACTATAACAAAACATGACAGCCAATAGGCTTTGAGGCGCGCACGTCGCTTGGGGGCGGGACTTACATCCGTAATCCTTTTTAAGGACGCCTTGGCCCATGACAAGGGTCCCACGTCATACGTGGTGGACCCGGTTTTCAATGTTGTAGATGTTGCATGATAACAAAACAGGTATGTGTTAGAGTTATGGAAAAATGTTGCTAATATGTTTAAAGGGATAGGAAAGTACGTATATGTATACCGTCAGCAATGTGTACTACTCTTTCAGGTTCTACTATATTGTATTAGGAAACAATTTGTTTGTGATCGCTACATGTTATGCAGTCTGCAATGTTACGCTGTATCCACGCATTGAAAGTGAAAATGGTGGTTACAAAAAAAAAAAAAATTTAAACGCAGAGTCAACGCATAACGATTGTTATATTTACCATTCTTCTAGAATTAACTCTTCGCCTGGCTGCAACTGGTCGCTCCAGAAATGCAAGGCATTTTCATCCACGCTTGACCCAACCGCTGAATCCAGTATGACACATATCTCCTCCAGGAAGCGCTCATAGGAATCGCCACTGCTTTCTTCAAATAATTGGTCGGGAGGTAGGTTCATTTCTTCGGGTTCCCATTCCAATGCATTTTCAGCTGAAAGGCTTGGTACATAATCATAGTACTTTTGTTCTTGTACAATGTGGGTTTCAGGAATGGAGGCTGCAGATATTGCAGCACGTATCGATTCAAACGGATCAGTAGTAGCGGATACATTGCTATTGCCATTAGGAATAAATATGCCTTTCACGACAATATAAGTGCCGTCTTTCAGGAGAAATTGTTTTTCCTGGGCAATCTTCCAGAAACCATAGGTGTGTTGTAGCTTATCCTGGTCACGTTCAAAAAAGTCATTACTTGATAAAGTGAATCTTATTGAGGAATTAAAATTCCGTGCATGCTTACGGTCTTGGTAATAAGGATATTTTGCTCGAATGAAATCATCGATTTGGCGTGTGCTTGCTTTCTGTCCGCGACTGTTCAAGATGGCTTTACAGATCATGTACTTATACCCTAAAAGGGGATTAATATTGGTAACGAATTCATCAGCCATGTCTGAGTAGCACAAAAGCTGTGTGCAGGTCTGTGTTATTTGCTCATCAAAATGAATGTGCTGAATGGCTAACAAACTCCTGTTTTTCCTTGTCAAGGTCATCAAAACTAACTACTTTGACTCCTTATTTCAAACGCCAATTGGCTTTGTAAATCTAATTGGGTTAACAGTTGTGGTTAGTGATATGGGACTGTGGGAGAAACATTTCTCCTTCTTTTATCTCGTTTCTGAAAAACATCCCTAGACTTTGAAATCGTTCACATAGTGTTTTTTTGAAAACTAACAAAGACCACTGTGTGAAAATAGTTCTTAGCCAGGCATATCAGTACAAACACACACCTGCAAAAAGAAATGTTTTTTCCCCGCTTACATTTCTGTGTGTATGTGAAAGTCTGGTTAACTCCCTGTCTGCATGAGTTTAAATACGTGTGTATATATATATATCTAAATATATCTCTCTTATAAAAATATATATATATTTATATATTATATTTTATTTTTTTTAATATTGCAGGAGTACACACAACATTGATGGCAGTAAGTATACCTTGTATGAAACCTATTTAAATGGTGAGAAACATGATTGAATGAAGTAATAAACATTTGTTTAAGCACAATACTGTTAGAGTCTCATACTTAGGATATTTCTCAAACATTATGCCTGTATTATTAAAATAGTGTGCTTTCACAAGGAAGCATGAAGTGTATTAGTTTGTAAAATACATGTATACCAGTTTATATAGTACAATATATATATATATATATACACACACACACACACACACACACACACACACACACACACACACACACACACACACACACACACACACACACACACACACACACACACACACACACACACACACACACACACACACACACACACACACACACACACACACTGTGTGTGTGTGTATATATATTTTTATACATTCTGAGATGTTATTGAAACAAGAACACACAAATGATTAAAGGACAAAATTAGAATGCCCAAGCAAGGCAAAGGTAAGTAATAATTTACACATAATCCTGCTGTACACGTACAAGAAAGATGTTTGCAGTTACTTAGGTGTTTTTATAAATGCATGTGACTAATATGCATATGCAATTCTTACATCAATTAACACACCCAAATGCAATGTTTTGCTGCAAAGTCAATGGCAGCTTCTCTAAACTTTGCAACTGGTTCCAGGTGGACCATTACTGAACAGACGATTAATACATAAATATTTATAACACTATTCATTAATTTAGTGTTAACATTTCCAAAACTTCACGTGTACAAGAACATACTTGAAAGTTTGGAAACAACACAGTCTTCAGCATACATACAATAGTAATTAGATAATGTGAAGTCAACAAAACAAGGCCAAAGACATATTTTCTGAATTATAACATTTATTTTTTTTGTTCCTTTTGCGAGCGAGTAACAGGCCTGCTTGTTGTCTCTTGAATTTTCCTTTTTCTTTTGCCACCAACTTTAGGCACAGCAGAGCCACTTTGAGTGGCCTCTGGCACTTCACGGGCAGGGCTTGTGGGCAGTGACTCACCTACAGGGCTTTTGGGCAGTGACTGTTCACCTACGGGGCTTGTGGCCAGTGACTCACCTACAGGGCTTGTGGCCAGTGATTCACCTACAGGGCTTTTGGGCAGTGATTCACCTACAGGGCTTTTGGGCAGTGATTCACCTACAGGGCTTTTGGGTAGTTACTGTGAGCAAGTTGGTAGACACTGCACAAGTGATGGTTGGTCTGTTTCATGTGTGTCTTTTGTTGTTTTTGACCAAAAACTGGTCAGTAGTAACTGCTTGTATTTTGTTTTTGTGGGCTCCTTTGTAGGTGTCAGCTGCTGATTTTGTACAGATGGCAGTGGTAGTATGTCGTCAGGAACCTGCACAGCAATCTCTGCTACTTGACCGGTAACATTTGGGCCTGGTGAATGAATATCAGATGAATGTGGTGAAAACTGACCTGCATGAACAGATCCTGGCTGGGAGGTGTTGAATTGTGGTACATTAGTCATTCTCCAGTAATTAGCTTGTGTTTGCTGAACAACTAATGCTTCGAATGAGGTGTTGATTTTTTGCAACTGTTTCGGCACTTCAATGAAGACTCTGTGGAGATGTGCCAATTGTGAAACTGTTTCTTCCTGCAGTGCAATCATCCTTTCCAGCACTGTCATGAAGTCAGAATGGCGACGATTTTCTGCTTCCACAATTTTTCCCTCAGAAGCTACAATTGCATCGTATGTCGTATTTGCTGGACGATTTGCCGGTAAAACAGTTTCAATTGGAACGTCTTCATGGTCACTTGCTTCTATTTGTGTGTGTATGGCGGTGGCGTCATCATCATCATCATCATAATCCTCTTCATCATGTTCTACAAATAAATGTACAAATTATTAAATGTCATGTTAATCTCTGCTGTGTTACTATGTAATTGTACTGTGTCATAAGTAACAACTAACATGTTTCCATACGTTTTATAACCTCACATTAAAAACTACCTTGACTTAAGAATAATGTTTGGACTCAGAATGAAATATGAGTGAATGAAAACTTGCTGTAAACTCACAACTCCTACATGATAGTTAACATCACTAACACAATACAAGTTGCCTTACACTTCATTTTCACTGACACTAAGTAATCCTATTTAAAGAAGATGTGCAAAACAATTAATGAACATGACAACATAACATATAGAAGAGCACATATTATATGGCCACCAACTGATACACTCACCTTCTAGGTGTGTTGAGCTGGCTGACCCAGGTGAAGACACTTGTTCAGTCTCAGGTGACACATGTCCTTCAGGGGCAACTATATATAACAATAACATAAGTTTTACATTTACATGTGTAAATATTGAACAAACAGTTATTGTATGTTCTGTATTTATGAGTACCTAACAGCATCATTTCCTTAACCCAAAATGTGTGTGTGAAAGTGAACATAAATAGTTGTAATAACAATGTACATGCCTGTGTACTTAGAAGTTTTGAGTTCCCTAACATACAACATACTATGGTTCTGCAGTAATGCGTGAGGAAAAATACATTAAATTTGTACATAAAAATCATATGTTGTGTAGTGATATCAGTATCATAATGTACATAACTATCATGAGCTGACCATTCACAATGGTTATCATGAAGGTGGTCATATTGCAAAAAGTGTTGCTTTTGGTAGAGGATATGTGTGGTACATTAATATAAGATGTGGCACACATGAATGTGGCTGTGACTAAACAAGACAACACATGCAGTGTGTGATAATGTGTCGTTGATAGTAGTTCAACTATAGATATGAGTGAACTAATGTGTGACGTACGGTTTGATAAGTAATGAGTTGTTGGGGCATTTAGTAGCTAAAGTGAAGCTTTCAAATGAGTGTGATTAACTTCAGTTGTGCTAGTCAGGTTGTAAGAACGGTATTCCCTTCCCCAAAAAGCCTAATCAGCCACACCTTTCAATTACTTGAAACAGGTGAAAATGGTGTGAACTAAGTTGCCCCTAAAATGAGGCTGTAATTAGTGTGTGCTGAACCCCACCCCCTCTGTTGAAGTGTATGCTGTGATGAGATATTAATTGCAGCTGCTTTAACACAATGGTAGATGAGCTAAATAGTCGTGTGCAGTTTTTAAGTTATGAAAACAATGACATAAAATATGATACGTGTGCCTCATTATGCTGTCTGTATATGACTTAAAGCAAAAATGGACCTTTTCATAAACAACTATAGATGTGTTAGTGCAAGTGATGTTTGTAGGCCGTTGCATGCAATATATTTGATGCATGCTTAAAATAGGCAGTAATGTCATGTTTGTCGGAGTAAAATAAATAAATACACAATAATATTCTACATATTTCTGTTCTGTACCTGTAGCTAGTAATAATTTCTCATTAACATGTGTTACACATGTGTACTACCCTGTTGTTCCCCATCTTCGCCCACCATCAATTGCTTCCACTGCAGCAATGCATTTTGGGAATTCACATGTAAATGAGCACGCAATGGCACGTGCTATATTAGTTACTGCTTTTAGTAGGACTACAACATATATGTCTATTTAGATATATATATATATACAGAATCAGACATATACATATATAGATGCAGGTATGCTTATATTGTGAAGACAGTATAAAAAGCAGTGTAACTATGCAAAATAACTGTAAGCAACGACACGCCTAGTACAGTAATATTTCTCAGCTGGTGGAAATTGTGAGGGGTAAATTCCTATATCACGGTCACCAGGTAAGCCTTCCAAGACGACGGGAAGTAATTTTGCCCGAAGCAGCTCCTCCAATGGACTTAATATGAGACGTTGTGGTGTGGGCCCACCTCCAGTGCCAGTAGCATGCACGCGTTGGTGTTGTATTTTCTTTTTCAATTTGGACCTAATATCATCAAATCTCTTGTGACAATTCCGCTTGTCCCTCACATGATTCCCACACGCATTGACACCAATGACTATTGTGTCCCACATTTCTTTTCTGCTTGCTGAACTTGTCCGCCCTTGAAAAACATATCAAATATATGAGGTAAATGATTAATAATAGAAGCACCAGTTTCCTACACTGCTAGCTGTTCCAAGAGATAGCAAACATGCTGTTTTATGTGTAATATGTGAAGCACATGAGCATTCACTACTAAACCTATACATGTAAGCAAGGTTGCATTCATATTGTATGCAGTTATGGCAAATTGACCGCCTGTGTTTAGTTGTCCTTGTAAGGCATGCTAAAAAGCTGTGTTTCCAGACTAATTAACATAGAAAGATATTGTGAAGCCATATTTGCATATGAACAAAACTCAGATGACCTAGGATCACATGTATTTGAATAATAAATGTAAATGTACACTTACCTAGTAAATGTCCATATATACTGTCATAGTGCTCCAGAATGCCAGTGACAAGAGCTGTATTTTCCTGGTCATTGAAGCGAGGATTACGTGGCTTCTCCACACGTTTCTTCCGAGCAGGTTTAGGGTCAGAGCTTGGCTGGTGCTGACTGGACTCTCCTTCTTCCAATGGAAGAGCCTCCAAAAGCTGCCCACCAGCAAGCACGCCACCACCATCCACCCCATCAGCAACTGCGCCACCAGCAGCACTCCCAGCACCAGCACTCCCACTCCTAGCACCAGCACTCACACTCCTAGCACCAGCACTCACACTCCTAGCACCAGCACTCCCAGCACCAGCACTCCCACTCCCAGCAACAGCACTCCCACTCCCAGCACCAGCACTCCCACTCCCAGCAACAGCACTCCCACTCCCAGCAACAGCGCTCCCACTCCCAGCAACAGCACTCCCACTCCCAGCAACACCACTCGCAGCACCAGCACTCCCACTCCCTGCAACACCACTCTCACTCTCAGCAACATCACTCCCCTGAACAGTACGTTCACTCCGACGCGTACTCCCACGAGTAGCACTCCCACTCCCACCAGCATCACTCTTCCCACGCTTTGCGGGCATACTTCCAGCACTCACAAAAAACAGACAATAAATGTACAGCCAATCACACGAAACACTTCCACATATAAAACAAGACAAAGATGTAAACAAAACAACAATGGACAAAGCTCACCCAATACACAACAAGTCTCTCAGTCAATATGCAAATGTTCAAACAGCCAGCTCTGTGCGTCTCTCTCTCTCTCACTCCCAACAACACAGAGAATGAATAGCAGTACACGTTGCCTTTAAATATGGCGCGCAATCCAAAACATGCTTGTTTCGCCTGATTCAGCAAGATTTGTGATTGGGCAACCTAACAGCACCCCGCCACGCACGCCGATACACCTGTGTGTGATCGGCTAATCATCGTGAGAGTGGGCGGATTTGTTTTCGGGTTGATTTTGAATGTATTCGGCACTTACTGCATACGGAGAGGAAAAAACGCCAATAACATGACTAATCGGTAAGATTGCCGATTTCACATAATCGACGCTTACTGCATGAGGCCCTATGTCGGCCATTATAGTTGTCTGCTGGTTCGGTCAGCAATCGGTGGCATTACTCGCTTTGTCGGTATATCTTGCTGATATCAGTCACATGTCCCATTAAAGCATGGAAACAAGACCTAATGGGCCTCCCGAGTGGCGCTCTTCCGGATAACAGTTGAAGCAGTTTGGCAAATTGGACTTTCTCAAGCCTACAGATCTCCTGAGTTGCGTTCTGGTCAAATTGCTAAATTGAACATTCAGGTGGTTCTTACTTAAGAGAAGTACTACTTTTTTTATTTAACTTTTGGAATGGGCCAGAATAAAGGGTCAGAACCCTGAAACGTCAACGTTGTCCCCCCTTTTTCCGATTTATTAGTGCATTTCACTTTTTCCACCATTTTGGATCATGTTTTTCATTTTTTATGTTTTGTCCTTTTTTTCCCCATTTTTGATGTCTTGTCATTTCGGATTTTTCCTAGTTATATTTGAGTGTTATTTTGATAGGGACACACTTGTTATACCCTTTTATACTGTGAGGTGTGTCTATTTCTTTGTATTTATATATTCATAAGCCAATCATACAAACACCTTTTCTTTAATGCAGTCGTTATATTTCTCTTAGTGTGAGTGCAGGGAAGATCATTGTGTCTATACTCAGTAAGTTTAGTGTCAGTGCCATTATTCAGTTCAGTTATGGCAAAATGATGTATTAGAATTATATTTCCATATTGCTTAGAGTGAGTCTGGAGTAGGGAAGTGTACATTTCAGTGTGTCCCTGTAACAGGGTGGATTCCTGCTGGCATAGTGAGACAGGGAAATTCTGTTCACACATCCTTGTAGAGCACTGAGGAGTTTAATCCCAAAGCAGGCTATCTTGATTAATCTCCTCAAATGGGTAATAAAAAACACAGATACTCACTACTGAGATCTCTCTGGCAAGGAAGGAACTGGACCCTGGACCACATTGGAGACAAACCCTGCACAAGGATTTATAGAACCCTCCCCCAACCAAAGGCAATTGACCTTCACTCTGTTTGCTATATGTGTTATTGATAAGGGGCATAGCTCCCCAACCTGTAGATGGGGTGTATGGAGAGGTGTAGGGAGCACTCCCAACAGGAGTTACTCTGTTTGTTTTGTTTTCCTGTAAACCCTGTTTGGCTGATGATAAGCTGATTGCATTGTTAAAGTGAGGACAATAAAAGCCTACCTTTTGTTTTCCCCTAAAACAACTTCTGCTTTAAAAAACATCTGCACACATCTCCTACATATGGTGGCAGAAGTAGGATGACAGGTGGCCCTTGAATTTATATATATTTTTTTTTTTGTGCTTTTGTTTGCAACCGTTCCTGCCACGGCTTGCGCAAGAGGAGTAACAGCGGAAGAACCATGTGCAGAGGTGACCAGAATTGAGGGCTCCAAATACAGACAGAAAAAAGCTACTCTGCGCTGTAGAAAGCCACAAATGCCACAGTCTGAATGAGGGGATTACTACAGATGATGGCCCACACAAGATACTGATTCTGTGACTAAAATCTACCCCATTATGTGTGCGGGGAAAAAAAACCAGAATGGGTTTTTAAAATGACCACTCAGATTTTTTTTTTAAAGACTTTAGACCTCCGAGGGCTACAAACTCTGCATGTGAAGTTTACCCACCTGTATGACTCCCAAATGTGGTTCTAGCATATGCAGAGAATATTGACGCAATTGCGCTTCTTTGGGAAAAATACACTTGAAAGTGCCTGAATGGAGGGCAAGACGTGTTTTGTCTTTGATGATCTCGGTCACATGAAAGTGAATCCCTGCAGGCCTTTTGATGATGAAGATGTCATACACTCCCAGAGATGAGACGCACCAGCAAAATAACCCTAGGATGTTGGGGGTGCCTGGATCCTAGGCACATGGAATAACCAAGTCCCTATGTCCTTAAAAATTAACAGCGGCAGCTTGGGCAGGACCCGCTAAATGCCGGATATTTCCACCTGCTACTGCAGCTGCAAGGAAAACCTGGTGCAGTGAAACTGCAGAATTTAAAACAAAAAAGGGGACCTCAGTAGTCCTGATTCGCTAGTCATCCAAAATAAAGAGAAAGAAAAAGAAAAGAGGTTCTCTGCTTACCGTGGAAGTTGCAGGCACCTCTGCAGAAGACCCTGCAATATCAGAAGGGTGCCAAGGTGCCCTCCAGCCTATACCGAATGGATTATTCATTCCAGGAATGAACAAATCTCCAGAGGGCCCAAGGCAGAAGTTATGTACACCGAAGAAGTGTCTGTCCAGTTCAGACAGTGAGAAACCCTCAACAAACAATACCAGGGAAGCTGAGCTGGAACAAATAAGTGATGATCCCTTGACAAGCCCTGAAGATGCACAGAACACCGAAGTACATTGTGGTCTGTTTACGCTCGTCTTTGCCTGTGGGATTGTGATGAATACCAAGCGTCGCTTGCGTAGTGACTTTGAAGATCTGATGACTGAACTGAAGACTGCAAACGCTATTATTACAGACATGGTCAAGAAGTAAAGTTATTGCTGATGGGAAGCAGAGGTGTGAGGAGGGTAAGAAGAAGGCCCCCAGTCTCAGTTTAGAACTATAACTCTCTCAGAAGAAGTCTCACAATCACAGCACCAAGCTGAGAATCTCTCAAAAGGGGTTTTGCCATCTCCGTGCAGACCTGGGAGTCTCTCAGAAAGTGATCACAGTTTCAGTACAGAGCTGGAAATCTCTCAGAAAGAGAGATTAATTAATTAATTACAAACAGTAATTACAATATCACACCAGATAAAATAACTCGTCTTTACTATACACAGTATAATGCACCAACACAATAACATACAATAATATCACACCCTGGGTAGTTCCCCCAAAGTACTGAGGGTGCCTTGGGTACCTATAACCCTGGTGTCCACATAAACAATGCCACCCAAGTGTGAGGTAGCGCTACCCCCCTGTGATGTGTCAGTACACAGTGGTACCTTCCTGGTCACAGGCCTTACCAAGGAATAATGAGAGGAGGATGCAGGATCAGGTCCCACGCAGCGGGGCCTCCAACACAACTCCCCTCGCTCCTTATCCAGGACGCGGTCCATGGTGAAGCCTCCAGCTGGAGGATTCCTCTTATCTGCTGCCAAGTGCAGCTCTTGTCCAAGGCTACAGGTTGTCGCGTGGATGTCGGTCACCGGCTCTGTAGGGCTACTGTAATACTAAGGGGAAGTGTCCCTATCTTGGGCCTTCCCTACAATACTCAACTATAGCTGAATCAGGGCCTAACTGGGGCCTAGGGAGCAAGGTCTGACCTAGTCCAGGAGCTACTGCTCCTTGGACACTACCTTCCTACTTGGCGCCTCTGTTAACACTGGTTCTCGGGCTTTCCTGCCCCAGAGGATATCCTGCTCCCCCACGCTGCTCGCATCCCATTGGTTAGGTCAGCCCATGTGATAATCCCTCTCCCCCTCACGGATTCTGGGATTCATAGTCCCGTTTCAGTACATGCGGAGCCATTCCAAGATGACCAGTGCACTGCCGACACTGCGTATGCGCACCCTTCCACAAAATGGCCACCCCCACAAACTCCCCCAATCACGGGGAGCTCTGCCGACCAGGTGAGCAGCGGAGCAGTTTCCCCTCACCGGAGGTAAAGAGGGGGACTCGGCTACACACACACACATATATATATCTATATATATATATTTATAGATATATATATTCTCTTTTTTTGTATCTATTAGTTCCACATGAAAAGGGTTTCAATCTAAATTCCATGCGCTTAACTAGGTTGTTCATCACAGCCAGTACGACAGACTTCTTTACCCCCTGGGGTGCACACCTTTTCAGCTTTACTATACTATAGGAGCTCTATAGTATGTACAGTATATTAATGTGTGTATAAGATTGTTCTGAGGTATTCATTGTATTCATTTCATACGTATTCGTACGCCAATTTTGCAACTTTGATAAATTAAATGTTAAGTTTTATATTCTATACAGTACATTTTTTGTCATCTGTACATAATTTGGTGGAGTGCACCATTTTTGGGATTTCTTTTCTCTGTGTATCCAGCAGGTGCACTTTCAGTATCCTCCTTACAGTACATCCCAGGCAGAACACACATATATTTCTTCGTCTACACAAGTTGAGTAATATCTCTCCATATCTCTTTAGGTTTCAATACAAAGTGCAATGGAACAGAATACAGTATAACCATGCATTACAAAAATCTTTAGATTGAATGCATAAAGTACATACATACATACATACTGTACTGAATACAGTATAACCATGCATTACAAAAATCTTTCGATTGAATGCATAAAGTACATTTTGTTTGGACCAAGGATTTCAATGGGTGGGTGCTTAAGAAACCGACCCCAAGTTTTAACAATAGGTATCTTATTGTTCTTCATGTTGGGAGAATTTTGTTTGTTTCATCACTGTAATCAGTGGATGACCCTGTAGTAATGTCTGCTATATTATGACAATAGTTAATAGAAAGAAATTAAACAGTGAAGTCCCAATATCAGTGAACGTTGAACAGGGTATCATGGATTATATCTCTATCTTAATGTCCCATAATTTGAGCCAAACTGCATAATGTGATGATTGAAATTTATAGTAAATTCCTTGTGCAAACTTGATCAACACTATATACTAAAGTGCTATGCAGATTATAGTAGTTGCCACATACCAAGGCATTAGCCTCCAAGTAGGATTTATGGTATAATTGGGAAAGGTAAAGCCCGTGAAGCTAATCTAACCCTTTAACCACCACACTTATAGGAGAAACTACTTAGAGTATTGATGGTAGTAATCGTGAGTATAGCACAGGGAAAAACTCCATAAATTGAAAGTACTCACTGGTTGAAGAGATGTTTGGCTCCAGAGCGTGCATCCAACATAGAGAGAGTATCAATAGCAAGGTCCTCAGTTGAGAGATGTGGAGCACAGCATGCAAGGATGGAAAAATAGTAAAGTACATTCAAAAATGGTATTAAAACACAAAGAAGGGAGGGGGAGGATACAAAGAAAGGGGGGGGAATAAAGGAAGGAGGGGGGAGGATATAAAGAAAAGGGGGGGGAGGATATAAAGAAAGGGGGGCTGGAGGATATAAAGAAAGGGGGGGTGGAGGACATAAAGAAAGGAGGGGGGAAGGATATAAAGAAATGGGGGTGAGATAAAGAAATGGGGGGGGGTTAAAGCAGGGGGGGGGATAACGAAAGAGGGGGTAAAGAAAGATTCAATTTACCTGTCACCATCTGACGTTGAGCCCTTCCCAATAAAGTTTCAATGAGGCTCTGTATATTATGTTATAAGTATGTTAGATGGTATAGAATATCTGTTGCATCTGTTGTATATGTTATAGGTTATATATGTTATTTATGGTTCATATGTTATATAGGGTTAATAGGTTAAATATGTTAAATATGTTCATTACAGCATTAAATAATTGGGTTCATTCAAATGCTGGGTATATGCATGCATGTGTATATATATAGATATATGTATATATGTATGTATGTGTATGGATATATGGATATGCACTCACTATAACTTAGGTACTGCTGTAAGTCGTTCTAAAGTTAAAAATCACGCTGCAGTTTAAGGTTAAGTTGGTTATCAGTTTTGCGCCGGTAGGATTCACCCACGACGTCGTACATGTGTTCCTCACATAGGTCCCTGACGAATCAGGACATTAAACAAGTCCCAGGGGGGTCGGTCCCGGGAAGGGAAAGCCGTCCGTTTTGGAAGGTCCGGCATACCGACCTGCCCATTGGGCGTCAGACTCCCTCTAGGGGGACCCCGAGGGGAGCTCTGGTTTTTCTTTTATTTTTTTTCATTATTACAAAGCGGTTAAACTTATGTTTTGAATTTTGCTTTACCCCTTATGTGTTTTCCCTTGTACTGTCTCCTCCCTCCCTACTCCTTTCAATCCTTTCCCCATCCAGCCGGGGAGGATGCCGACCTGGACGGAACACAAGAACTTTGCCGGATGGTAACACCAAAAACATCCGCCAGTTGAACAAGAGACAAAGTGGACAGGGTGAGTCATCAAACGTTAGCTTGTTACACTTCTCACACATTAAGTGATGGCGTTAACCATTGTATCACATAACGTTAAGAGCTTTAATAGCCCAACAAAGAGAAAAATAGCTTTCACTGACTATAAACGAAAACACGCAGATGTCCTAATGTTACAGGAGACTCATTTTAGCAAGACCGACGCACCTAAATTCCTAGACAAAGACTATGCCCAGTTCTACATTTCCTCTGCACCGGTTAAAAAACGTGGAGTGGCCATCTTGTTCCATAATAAAATCCCATTTGTAGCCCAAACTATTAAAAGAGACGCAGAGGAACGTTTTGTTATTCTAACGGGCACGATACGGGAGCAATAATCTCAATAGCCACAATCTATGCCCCCTGCAAGCAGGACGCAGTCTTCTTTGACGACTTTTTTCGGACTCTACGCACCGTCGCGAGGGGCGGCGTAATACTCGCAGGGGATATCAACATGGTCATGCAGCCAAATCTAGACAGGTCAGGGAATACGGGCGCGGTACATAAAAAAGCGGGGACCTCTTTACGCAAGGGCCTCAAAGACAACCAACTGACTGACATATGGAGAGAACTTCACCCGACTGATAGGGACTACAGTATACGTTCTATTCCCACCCACATGGCTCCTACAGCAGAATCGATTACTTTTTCGTCTCTTGCCAACTGGTTCCTCTGGTCTCCCGAGCTGGGATCCATGATATTTCATGGTCTGACCATGCACCGATAGAGCTAAGGTGCGAGCACATCCGAACAGGTAGACCAGGAGCGAACTGGAAGCTCAACGAATCAATCCTAAAAATCCCTGAGATTTATGAGACAATAAAGGAAGAAATAGTTCAATTCTTCCACACAAACACAGGCTCTGTAGATTCCCAGTTTGTACTATGGGAGGCTCACAAGGCGACGCTGAGGGGCATACTAATTAGCACCACAGCTAGAGAAAACGGGAAAGGGACTCTAAAATTATGACGCTTCAATCGAGATTACATTCCCTTACATCACTCCATAAGAGTAACCCAGACCCGCAAACCCTACAAGAATTGAAAGATACCAAAATTGAATTGAACATATTGTTGACCTCCAGGACAGATAACACGCTGAGTTGGTCTAAGAGGAAATTTTACGAAAAAGCGAACAGGCCGGATACTATGCTGGCTCGAGTGTTGAGAGACAGACAAGTGAAGTTTAATATCCAAGCTATACGCTTAAAATCAGGCACCCCCACGGCCAACCCTAAGAAAATAGTAGAGGAATTTGGTTTGTTCTATGAAACATTATATAACGGAGAGAAAGTGGCACATAACGCTAAAACGAGCGAGAAGCTGAGAGATTTCTTAGCCAGCTCAAAACTAGGGAGATTGACAGAGGCAGAGAGAGAGGCCATGGGCGCTGATTTCTCTATAGAAGAGGTGTCACAAGCCATCAAGGAACTCAAACCCTCAAAAGCCCCAGGGCCAGATGGCTTCTCGGGGCTATACTATAAGAAATTTGCCAAAGTACTAGCCCCTAGGTTGCTCCACGTGTTCAATGCAATATTAGCAGGATCCCCCATCCCCAGAGAGATGTTACAGGCGTCTATATCATTAATCCATAAACCAGGTAAAGATCCGCTGGACTGCAAAAGTTATAGGCCCATATCCCTAATCAATACTGATATTAAAATATACGCTAAACTTTTGGCCAATAGATTATGTCTAATCCTACCCAGACTTATACACCCAGATCAGGTCGGATTCATCAAAGGCAGACAGGCAGCGGACAATACCCGGCGATTTATTGATCTGGTAGAATTGGCCACTAAAAATAACACACAAAGTATGCTATTAAGTCTGGATGCATAAAAAGCTTTTGATAGGATAGACTGGCCTTACCTGGAGGAGATGCTTGCGGCATTTGGCTTTGGGGATCAGGTGAGTAGAGCGATTCTCTCGCTGTACTCAGGAACTACCGCCAGGGTAATACACCAGAGCTTTCCATCTCTCCCCTTTCAAATTAAGAGTGGCACGAGACAGGGATGCCCATTATCCCCTCTCCTGTTCGCTCTATGTATAGAACCACTGGCGGCGCAAATTAGAAGCAACCCGGATATCTCAGGGTTAAACGTATATTCTCATACACATAAAGCGGCCCTGTGCGCAGATGATATCCTACTAATTATCTAAAAGCCCCTCACCTCCTTGCCAAACCTATTGGATTTATTGGACAGATTCTCGAACATTTCGGGATTCAAAATAAATCAAGCTAAATCTGAAGCCCTCAACATCAATCTCCCTAGACACGTAGAGAAGTTATTGCAACTGAATTTTAACTTCCATTGGCAACAGAAATACATAAAATATCTAGGAGTCCACATAACCAAGAACATCAAAGACATTTACAATGCAAATTACCCAAACCTAATTCGGACGTTGATAGCTGACCTCCATAAATGGTCCTCTAAACAAATATCCTGGATAGGTAGGATACATAGCGTCAAAATGAACCTACTCCCCCGTATCCTATACCTTTTCCAGATGTTACCAGTGCCACTCAGACTGAAGGACTTGCTCTCACTTCAGTCTGAAATCTCTAAATTCATCTGGGGAGGGAAAAAACCGAGAGTCAACAAATTAAATATGAAAAGATCTGTCCTAGGGGGGGGGCCTAGTGGTACCCTGCCTGCTCTCATATTACAAAGCGGCCCAATTGTGCCAAATTGTTCAATGGCAATCTAATCCACGGCTAAAACGGTGGGTGGAATTAGAGAGTGCTGCCTGCGCTCCTTTGAAAATACGCAACTTGATTTGGCTACCTAAAACAGCGCGACGATCTGCTGACATGCCGCTTTCCTCAGTGACCAACTCGTTGTCTATCTGGGAGGCCAATAAGACTAAATATTCCCTCACAACGAGTAATTCTTCAATGTCCCCAATTTGGAACAATCCCAAGTTCGCTCCTGGCCTTCTGGAGGGAGATGCATCAATTTGGAAGCAAAAAGGTTATATACGAATCAAAGATCTGGAGGGATACAATAGCAAGATTAAAACGTTTCGTCACGTCAGAGAAGAAAAAGATATATCCCACTCAGAATTTTTTAGGTACCTCCAGCTCCGAGCATTTTATAACAAATTGGCCCCATACCCCCCCTGACGTCATTCGAAAAGCTCTGTCAGGCAGAGACCGACACAAAGGGACTCACATCACAATTGTACAAGGAAGTAGTTGATTCTGCGAGCTCTAGACAACAGCCACCGTCATTTAGAATCCAATGGGAAAGAGACCTGGGAGAGACATTAGAAGACGACGAGTGGAACGCTATATATCTGGCCACGGCAAAAAGCTCCATATGTACCACACTAAAGGAGAACGCATATAAGGTCCTAATGCGGTGGTACCTCACCCCAATGAAATTAGCCAAGGTCGTGCCTGGATCCTCCTCACTATGCCTCAGGCAATGCGGAGGATCGGCCGATCTGTTACATATGCTGTGGTCTTGCCCGCGGATCTCCCCACTATGGGAAGAAATTAGACATTGGATACAGAGGGTCTTCAACCTCACTATTCCCCCAGACCCATGGCTATTCCTCTTGAATAGACCACTAACGGGCCTGTCCAAAGCAAACAACAAACTAATAGCACATTTTGCAATAGCTACACGGAGCGAGATCGCAGCACTATGGAAATGCCCCGAAATTCCAAGTATCCCAAAGATTCGAAATCAATTGTGGTTTATCTGCCAGATGGAAAAGTTGACGAGTCTAGTTAACGACACTGGCACCAATTATCTCAAAGTATGGACGCCTTGGCTGGCGCAGACGGATATCCCCGGGGTTGAGAGGAACACAATCTGGCTATGATAGATGCAGATGCGTTCTCCTTTAGGAGTGGAAACTCGACTCACGACGACTACACAGACAAATAGACAGCCTAAAGAGGTGATAAACTGGAGAGGACGCAACCCACAAAGAGCCTTACTAGGAGCGGTGGAGTGACCTAGCACGAGTGGATGCCCCTCTCTCGGCCGCGCCGCCACTTAATCCCTCCCTACCCTCCCCATCCCTTCCTACCCTCCCCATCCCCCCTTTTTTTTTTTTTTAAATTTTTATTTTGTTTTGGTGTTTATCAATTTGAAATAATTGTATTATGTAAATTATGTTATTATCTTTCTTGCTAGTCCACCCAAAACAACCCGGTCGAGTAGGGCCCGAAAAACCGGGATATATCTCACGAGCTGACATAAAAAATGAATGTAATGTATACTGTATTCTGTATCACCTGTTTGGAAAAACTGCAATAAAATTTAAGTTACAAAAAAAAAAATGGTATTAAAAACAATTTATTTAAGGGTTGACAAGATTGACAAAGGGCATTTACGCCTGAAATGCGTCAGAGTTCGTTTCTATACCCACCATGTTTTTGGATGTCTCCTATGTCTACTCTTAAATAAATTATTTTTAATACCTTTTTTGGATGTGTTGTACCCTTATTTTCCGTCCTTGCATGCTGTTCTCCACATCTCTCAACTGAGGACCTTGCTATTGACAATTGTTAATGTCTATGTCATCTGATATGTAACCTTGTGTTGTATTTCAGGCTCCAGGTTGATGGATGGTGCCAAAAATTGGTTCCCAGTGAGGACATGGGATTTTTCACCTAGGGGAGAGTGTAGCCTGGCTGGTACTGGCAATCCTTCTGCCCCTCCCTGTCATGTAATTCCTGATAGGTGAAGGCTGTGGCAGGCTATCATCCAGGGTTTTCCCCACCCTCAGGAAACCTCCTTGAGTGACAGGGGTGGAGGTGGAACTTGGTCTGTGTGCAGCCAATCCAGATGCAGACTTTGTGCCCTCCCCCTCTGTGCTAGGGAGGAGGCATGCCAAATAACAGTCAGTTCAAGTCTCACCCTGCTGGGATTGAGACGTGCTTTCAGCCCCTTAGTGGGCTGAAGAGAATAGCAAGCAGGATTGCAAGGCCTCGATTCTAAGAAGAGGCCAGGCACCATCCATAGGTCTGGAACCTGTTCAATAATGGACTGCATTCACTGAAATAACATCTGCAGTGGATGCTTTACAATAAAGAGGATCCTGTTTTATATACCCCTGCCTGAGTCTACAGTCTATTGGGTAGGGATATGCTTGATGACTTTCACAGTGTGGACTGTCTCCAGCCATGCTGGAGCCTGCTGTGAATGGAGGCGTTGCACAGATAAAGAAGAACACAGCTTGAAGACATCCAAAAGCCTGTCCTATTTCCCCATACCAATTCAGACCCTCAGCATCTCCTGGAACCTAACAGGAATGAAGCACCACAACACCGGAAGCAAAGGCCAGATCACTCAGAGGGGGAGGGGAAACAGCGCAACACTATGGGGGTCATGCACTAAGCTCCGTTAAGTCACTTTTAGAGCGCAAAGTGCTCTTAGAACGTGATGTTGCGCTGAACCCGATGCACTAAGCAATGCAAACAGGCACTTTGCGGTCTAAAACTGACTTTTTTCTGGAATTTTTTCTAAGTCCAACTTTGCTCGTTCGTTAACTTGTTTGCGTTAAATTCTGCCCTTAAGCGGGATGCACTAAGCCACGCAACCTTAGCGTACGCGAAATTTGCGTTGATCAGAACACGTCAGCTCAAGGTAGACGCAATAAAAGCTGTACTTAGAAAAAATTATTGCTTTTCATTTTTGCATGCGCAAAACCCATACAACAGGCCGGCGGGTGTCCCCGGCTGACCCCGCGGGGGTTCCCGCGGGAGTGCGGGCGTCCTCGCGTTAGTTCGGGGGTCCCCGCGGGCCTGCGGTACCAATGTTGCACCTCCAAAAATAATAAACAATATTTATAACTAAATACACCCCCCTAACACATACAGTACAGTAATGGGCAAAATTACTATTATCCACATATGGATAATAATGCATTTGCCCATTTTAAATACATATACATTACAATAAATACAGTCAATACATATTACACTTACCTTTTACAGGCACCCACGATGAAGGCCGTCTTCATCCTCATCTTCATCCTGCCCATGTCCCTCCGATGCTGCAAAACATACACAAAAATAAAAACAGCCAATGTAATGTCCTCTAACCCCTTAATCACCATAGCGGTTATTAACCGCTACAATCATTATTGGGTTAACCCACCCTCACCCACCACTCGGGAGGCCTACATACCCTCCCCGACTAACTCCCCACCCTGTGAGGCCTAACCACCCTCACCCACTACCCAGTCAGGAGGCCTACCCACATACCCTTGGGGCCAATACCCCCTCGCCCCACCCCCAGTACCCACAATAAAAACAATACACTGCCCCACAATAAACATCATTATATTTATTAAATACATAACCCACCCAATGTGCCCCCCCATAAATACATGATTTATTCTTTTACATACAGGGTTCATACCCCAGGCCCACGGGAGTCCCCGGTGGGCCTGACGGGTCACCTCACAGACCTACAGGTTACCAGCATCATGTTTCACACAGGGTCTAGAGGCCTGTCGGTGGGTACCGCCAGGTGCCATGGCCCACCAGGTGGTCTCTGCGGGTAACCGTGGGCCACAATGGGGTCCCCACAGTAGGCCCGCGGATGTCTGGGGGCCCCGGGTCAGACCACAGGTGTCTGAGGGGTCTTGGGTGGTCCACCTGAGGTCTCCTCGGGCTTCTCACGGGAAACAGGCTGGCGGTCCACGGGGGACACCTGCGGGGAAGAACCGGTGGCCACACATCTGTAGGGGCACCGCGGACCCATAGGGACCACCCATGGGTCCCCAGACCCTCATGGGAACCACCCAAGGCCCCTCAGACACCTGTGGGTCTGACCCGGGGCCCCCAGACATCCGTGGGCCTACCGTGGGGACCCAATTGTGGCCCACGGTGACCCCCGGAGACCACCTGGTGGTCCATGGCACCTGGCGGGACCCACCAACAGGCCTCCAGACCCTGTGTGAAACATGATGCTGGTAACCTGTAGGTCTGTGAGGTGACCCGTCAGGCCCACCGGTGACTCCCGTGGGCCTGGGGTATGAACCCTGTATGTAAAAGAATAAATCATGTATTTATGGGGGGCACAGGGGGTGGGTTATGTATTTAATAAATATAATGATGTTTATTGTGGGGCAGTGTATTGTTTTTATTATGGGTATTGGGGGTGGGGGATGGGGGTATTGGCCCCAAGGGTATGTGGGTAGGCTTCCCGGCTGGGTAGTGGGTGAGGGTGGTTTGGCCTCACAGGCTGGGGGGGTTAGTCGAGGAGGGTATGTAGGCCTCCCGAGAGGTGGGTGAGGGCGGGTTAACCCCTTAATGACTGTAGCGGTTAATAACCGCTATGGTGATTAAGGGGTTAGGGGACATTACATTGGATGTTTTTATTCTTGTGTATGTTTTGTAGCATCGGGGGGACATGGGCAGGATGAAGATGAGGATGAAGACGGCCTTCAAAAGGTAAGTGTAATATATATTGACTGTATTTATTGTAATGTATATGTATTTTAAATGGGCAAATGCATTATTATCAATATGTGGATAATAGTAATTTTGCCCATTACTGTACTGTATGTGTTAGGGGGCGGGGGGGTTGTGTGTTGTTTATTGGGGGCAATTGTCCCAATAAACATGCTATTGTGCCTTAACCCCTTCATTGCCTTAGCGGATAGCAGCTATGGTAATGAAGCTGCATTAATGTATTTTTATTAATAGTGTGCGGGAGCAGGGGGTCCCCTGAGCTGAACCGCATTGATTTCTGCCTCAGGGACCCCCTGCTTCCTGAGTTACAGGCCCCGGTTTGGGGCATCGGTGCCAGTGTCGCCGCCATCTTTATAGAGCCCATGTCGCGTCTTGGACGCTATAAGATGGCGGCGACACTGGCACCCGATGCCACATACCGAGGCCTGTAACTCGGGAAGCAGGGGGTCTCTGAGGCAGAAATCAATGCGGTTCAGCTCAGGGGAACCCCTGCTCCCGCACACTATTATTAAAATGTACATTAATGCAGCTTCATTGCCATAGCAGATAGCCGCTACGGTAATGAATTATTGTTTATTGTTATGTGTTTTAATACTAGTGTAGATGTGCAGGGTGTCTCCTAAGCTGAACCACATTGGTTTAAGCCTCGGGGACCCCCTACTTCAGGAGATACAGGCCCCTTTATGGGGTGCCGGTATACCCTGCAGAATTTTAATGTCCCAGTCACGTGACGCAGGAGCTTTAAAGTGCAGGGGATACCGGCACCCCATAATGGGGCCTGTATCTCCCAAAGTAGGGGTTCCTCGGACCTGAAACCAATGCGCTTCAGGTCCTGAGACCCCCGATCATGTACACTATGATTAAAATGTATTTATTTAGTGTACGATCGCCTGTAACAGCCTTGCATGGAGATACAGAATCTCCATGCAAATGTTACATGCGGCTTTTTTTTTCTATCAGCTAGCGTATGTCAAGGTTAAGAACACTAGCAGGGGGGAAAAAGCAACACGTACGCTGTGGCTGTTCTGAGCTATTTTGAGCAGGTATGTTAAAAAATGGGCTCAAGGCCTTAGTGAATCGCGTCCCCGGCCTCACTTTTTAACGAACTTGCTTTTTTGGAAAATCAGAACGCAAAGCCATTGAGCTTAGTGCATAGGCCCCTATGTTTCCAGTTTGTTTTAACAGATTGCCACACCTCCTCCCGTATGCTCATGTCTTGAGCAGTGAGTCACAGAATAATTTGTTGGGTCAGTAGCTTCTAAAATGGGGACTGCGTTTTCATCTAGCCAAGTCTATATGATGCATTTTAGGTCTGATAATCCAATAATGTCAGCTATAACAGCTGTTTTGTTCCTTATAGATCATTACATAAGACAGTTCTAATAGGACACATCAGGGGGCCTGAGATAGTGTTCTTTCCATTCAGTGTAGAATCTCTAGGGATGGGGATGAAGTAGCAGGGACCTCTAATTCTGTTCCTCTGTACCATAGACTCTAAATTGGACACCACTTCGATCTGTCTCCTTTCTGACAGTGTGGGTGTGTAGGAGGGTAAGTGAGTTAGGAAGGTTTGGGAGGGAGTTTGTATTTTGTATGTTTGCCCACCATGGCAGCCCCTGTGAGTTTTTTTTTAAACTGCTAAGAGATTACAGAATTTAATGAAGGGATGGTTCCATAGGAACTGCAGCATGAAGAAGGCGGAGTGATAAAAGGAGACTAGGGGGTTCATGCAGTAAGCAGCGGAAAGGCAATTCTCGCCACTTTCCCGCCTAAAAAGCCTATCCGTATTCAGAAACGGACGAGAAAGTGCCGAGATTAAAAAAAAACGCCAGTTTGGCTGGCGGTTTTTTTTTTCCCGCCGGTGGTGGGGCGAGAAGGCACTTTCCGCCTAAAAATCCAACTTTTTCCGCCACGCTGTATTCTAGTAGAGGCGAGTAGCTAAGCGGAGCTATTTGCCTCTCTAGAATACCGTTTTGCTGGCGGATCAGCCACGCAAGAAAAAGATGGCAAGTTGCTGCTCAGAGGCAGCGGATGAGTGGCGGATCGGCACTTAGAAAAAATTCAGGCATTTTTCCTGGCTGGGATTGATGCCAGGGGTCTCCGGAGCTGATACCATTAATATCAGCACCGGACCCCCCAGCATGCATCCGAGGCAGGAAAAATGCATTTAAAGCCCACTTCATTACCTTAGCGGTTAACCGCTAAGGTAATGAAGGGGTTAAACAGCCGTGCCAGCTTTATTGTGGGTAGCGGGGGTGGGTGAAGGGGGTATTTGGCCCTTGTTGTTTGTTTAGGGCTTGTGGGGGGGTTGCGGGTGCACTTAACCCCTTCACGACCGTAGCGGTTAATACCGCTACGGTCATGAAGGGGTTAAGGCCTCCCGCTACCCACCCGCAAGCCCTAAACAACCACCGTTGGGGCTAATACCCCCTTCACCCACCCCCACTACCCACAATAAAAAAAAAATACACACACCAGCCCCACACTAACTAAATAAATATATATATATGACCCCAACAACACCTATACCCCCTAAACATACAAAACAGTAATGGGCACAATGACTATTATCCACAAATGGATAATAGTGCAGTTGTCCATTTAAAATACATACAGAACAATAAAGACATTAAATACATATAGCACTCACCCATGTGCGGCTGCCACGATGAAGGCCATCCTCATCTTCATCCTGCCCATGCCCCATCTGCTTCTGCAAAACAGACACAAGAATAAAAACATCCAATGTAATGTCCCCTAACCCCTTAATCACCATAGCGGTTATTAACCGCTACAGTCATTAAGGGGTTAGCCCACCCTCACCCACATACCCTCACCCACTAACCCCCCCACCCCTGAGGCCTAACCACCCTCACCCACTACCCACAAGGGAGGCCTACCACATACCCTTAGGGCCAATACCCCCTCCCCCCAACACATACAGTACAATAATGTGCCAAATAACTATTATCCACATAGGGATAATACATTATTTGGCCATTATTAAACACATTAAATACCGTAGTAAAATAAAGAAAATTCGACTAACCTCATCAATAAGAAGGCTCCGTCGCCAGCATCATCCTTGGGGTCCGTTGCCAAAATAATAAATAGCCAATACATATCAATGACATTAACATACCAATGAACCCCTTAATCACCTTATCGGGTACTAACCTCAAAGGTAATTAAGGGGTGAAGCCAACCTGCAATGGCAACACCACTTATGCATAACATCCTCAATGAATTAAAAAGCAATTTCCTAAACAAATCTCATGCAATCATTCAATCTGAAGCCTCAAATGCCACTTAAAACATTGCATTTACAGTGTATACATGTAGCATAACATGTAAACTACATGTACACGCTGCAAATCAATGTTAACAATACAATAATCTAACTAAAATAGCCTGACATCACAAGAAGTATATTATGTAATCCAATAAAGTCACCATCAATGAATTAACAGACATGAATTACATCCCGAAACAATTAAAATACCATCCATACCAATTACACAATTAACTATAGCTATCGTAACAGAGAACAAGTTCAAAACATACAAAAAAGGACACCAAAAATTACAATATACTAAAGCAAGCCTCTCCATAACCTACAGTACCGCATAGAAGCCCAAAAATTACATCTCTCTAATAATAAAATACATTTAACACACATCTATGCATAGCAGCATAGCTACAATCATTTACAATACAGTAAATCAAGCTTTTACAACACTATCATTTCTTACCCTGTATGTATATATCTCTCTAGACATACATACATACATACATACATAGATGTGTGTTAAATGTATTTTATTATTAGAGAGATGTAATTTTTGGGCTTCTATACTGTACTGTAGGTTATGGAGAGGCTTGCTTTAGTATATTGTAATTTTTGGTGTCCTTTTTTGTATGTTTTGAACTTGTTCTCTGTTACGATAGCTATAGTTAATTGTGTAATTGGTATGGATGGTATTTTAATTGTTTAGGGATGTAATTCATGTCTGTTAATTCATTGATGGTGACTTTATTGGATTACATAATATACTTCTTGTGATGTCAGGCTATTTGAGTTGGATTATTGTATTTTTTATTATTGTTAACATTGATTTGCAGCGTGTACATGTAGTTTACATGTTATGCTACATGTATACACTGTAAATGCAATGTTTTAAGTGGCATTTGAGGCTTCAGATTGAATGATTACATGAGATTTGTTTAGGAATTTGCTTTTTAATTCATTGAGGATGTTATGCATAAGTGGTGTTGCCATTGCAGGTTGGCTTCACCCCTTAATTACCTTTGAGGTTAGTACCCGATAAGGTGATTAAGGGGTTCATTGGTATGTTAATGTCATTGATATGTATTGGCTATTTATTATTTTGGCAACGGACCCCAAGGATGATGCTGGCGACGGAGCCTTCTTATTGATGAGGTTAGTAGAATTTTCTTTTTTTTACTACGTATTTAATGTGTTTAATAATGGCCAAATAATGTATTATCCCTATGTGGATAATAGTTATTTGGCACATTATTGTACTGTATGTGTTGGGGGGAGGGGGTATTGGCCCCAAGGGTATGTGGTAGGCCTCCCTTGTGGGTAGTGGGTGAGGGTGGTTAGGCCTCAGGGGTGGGGGGGTTAGTGGGTGAGGGTATGTGGGTGAGGGTGGGTTAACCCCTTAATGACTGTAGCGGTTAATAACCGCTATGGTGATTAAGGGGTTAGGGGACATTACATTGGATGTTTTTATTCTTGTGTCTGTTTTGCAGAAGCATATGGGGCATGGGAAGGATGAAGATGAGGATGGCCTTCATCGTGGCAGCCGCACATGGGTGAGTGCTATATGTATTTAATGTCTTTATTGTTCAGTAAGTATTTTCAATGGACAACTGCACTATTATCCATTTGTGGATAATAGTAATGTTGCCCATTACTGTATTGTATGTTGTGTATTGCTGCTATGTTTATTGGGGGCATTTGTCCCCAATATACATGCTATTATGCGTTAACCCCTTCATTGCCTTAGCGGCTATCCGCTATGGTAATGAAGCAGCATTAATGTATTTTAATAATATTGTGCGGGAGCAGGGGGCCCCCTGAGCTGAAACGCATTTATTTGTGGCTCAGAGACCCCCTGCTTCCCGTGTTACAGACCCCGGTTTGGGGTATCGGTTACAGTGTGGACGCCATGTTTATTGCGGGCACGTAGCGTATGGGACGCTATAAACATGGCGGCGACACTGCCCATCCGATCACATACTGGGGCCTGTAACTCGGGAAGCAGGGGGTCCCTGGTCCACAAAGTGATGCGGTTCAGCTCGGGGGACCCCCTGCTCACTGTACAGTATTATTAAATAAATATTAATGCTGCTTCGCTACCATAGCAGATACCCTGTAAGGTAAGGAACGAGTCTTTATTGATATGTGTGTTTTATTCATAGTGTAGATGTGCAGAGGGTCTCCGGAGCTGAAGCGCTTTTGTTTTAGGTCCGGGGACCCCCTGCTTCCCGAGATACAGACCCCTTTATGGGGTGCCGGTATCCCTCTGCTTTGTTTACATTCCACGGTCACGTGATCGGGACCTTTAAATGCAGAGGGATACCGGCACCTCATAAAGGGGTCTGCATCTCGGGAAGCAGGGGGTCCCCCGACCTGAAACCAATGCGGTTCAGCTCCGGAGACCCCCTGCCATGTACACTATGAATAAAAGTTGTTTTAAAAATAATTTTTATTGTGCTGATGTTTGCGCCGAGAGAGCAGCGGATCTCTCTCTGCTGCAAACACAACTCGGCAGGGGATGGCTTCTCAGCAGTTTCTCGCCAGGCAGCCGTCCCACCACCGGTTACACGCCATTTCATCAAATGGTGGTGGCTAATTCATTCGCCAGGGATTCGCCCCTTACAGCATACAGCCAGTTTAACACGCCAAAAACATGGCTAATTGCTAAACTGGCTAATGCATTTTTCCGCCGCTTACTGCATCAGTTCAGTAGCAGCAGTAAGATCTCCAAGGCTGAGTCCCTGGTAGTCATGGCGATGCATGCTACGGCATGTGCAACACACACCACAGCACAGACCCCAGTGGCTGTGTGTGGGGGGGCATGCAAAGTGCTGTGATGCATACGCTGGCAGTGAAGACAAGTATTTTGTCTTCCCGTGCCGCGTGGTCGGCACAGCCATTGCAGGGCAGATATGCACCATCATGGCCCCGCCCCCACGCGCTCCCCTAGAGCTCCCTTATAGACTACCATCTCTGCACACACTGCCATGCCGCCAGACGTGTGTGCAACAAGGAGGACTGGGGCCATAGCCTAGGTTTGTCTTCCTGTGATAGACAAATGATATATAAAAGTCTCTTGATGTGTCCAGTTTGTTCAGAATGTCAGAGTGTGCCTTGTTACATGACACTACTTCACATCAGAGAAGGTGAGGTGTAAAAAAACCTTGAAGTGGAGATTCCTCAAGCTTCCATGTGTACAGACAGCATGGTTTGGAGAACAATAGCGCTTTTTTTGTGACTTGTAGAATTTGCTGGAGTGTTGTGTGTTGGAAAGTATCTTTATCTCAGTTGGATAACGTAAACATACAGTGAAGGAGGGTTATTTGCTAGATAAGGAGGAAAGCTGGATGGTGTCTCTGTGAATGTGGAATATAGCTCCTGAGATGATTTCAGTTTTTACAGTACTTTGATTTGGTGGAATTCACTGTAGAAGACTTGCAGGCATGGAGGGTTTTTATTTGAAGGTGGAGGGAGAAGTTGAATCCAATGTGAATCTCAGTGCAGAAAACTAATCTTTGGATTTTGGATACATGCCAGCATCAAGTGTTTGTTGGTGAAGCTAAATCCTTGGGTATTTACTGTTCTTTGTAATTAAATAGAGGCAGATGGGGTTTCAAGCGCACATACAGTATCGTTTAAAGTAATAACCCAGTGAACACACTAGTTAAAAATAAATATATTGCAACGGGAAGTAGTGCAGCTCTGGAAATGGACTCAATCCAAGTCCAAACAGGTACACTGAAGCAGAGGATCAAGAGTGAAAATACCAGAATTTATGTGAAAAACAAGAAAAAGAACATATAGGCAATTTGGTTTAAACCAGATTAATATTAAGGCGAAGGTTCATAGTTATCTCACTCACAATTGAGACGATTATAGAAGGCAGTGTGGTTGTTTAGAGAAACCAACACAAAAGGTTTTCTTCAAATATTCTCAGAGGGCGGCCCTCAGGAACAGGATGAAAGGGATAGGTAAAATCCCATATGTGGAAAACAGAGAGGACACACAGATAGTATACAGATTGCTTTATATTCATGAAAAAATAAAGGTAATACACTTACAAATGTGCTGTAAGTACAGGCATTTGGAACACCCTGGGTCAGATGTTGGTAGAGGACTGCAACACTCCGTTCTTGATGATACACCTGTGGTGGTCATCCACAAGGACAGATATCCAGATCCAGGAAGGGGAAAGTCAAAACAAATTGGCCCAGAATCCTCAGAGTAGTTTACCACACATCTTGGGGGTCGCCAAATGGTCACCCTACACATTTCTCTCGATTTGAGCTTCCTCAGGGGTAAATTCTATTATATTCCTCTTCTTTGTAATTAAATGGAATGTTAATGAAGTTGTTGTATATAGAAAATCAGAAGCAAGTAAAAGGTCAAGTAGCCACCTTGGGCTGGCTCAGCCCCAATCTGATGATTGATGATGATGATATGTGTGTGTGTGTGTGTGTGTGTGTGTGTGTGTGTGTGTGTGTGTGTGTGTGTGTGTGTGTGTGTGTGTGTGTGTGTGTGTGTGTGTGTGTGTGTGTGTGTGTGTGTGTGTGTGTGTGTGTGTGTGTGTGTGTGTGTGTGTGTGTGTGTGTGTGTGTGTGTGTGCATATATATATATATATATTTGCTTAAGAATTTGGTTTGACAACTTGATGGTATTTGGTTTATATACATGTTGTTTCAATATTTTTTGCCTGTGAAAAGGGTTTCGGAACAATGTTATGGAAAACATCTTGGCTTTACGGTTTCTTAGTGTAAATTAAAGCAGCAGTTCAAGCAATATCCTACATATGTGTTTTTTTTTTTTAAATAAATCAGTTCTTTACTATGAGAAAATACTTTTTAAGACATTTTTAAGGTTTCTAATGTAGGAAGCATTTCCAAAATGACAGCCCCCTTCCCCTTCTGATAGGCTCTGGTTCTTGAGCCCCGCCCTCTCTAGCAGTGAACAAATTGTATCTAGTAACTGCCCAGTCAATCATATTCCAGGAACTACATTGCCCACAATGCTGTGCAAGAACTGAATTAAATAACCCGGAGCAAGCGATTGATTACAGGAGAACAGATCGATCTGCAGGTTAGCTAATCACTTGTCAGTGTGCAAATAGTATTGATGCACATTTTGAATGGGAAAAAAATATATTTTTTTCTAAAATACGGCAGCTTGAACTGCAGTTTTAATAGGGTTGAATTTTAGGGGATTTTTTATTTTTTTTATTTACAGTAGCTCCAACCCCTTGGATATAATCTGCGGTGTCCCGCAAGGCTCTGTTCTTGGCCCCTACTCTTTCAGTCTTCATCAATAATCTACATACAGTAAGGGTGCTACAATACACAATTATGTGGATGACACAATCTTATATGCATACAGCCCTAGCCTCTCTGATCAGTAAGTTCTCCCAGTTCCATTCCACACAGGACCTCATTGCAAAATTTTAGGAGGAGTATTTGGGGTGAAAGTTAGATGTAGCACAAGGCCTGTTTGTTTTTTATCAATTAGGCTTACGCCCCGCTGCCTCAGACCACGCGCCTGCACTGCAGACAGGCGGCGCGTGGAGAGGCACTTGACTGCTATCTGCGGTCTGTAGGGAGCGGGAGCGGCGGCCGGGGGGGCCTGGTTTGAGTGGAGTGCTACTCCCCCCCTCCACAGCTCCTGTCCAATACACCCCCCTCCACAGCTCCCGTCCGATCCAACCCCCTCCACAGCTCCCGTCCGATACACTCCCCACCCGCCCCCCCCAGCGGATGGCTGCAGCGGGGGTCGGTCTCCCGGGCTGCAGGAGGGTGCTGCTTCTGGCTGAAAGGTAAGCAGCTCCCCCCCCTACACATGCCCTCACAGCTGATCCCTCCGTCGACACACACACACACCTCTTACCTCTTGGAGGCTGACAGCTCCAACTCCCGCCGCTGCCGCTGATAGGCTCACCAGCGCACCACGTGACGCATCACAGCTCGGGATCGCAATTCTCTTGCATCCCCTGCTGGCTGACGCATCACAGCGTGTAGTGAGCCGTGCAGCGAGGGGGGACTGGGACCGGCTCAGGAGGAAACCCCTGCAGGTGAGTAAAGCGCACGCGGCCGCGTGCGCCGCTGGACGCAGCGGGACCAAAGCCTCATTAGGATTAAGCAAGACTAGAATGGTTATGCTTTTCCCATACACAGTGTTAGTATGCACAAAACAAACGAAGCTTCCACAATTAATGCACTCAAATCAAGTAGTGAAGAATGTTGAATGGATTAAAAATACTCTTTAATCAAAATATATAAATGCTAAAATATATTGTACAGAGGGATGTGGTATAAATATCCTTGACCACTCCCTTATGACACACCAATTCCTAATCACAGAATAATGTGAAAGTCTACTTTGTTATCCTTCCATGGTAAGTTTAGATTATTTTCATTTTTGTGTGTTAATACTCCCTGCTTAGGTCAAGAGAAAATGATTACATGTAAAGTGTTTGACAAGGTATTTTTAGGTTCTTTGGTAATAAAAAAAAATACCTGCAGCCATTTTCCCCATACTGTATATTAAAGTGTTTTGTGTGTTTATTTATTTAAGGTGTAAAAAATGTATAGGGCTTTTCAGGAATTAAGTCTTACGTATGTCAAGAGAACTATTGTATAAAGGCCAATGTGGAATCTCCTCTGGACGAACCTTTCATAAATAAAACAGGATCTCGTGAAAAATGTATATTTATATTTTCACTTTTTTAAAGTTATTGTATACTGATGGTCAATGCAAAATATATGCAAGGATATATTGTTTGACTGACACTTTAGTGCCAATGATTCCTGAAATCTGTTTCACGATATTGTACTTCCCCCCTCCCCCTTCTCTGCACTAGTAGAGAAAAACTCACAATTTGTGCCAAACAGTCTGTAATATATCTTAATATATTCAGCACTGGATATAGTTTGTTTGTTTTATCTGTGCTCTCATTCGCTTCTGTAGACTGAATTCCATAGAGATCTATGTCAAGTAAAGCAGTGCATACTTAGATCTCTGTTAATGCTATCCTTTCTCCTGCATTCGTGCTAGTTCTGATGAAAGACTGAAACCTCTTAGACAAGAAGGGTGAAATGCACCATATAAAAGTGATTCTTGTATGCTGCTGTTTCAAGGTCTAAAACCTTCACCCTATCTTTATGAGCTAAAAGCTATTTGCAATGTCTTACATACAGATTTGCCTTATTTATTCACTATAGGAGACATTAAGGATGTAGCTTAGCAGTAGCTGTTAATTGCTATGGCAACAGTTGAACTCTAAGGAAAAGGGGAATCGCAAGTTGAAGGTTTATTTTTTTCCCCTTCTCTTTCCTTCTATTTTCCCTCCATTTACTGTATCTCAATCTGTTTTTCTTCTCCTCTCAGCTATGTTTTATCATCTCTCTCCTAACGTCTTAATTTCTTTCTCTTCCTCACTAGTATATATTTTTTTTCTCTCTACCAATTTCAAATTCACAACTGTTTTTTTTTTCCTCTTCTATTTGCTTAACCCTTTCAGTGACAAGGTTTTTGCAACTGCCAGGCCAAACACATTTTAAAATGTTTGCTATACATTTGTTTAAGTATGAATCCTGTGAGCAGCTTTACAATGGACCTCTATAGGTAAATTGTAAATGGATCTATAAAAACTATAAATTGTCTGGGGGGTTTTCAGCACTAGTTGAGCTTTTCATTTGTATCTCTCTCCAATGCCTTGAATATCATTTAACCAAGGTACAGTGATGTGTCATAAATATGAATCAATAAAATAAATCTACTTATTTGTTAATATTATACGATATCTCTAATAAATGTATTTCCTTGCATTAAAATGAATACTACTGTAAATATCACTGCCCCATGTCCCCTGATTACAGTGTGTGTGTGCATGCGCGCGTGTGCGTTTGCAAGGCTATGCACACCTGACAAGCCAAAATGCCCCCACAAAAGTGTATATACTGAATATATTTGAAAGTACATGCCCGAAGGAATTATTCTGTGATAGCCATAGCTGCTATAAAAAGTCATAGCCCTCATAGAATGCCAGGTCAGACCAACCACATCCAGTGACTGAAGATTGAAGAAAGAAAACGTTAGAAAGAAAAAATGTAGACTAGAAGAAAGAAATATATACTCACATCCGAAGACTATTCAAGCAAAAGTGGATCCAGGGCTTTGAGATAAATTGAGGGTCATGTCACAGGCCCATTCATGGGGATGCATTATAAATAGGCCAACATGCCTGGATTGATTTTTATGGACCTTTTAATTTATTATAATTTTTTCCCCATTGGGCATTAGATTACTTTTATGTTTTTTTTTAATTATTGTTTTGTGGGGGCCATCGAGAATTGGATTAATGTTATGGCTTTTTCATGGTTGGGCATTGACTCGTTTTTAGAATTGATCAAGGGGGGTCATAGCTTTGAAGATGAGGACGCCCTTCATCACGGCTGCGGTACCTGTAATTGTGAAACTTTAGTCTCCCATTGAGCTGTTATCATTTACAATGGCTGTTTTAATATGGTTATATATTGTATTACAGCAAGACCCTGCTTTTTGGCGATACGGCGGTACCGAGAAGGGGGCCGCCATGTATGCACATGCACAGAACGGGCCGGTCTAAGGTCGTGCATTCGAAAAATGAGGGTTTTTCTGAGGTTGCGCATGCGTAGAAGGGCGAACACCGAAAATCGCCGGTTCCGCTTTCTGGCGATTTTAACTTTGCGGCGGGCCCTTAGAACGGAAACCGCCGCATGCCCGGGTCCCTCCTGTATTAATATTAATTTATTTTAAATGCTTATTGCAAATTGTTGTACTTATACAGTAGTTGTCAAAAGCCCTATTAGGCTAATAGGGATAAAAAAGCCCCATTTGGCTAATAGGGATAATGGACATTACTCTACAGGGTGTGATATTTGTTTGGGAGATAAAAATGAGGTTTGTAGTAGGTAGTTGCCCCAGGCAGGGAGGTTAGGACCGCAAGAGGAGGTGGTGGCAGGGGTTCATTTCTTGTTTGTCTTAGCAGTTTACTAGCCACTTACGTTGCCACAGGGGGGAGGTAGTGTAGTTTACCTCTAATATTAACTCCCTTGGTGCCTTTGATATACCTTAGTAGCCACAGGAAGCAAAGATTGCAATGTATTTTCTATTACATAACCCGATTGTACAAATATTACATTACCCTCACTAATTTAATCTCAATGTGGTATTTAATTATTAATTACTGGTTGTGATAATTAACGCATCATAACTCGATTTAAAATATCACACCTGGTATAATTTTACTGCAATCTTGATGACTTGCTACAAAATTGAGGTAAAAGCATCTAATTATTATTTATTATTTTTTTTCCAGGTCCTATATTAACTACGCTTTAACGGAGTTTGATGACTCCAGGGGGCCTATGCAGTAAGCGTTCATAAGCCACTTATCAAGAACTTATCGCCCCAAAAAATGCCTTCTGCTATTCAGTAAGCGGTGATAAGTGGGTGATAAAAGACTGAAAGTGGGTGATAAAAGACTGAATCGCCCCCAAAAAATTGCTCATAAAAAAAATCACAGAGGCAGCAGTGATAAGCCACTTATCGCCGCTTTTCGGCATGTTCATAAACTCGCGCAATTCTAGTAGCAGTGATTAGGCTATGAACACCTACCGCCGATAGCGATTTTATCACAAAATCCTCACGCCAGAAAAAGTTGGCGTGAAGGTATTGGAAACCTGCAGAGAAGCGGCGAGATGGGACTTAGAAAAAAAGGCATTTTTCCTGCATAGGATTGATGCCGGGAATCTCTGGAACTGATATTCATTAATATTAGCACCAGAGACCCCAGGCATGAATCCTATGCAATAAAAATGCATTTACAGTAAACTTCATTACCATAGCGGATAGCCTCAGGGACCCCCTACTTCCCGAGATAAACGCCCCATTATGTGCTGCCGGTATCTCCTATGCATTTAAATGTCCACGTCATGTGACCATGGGAATAAAATGCATAGGAGATACTGGCACCCCATTACGGGGCCTGTATCTCAGGAAGCAGAGCGTCCCCGAGGCTGAAACCAATGCGGTTCAGCTCAGGAGACCCCCTGCTCATCTAAACTATTAACAAAATTAAAATTGATACACATAACTTCGGGCGAGATTTGCACAGGGAGAGACAGCTCTCTCAGAGCAGCTCTCTCTGCAGAAGATACAACTTGCCGGGTAAGGCCTTTTCAGAAGGTCGTTCATCAGATCACCGGCTAATTGCTCATTTTGTGAATTTTGCTAGTCCGTGCGTGATCCAGGGGGAGCATGGGAGAAAAGAATATAAAAAAACACAATATAAGTGCAGACAGTTTGATACTGGGTGAATTAAAGTGATTTTTATCTTGGCTCATGAGTGTTGCCTACTCACAAGATTTAAATAGGACACAGGCAGTTTAGACACAATGGTCTCAGTGGACTGGATCTGTGGATTCTGAGTATGATGCGATCTTCACTCTCAGCCAGACAGCATATGTGTGGAGGGAAAGAGAGTATACATAGTGCAGACCAGTATGGTAAAAAGGTATAACTTTATAGAACTTTAAAAATGAACACTTACAATAAAAACATTAATTTCAGGCATGTATCACAATAATTGTGAGTGGAAGGAGGTGGACTGCAGATCTTAGGGCTCACCCGCCACCTTTGCTGCGCAGGTACTGCGAGGGAAACTGCTCCGCTGGAGGGTCCTTCTCAGTCCCTTCCCGGGTACTCGGATGCTGGAGGCTCCAATCTCCCTGGTGTGTGTCTGCTGCGTTATCCCCACTTCAGAAGTACGCCGTCTGATGGTACTCGAGTGACTCCGATACGTCACTTCCCGTGTAGTCCCGCTGCGTCACTTCCGGTGGTGGGCTCCCGATCTCCGTCCTACTCCTCTCTCCCAGAAGGTGGATACCACTCTACGCGTTTCGCCAAAGAGTGCGTGGCTTCGTCAGGAGTGACTGTGAATTTTGCTATGACAGGTAATCAAGGCTTTCTGAATACCGTGATAGCAACGCTCATAATAACAGTGATTTGAATGGCCCAGCAATTTTTTTATGAACCTTTAGTGCATAGGCCCCCAGGTCTCTATGCCTTATTATTTTACGGTATCATACCAGCTTGGAGAAGACACAAAGTGGATACCAGCACTCCTAGTAGGAAAGGGGAGTGGATGGTGCACTAGGTGAAGGTATGTAATACAAAGAGATACTGAACACCACCAGGTACCAGAGGAGATGGCGAGTCAAAAATGTCCCCAATTTAAATGCACACTAACACACTCGTCATAATATAAAGGAATCAGTATAAGGTCTAATTGGATGTTGGATCTACCTGTAGGCTGCAGGAGTACTGAGTCGTCTGCTACTGTAGTGCCGACGAGTATTCTAAAACAAATCTGGGGCAATCACCAACAAGACCCAGGTACATGCTGGGTACATGCTGGGTACATGCTGTAACATTTCAGTGACATTTCTGCAGACAGACTAATGGCCTATTGGATTAGCAGCGGGGGTCCTTGGCAGTCCCATTCAAACTGAATGGGACTGCCAGGGACCCCTGCTGTGTTTATCCGATGGGCCATTAGTCTCTGCAGAAATGTCACTGAAATGTTGCAGCATGAACCCAGCATGTACCTGGGTCTTGTTGGTGATAGCCCCAGATTTTCCAAGGCAAGTTTTAGAATACTAGTCGGCTCACCTGTAGTTGGTAATGAGACAGGAACAGGACAGGCTTGGACAGATCTCTGGGTTCTACTTACTGGGTGGTTTCAGCGCCTCCAGCTGTGATGAAACCCATGGTGTGTGGGTTTCAGTTACCATCACAGCACTCCTTACCCCTCCTGCCCAGGAACTGACACCAGACAGAGGTATATTTGAACTGGATTTGTTATAGTGATTGCTGCAGAAGCTCTTCATGGCAGCATTGTATCTCTGAGATCCTAGGACCTCTAGATGGTGCTGCCCCGATAGTGTGGGGCTCTGATCTTGATGATCTCTAGGCCGTCTGGCCTAGTGTGGGCCGGCTTTCCCCCGATGGGGAAGACTGACAGCCTCCCTCTCTCCTTGGGGACCAGGATCAGACTCTCTAACTTTTAGCTACTCCCCTTGTAAAACTCTGGAAGGGGCGGGCTCATGAACTGTACCCACCTCCAAGGGGCTGTACACAGGCCATGAGTCACCACTTTCCTTCCCTTTCAAGAGAAGCAGAAGGGGGGGGGGTGTCACTGGCCCATAGATTAACCCAGTACTGCCTGGAACTTAACAGGACTTACATACTGCTGCGGCACAGTTTATTCGAGCATTTGCCCGTTCTGTGCCGCAGCAGTAGCCTGGCGCGCGCCCGAGTGTGATGGGCGCGCGCCGAAGCAGCGGAAGAGCGCCCTCCGATCGGGGCGCTCTCCCTACCGCTGCCGGGTCCGCCGGGTCCCCCGGAACCCCCTGCCGCTGTCCCGCGATCGCGGGACACCAGGGCTCCCTCGGGGAGCCCCTGGACACGCGTGCAGGGGGCGCACGCTCCCGATGACGCGTGACCGCGCGTCTATGACGCGCGGCACGCCGAGGGGCGGCCACTAGCAAGCCGGGAGATTTCCCGGCTTGCGGTACCGACCACACTTTAATAAAGTGTGTCGGTAGTGTAGCAGATATACTATGTGGGAAAGAAAGGTACAATGGGACATACCCTGTTATAATTACATACCAAAGTTAAAATACAAGGGGTGGATATGATGTCCCACATCCAACATCAATTTCTGTCTAAAAGTAGTCGTGGATCCTATCTTCTCTATATCAAAAGCAAGCAATGTGTAATAACCCTATCAAACAGTGTGTATATGTTAGTAATACATATACCCAATCAAGCACTGAAGTATGCAAAAATTGGCACTCAGTATGTGGTCCAATAATACATAGGATATCATTAGGAGGATAATACCTCAAAGTAAATATGTGCTTGAACTAACTATGTGATTGAATTGCGTGCTAATCATACCGTAGGTCAGGGAAATGAATAAGGGAACCTAATCAGCCAAATTGAACCTACTTGGAGGAAGTAAGTTTCTAAGCCAACTCTCCCCTCCCAGGACAACGCTACAATAACATCTATATTTACAAATACCTGTATACAGTGGTAATGACAGTTGCTACTGTCAGAGTATATTTACAAGATACCTCTGTACTGTGGTTATAACGGTTACTATAAATGGAGCTGATTGTGACATCCACCTGAGCTGATACTGGAATCATAGATGTAAACTGGAATCATAGACGTGACTCTCTGATGTCAGTCCCGTGGTAAGAACGATATACTGCAAACCAAATCTATAGTGTATGTAATCAATACCGTGGTCAGAACGATTAAAGTGAACAGGTACAATCTCTAAGGCAATACCGTAATAAGAGCGGTTCAGTATACCGGAGCCTGTAATGAAGGCAGTTACGAGATCCGACACTCATCTGATATCGTACCATAGTAAGAATGGTTCAGCCTATGTAGACTATTGCTCTCTTTCCCAAGGATGTAAATTGGGATTTTGTTGACTCACCATCTCCTCTGGGATCTGCTGGTGTTCAGTATCTTTTGTATCATACCAGCTTAGTGTAATGATGGAATTAAATGCTACATTTTAATGCCCTGTATTTCTTGATGCATTGATACCAGATGGCTATACAATTTACATACTGTTTTACTGCAAAAGGTTCTTTATGAGTGATTCTTTCAAGGCTGAATGCAAAAGAGCTCACTATTATTTGCAATGCAAAACTTTATGTAACACAGTTTCCTCCCTCTCTGGAAGATGTACTGCTGCTACAGGTGCTTGCGGTGCTTGCATACCTGTGAGGGTCCAGGAGAGCTGAGTGGTCTGCGATGTTGTGGGGAAGAGGACAGGCTTTTGATGATCTTGATGTTCAACTAAGTGCCTCCAGCTTCCGTGGGCTCCAGGATTCCAGAGACAGTCCCCACCAAAGCAGACTTCTTTCACACCCCTTCAAAATAGACTGTAGACTCAGGCAGAGGTATAGAGAAAATGATGCTTTATTTGGCAATCAGTGCAGATTGATGACAGAGGGTCCCAGGCCTCTGGATGTGCTGGGCTTTCTGTTAGTTTTGAGGCCCCTGATCTCTCTTGGCTCAGTCAGCCCAGGAGGGACTGACTGGCCTTGCTCACTCCGAGCCGGGAGGAGCTGAACTCACACGTCTCACCCCTAGGAGGGGAAGACCTGCAATCACTACAATTTAGTACTTCATCTCTGAGTCTCCAAAAGGGGGAGGGCACAAGGTCTGTACCATGATGGGCTGTACACAGACCCTGAGTCACCACAACTTCAGTCACTCAGAGAGTCAGCATGAGGGTGGTCTTTGCCCACAGGATAGCCTGTCACAGCCTGTAGCTACTAAGGGCTTACGTGACAGGGGTAGAGAGGCAGTCTGGGCCAGCCATGCTACATAAAAATAAATAAAATAAAGTTCAGAAAGAGAAGGAAGAGCGACCAGACACTTTATTGAATCTTGAAACCATAAGCAGGTCTTCGGAGGCGGATATAACTAAACTAGCTTGTAGCATAAAAATACCCAAATTAAATTATATGTTTTCTAAGGGTACATAAAGTACTGTTCAATATATGAAGGTAGTGGGTGCTCCAACAGTCCTGGAATTATTTATTTCTTATCCATAAGAGAATCCTAGAAATATGGCTTATCTATGGAGTGGGTGTACTACAAGGTGATTGACTAGAATCCAATACTTCATAAACCTCCTGAAGGTAACAGAAAAATGATGGTGATACTCCCACTTCACTGCACTTCATTGGAGATAGTTGTATAATAAAAGCCCAAAACTCACCAAAGCTTGTAGTAATCGTTAAATTCCATGTGATGAAATAAATCTTCAGAATATCTTACCCACTCCTAGAGCCACTGGATTCTGTAGGGGCGTGTCCAGCCACAGTTTCAAATCCAGGCAGCAACAAAGTGTGCAAAAAATGCATAAGACAGCGGCGCACTGCCCAGGGAGACAGGTGAATACAAATTGAAATCCTTGATAAAGCACCGTGTTGTGTGAAACACGTAGGAGGGTTCACACCTCCTTTTTTGTAATGTTTGAAAGACGATAAATATTTTAACATTTGTATTCACCTGTCTCCCTGGGCAATGCGCTGCCTTGTGCATTTTTTGCATATTTTGTTGCTGTCTTCATACAGTATACTGTACTACTATTTAGACATGAGTAACATGTTCCCCATGAGAAACATTCTTCCGATGAATCTTTGAAATAACCCCTGAAATTAAAAGGATGTCCCGCAGTGACACACACACACACAACTATCTAAGAGTATATATGTATATGTATATATATATGTTTTGTTTTTGTATTTTATTAACCCTTATTGCAGCTGCATTTTCATTGAGTTAATGTGTAGAACATTATATTCTTTATTCTGTATTACAATAAAACTCTGTTTAGAATTAATTAAGTATTTTATATCATTGTATTATATATTGATTCATTATGATTAAATCTAGTGAGGAGAGATTGGCTAGGCGGCATGCCTTTGCACAGATCAAAACCAACAATGTTGGAAATGAGACGGGGGGGGGGGGGCATTGACATCAAGGCACAGTTCTTAAATTGAAAAAATTATCCAGAGAGGAGAAGTGTTGCAGGGTACATGCAACCACACACGCGGGTTCTCTTGATAAGGCTTATTTATTGAGCATTAAAAACATACAGCACACACAAACAAAATAGCTTCTCTTCAGCATACAAAAACAAAATAGCTTCTCTTCAGCATACAAAAACAAAATAGCTTCTCTTCAGCAGACAAAAACAAAATAACTTCTCTTCAGCATAGGAAACAAGGCAGCTTCTCTTCAGCATGCAGGACACAGACAGTTCCTCACATATGTACTTTGAAAAACAGACCTTATAGCAGTAATCTCTTCAGTTTTTCAGTCCTGTCTCCTGACCAGCTAGCTTGCATGTGTGTACAGCCTGGGGATTTTAAAACACCTTGATTATGCAGCTGGGGTCAGACTAATTAAGCAGCCCTTCTCAACTGAAACTTAACCTCATCACTGCTGCACTGCAAGCCTAAACATAGGTTTGCCAGGTATATGGCTGGTGATGTTCATTCACCCTGTCACAAGATGGTACATTGGTGGAATCAATCTTTCTCCAGCAATATCTGGATAAAAAACAGGTTCCAAGAGGCCTAAGTATTCTAAAAAAAAACACTTTTGAGACAGATATTGCATTCACAATTGAATGGAACTGTGCTCTTGAAACTTGTTCGTTTTCACTAATCAAGTTATTGATTACGTTTAGGGAAGAGAAACTTTTGTTATTGAAAGAAGAAATAGAAGCTGTTCAGGCTATTCTCAGGCATATGTGGACATGACAGAATTTATGCATATGGAGGAACTGGTGAACAGGAGAGTGGAGACATTTGAAAAAGAGATCATCATGTGAAAAAATAATAAATCATTGCGTGAGGATGAGGATTATGCTAATGGTAGAACTAGGGATTGGAGGAGGAGCACACACAAGCCTAATGGATGGGGTAAAGACGATTCAATATCCATAAATGGGATTATAGACCTAGAGACACCACCAGGAGACCCCCATCCACAGATACCCAAGGGGAGTGTGGGAGGATTCAGGACTACTGTACAAATACATTTTAATGATAAAGAGATTAAGAAATCAGTGTATGCATGCTCTACAGCAAACAGATTTTCTGCATTACAGACAGACATTAGCACTTCCATTGATCAGGATAGGATTGCATCTAGTGAGAGTAGAGGGGTTACGAGACCAAAAGTTTTTGGTTATGATGAACATGAATTATGTTCAAGAGGTGTTGCTGCACCTGCACCCTGTGCTTCGTCTTCTTTTTTAGGGAAGTCCCAGAGCGAAAACTTACAGAAGGAGAGAACCTATCCACTCTGGGACAAACATCCGACGCATCATGGTTCACAAATAGAATTTCCCAGGAGAAGAAAACGAACCTCAGAGGAACTAGAGCATGGCAGCGCTGCCAAAGAACGAAGAGGAACCAGTCAATAAGGTGTGATACACAAAAACATGGTATATTTAATTTATCTACACACCTATTCTCTTCACATCAGATTTCATTATTGGCAAAGGGTCTATCCTTTTTACCTGCAGTCAAACCAGATAGATTTGACTGATTTATGGATCTTAATAGATTCGTTCGTAAGATCACATTAAAAAGTTTTTTTAGTCTTAAAGATCTTCGTGACAAGCCAGAACAAGAGTTTAATACCCAAGAAGTTATTTTTATACAGGCGTTAACTTCTATACTTAGCAATTCAGAACCACTATCGGCTCTCCAGGCGTCTCCTTTGGTGGATTATCCAACAAATTAACTCTTATCTCATTCTGGTTCTTTGTTAGAGCTTCATAATATTAAGTCTGATTCTTCAAAACAAGGAGTTTTGCCTTCTTTAAATATTGTTGATTCAAGTTCTCCTAGTGAGTCTCAGTTTTCTGATCATCCTACCTTTCTTTCAGAACAGACTGCTACCTATAATGTTGATTTAAGTTCTCCTGGTTAGTCAATTTTCTACTCATTCTACCTTTCCGCTAGAACAGGGGTGGGGAACCTTTTGTCTGCCAAGGGCCGTTTTGATATTTATAAAATCATTCCAGGGCCATACAAAATTATCAACTTAAAAATTAGCCTGCTATATTTGGTCAAACATTTAATTAACTTACCACTAATGTGATGGCTGGAACTGCTTCTCTTTGGGTGACTGACTGACTCTTGGGTGGTGGGTGACTATGACTGACTGCGGGTTGGTGTCTGCACACGTACACACACACACACACCGGGCAGAGGGGAGGGAAATCAGATTCAGACCCACTCTCAGACTCTGAGACCCACTCTCACAGACACACTCAGACACTCTCAGACACACACACTCTCAGACACACACACTCTCAGACACACACACACACACACACACACTCTCAGACACACAAACACACTCAGACACACACACTCTCAGACACACACACTCTCAGACACTCACACACACACACTCAGACACACAAACACACACACTCTCAGACACACACACTCTCAGACACACACACACACTCTCAGACACACACACTCTCAGACACACACACTCTCAGACACTCACACACACACACATATATATACACACACATACACACATATACACACTCAGACGCACACACACACACACACACTCTCAGACACACACACACTCAGACACACACACACACACTCTCAGACACACACACACTCTCAGACACACACACACACACACACACACACATATACACACTCAGACGCACATATACACACTCAGACGCACACACACACACACTAAGACACTCTCAGACACACACACACACACACACACACACACACACACACACACACACACACACACACACACACACACTCAGACACACACACTCTCAGACACTCACACACTCTCAGACACACACACACTCTCAAACCCACACGCGCACAAACACATATACACACACACATATACACACACACACACATATATATACACACACACATATATATACACACACACACATATATACACACACACACATATATATACACACACACACATATATATATACACACACACACACACCACACACACACACACACACACACACACATATATACACACACACACATATATACACACACACACACATATATATACACACATATATATATGCATACATTTAGCTAAGCCTGAGATTCTCTCCCATAAACCGGGAGGTGTGGCCAGACTGACTATTGATACAGTACAGCTCTTCCTACCTAAAGCATGCTGTCCCAGAAGGAAGTTCCTGAGCTTGTTTGCCGTCACTCCCTTCCTCTCCTCTCCTCCCCCTTCCTCTCCTCTCCTCCCCATTCCTCTCTTCTCTCCAGCAGAGCCTGCAGTGGTTTGGGCTTCTCGGGTTGAGCTGACAGCTCACTGTAAACCTCGCACTGGCTGACCTCTGGTAGTGCGCAGGTCAGCACAGCGTGGGGGATGCTGGGTTGGGTCTTCCCCGCCCTCAGTCCCAAGTTGGGAAGAGGGGGGGGAGCGGGCTCCCAGGCATCAGACCGGACACTCTGCGTGCCCTGCGGGACTTCGGCTCTGCGCATGCTGAATCGCTGCCATTTTTTTTTTTATTATTTTTTTTTAAATATAAAGGGCCGGACCAAATCATTTTGCGGGCCTTATGCGGCCCGCACTCCGGACGTTCCCCACCCCTGCTCTAGAACAAACAGCTATTAAAGACTCACCTTTTGGCCCTAGATCCCTATTTTTTTCCATATCAGTCCAAGGGCAGTTTCATAGATACCTTCGATACACTGGTATTACAAGACTTGGAAAAAGTATGTTCCAAACCTATGGGTAAGAGAAACCTGTCCGGTTCTGAGATTATGGCTCTAAGAGAATTTAGGGATCTTCATCATTTAGTCATTGGAAAGGCAGATAGGGAGGTGGTATTGTGATGTAAGGATGCCTATGTAATCAAAGCTAATCGATTCCTGGGGGCCATTGAGTCTTACGAGGTGCTGAGGGGTGACCCAACACAGGAATTTCAATCCCTTTATTTTAAACTCTTTTCGGAAGCAAAGGATTGTGGGGTCATCAGTATCTCTGAATTTAAATTCCTTTACATAGAGCACGCGAGGATGCCTATCTTTTACCACCTCCCTAAAATTCACAAAAGCCTATATCATCCACCTGGGTGACCAATTGTGTCTGGGGTGGAGTCGATGACGTCCAGCGTGTCCAAGTATGTATATCATTATCTGCAACCCTATGTCATCTTGCTCAGATCATAGATATCAAACAAAAACATACCTCTCTGGCGCTGAGGATTGAAAAGATGGATCTGGGATGGATTGAATCAGGATCCTTACGATGATGTGAACCTCAAGAAAATGGAGACAAAAAATACATACACACTACCATAGTGCATTACCCAGAAAAAAGGATTGATAAGCAAGGTATATCTGGCAAAGGATCACAATTTAATAAAAGTGAATTACTTATAAAATATATATGTATGCACACATTGCGTGCTCACAACATAACAGTAAAATGATGATGACCTTAGTCACTATAATGACATGATCCTCTGCTGTGGGTAAAAATTGGAAACCTTCTCACAAAAAGTGGCTAGGTCTCAAGCCTTAATGTGGATAATATCAGAAGCATTTGGATCTTCTCCCATCTGTGGGTAGTGTCCTCCGTCAGCCTCTCAGCTTCCTGGCGCCAACTCCTCCAAATCAGCTGCCGCTCCGCTGCTCTGGTGACGTCACTCACTATGCGCCCACTACGGTGTCCTAGCTGTGCCATAATCCAACGCGTTTCTAGACTCGTAGTAACTGGTCTCTTAGTCGGGGATAATTATGAGTGCATAGATACTAGCACATTAGTCTAGGTTTGTGTATATTACTCCTCCTTCACCCAGTCTGTACTCATTCGTAGTAAGAAGAACCATCTGGCGACTCCAGGATAACACCTTATGGCTATGAGCCTGTATATGGTTGATAAGTGGAGCGAGGAAAAAGCCTAATGGAGGTATGGGTTAAGGCTGTGTGCAGTCCCGTTCCCAATGTGTGGCGAGCGGCCTCAGATGCGACAGCTAACGGATGGAGTGGATACTCAAGATGGTCCGTCCCCTCTGCTCCCGGCTGAACGTTCCCCTCCAGGGGTGAATGACGTACTTCCGTTGGGCGGCCACGATCCGGATGTAGACAAGAAGACAGAAGATCGATGCCAGCGCGGCACCGATCTTCTATCTTCTTGTACTCAATCATAAGAATGAGTTTAATTAATTAATTCTAGTGCCAATCATCTTCATGTTTCTCAATTCACTTGCCTCTTGGCTCCTGTTCAATCAGTTGTCCTTCATCCATCTTATATCATGAGTTTGATGGATACATGCATATTGCTATTTAATCATTTAAAACATTTTTAGGAACATATATCTATATGTTTTAGTTTATTTCAACATAGTCACACACTTATATATTTACCATTTTTACACATTTATTGTTTATTTTAATATTTATACAAACATTTAGTAATATTCACTATTGTATGCCTCACCTATATTACTATATTACACTATACATAGAATTTATATTTCACATATTTTTTTTATATATACACATATTAATTACTGGTTATTAATTAAGTCACTTAGTCCATCACTTTAATTAAAATTGTACATCAATCTTAGCACTTTTATCACATCACATATTGTTTTCTTATTCATTTATTGATAGATATTCAGAAAATTTTAAATTAAAACATTATATATATATATTTTACATATTTATATTTTTATCATAGTTTGGTCTACATATTTGTAGTTTTATTTGTTTGGGTCTACAGATACTGATTTGTTTGATCAGCTCTATGTGTCTTATTATAAGGTTTGTTTAATTACAATGTTTAATACAAGGTTTATCTTTATTTTTCTGATCTATTTTTCTGATTTAATTGTTATTGTGCACATTTATATTATGAGTATTATGTATATATTATTTGTTAATGCATTATTATTGATTTATTGTGTGTTGGTTCCGTGTTCCCCATTGTCCCAAATCCAAAACTATATGTGCCAGTTGTTTTATGTAATATATTTGATATATTATTGAATTTGTGTCTATGTTGTTTATCTCTCAGCCGATTTAGTTGTAGTCACTTTCATCCACTCATATTGGGTGGTGCTCGCATGAGTAATTATTCAATCAATTTGGGCTTTATAAGGCATGAGGATTTCCTCATTCCTTAACCTCTGATGAAGTCACCATAACCTAAGCGACGAAACGTGTGGTGTGTGGTGCCAGGAGCCTGTGGTATGGTGCCTTGTGATTACGGAAGGGAGCTGTGGAACTTGGAGGAGCGGTATCACTGTAGTCGGGGGACCTGTGTGCGGATGCACAACATTGAAGACACCCGGCTGTGAAGCAGAAATATACTACACGATTCCTGCAACGAGGTCTAGAGCACCATACCGGAAGATGCACAACAGGATGCATATTTCAAATGCCATATTTTACCGAAATGTTGTAAGTGACCTGATATTAGCTCATGATATTAAAACCTTAAACTTTTTACACTATGGAGCCCACGCTGTCCCTTTTTAGCTTATATATTCTGTAAATACACCATATACATTTTAAGTTATGGTGGGTGAAAAAAACTCCACTGTTAGCATATAGCCAATAAAGAATATCACTTGTGAGCACATTCACGTCTTAGACAGGTCTACAAGCCTGCCTTTCAACCATTATCACATAGCATACAGTGCTTCCACTGCAGTAAGGGATTCTGGGAAATGACCCATTAAGGTTGAAACATGTCTGTGAGTGGTTTGACTTGCTTTGCATCTAATCCCATGTTGTGCTTAAAAGCTGTGTGAACCGCATTGCATTTGCTAATATGGGATCCATGTAAATGGTCTTTCAGGCAAAAGGTGACACATTGTGTGCTCATTTGCATGTCATTTCTCATGTTGCAGACCTTGTCTAAACATGTGAATGTGCTTGCAAGTGATATAAACACACACATATATATATCACACATCATTGTATCTCGAAAGCTCGCACAAATAAAAGCATTTTGTTAGCCACAGAACGGTATCATTTATTTATTTTTTGATTTTATATATATATATATATATATATATATATATATATATATATATATATATATATATATATATATATATGTTGCCCCGTTACCCCCACCCTAAGTGAGATCTGGTCTGCTACTCCATTTGTACTATGGTGTGTTGCGCACCTGTGAGGTAACAGGAGAGCTGAGCACTTCCACGGTGATGTGGGGAATCATGAGGACAGGTTCACAGGGTATATTTGTTCATTGCTGTAGCGCCTCCAGTCAGCATGGATCCTCTGGATAGTAGTAGGATGGTAAAACATACAGAACACCTACAAGCTCAAATTGAACCCCCAAAATACCCACAACATATATATAAGCATATAAGTTTCACAGAGGAGTGCTACTGAGCATGGCAATATGTATTTAAAACCAGAGACATAACATAAAACACAGACAAAGCTCAGTGCACATCCAGAAAAACTTATATACGGTATAGTGCCTAAATATACATGTATAAATAACTAATAAATAAAATTATTTATTAGTTATTTATACATGTATATTTAGGCACTGTACCGTATATAAGTTTTTCTGGATGTGCACTGAGCTTTGTCTGTGTTTTATGTTATGTCTCTGGTTTTAAATAGTAGTAGGATGGCCCAGACTGACACCTTTATTTATCCCAAGCCAGTGAATCATACTTGCTTATGTTTCCATGGTATTTGCTGCATTGGTTAAGATCTTATTTCAGGTACATCTCTGGCTTCCCCTAAGATGGTCACTTCAAGGCTTGAGGCCTATGCAAGTTTCCTCCTTCATGGTGCTCCTCCTGAGGCCTCCTAGTGAGACCAAGGGTAGCTGTTGCTCACTCCACAGAGGGAGGAAAGAAACACACCCACTTTTGGGAAAGTTCCCACATTTATACACTGGGGTTTTGTTTGTAACCCTGCCCTATAACAGGGCAGGTCTAGATACTGACAGGCCGTCACATCCAGCATGTGACCCAACCAGTATAAACCCCTCAGGCTGACACTTTCTTGCTGTTGGTAGGCCCGCCCTTGGATACATCAAATGCATCTAAGGCTGCAAAAGCACACAAGCCTTTCTGAAGGAATTAACCCATCCACTGCCTGCACTAACAGGACTTACACTGGTAGGGCCCAGGAAAATAAGTAGCAGCCGAGAATCTATGCTACATTCTCCCCCTGTTAAAACTCCACCGTCGAGCTTGGACTACAGTAGGCATAACATCCCATAATGTAGAACAACCGTTAATTAACCTAAACACAAAATGCATTGACATCCGAATACATTCATACATTACAATACATATTATCATTACAAATATCGATCCCCAACTGGAACCTGGATCTAATGTGAATGGTACTAGGGCTACCTCAGAAGCAGTGGGCTGGATCTGACTTCTTAACGATATTTCCCTGACCGTCAGGTACTTTGACAGAGTAGCACCTCCTTTCCCAAGACTCAGGTATATACTCCACTCTGTCTAGGTGTATGTTGTTGTCCACTACCCACAGCTTGATTAAGTGTTTAGCTCTGTCAAAGTCACAGAAATTGGAGCTTCTAGTAGTGTTAGCTAAGTGTGCTACACTGGCGACACACTTTATTCGAGCTCGGCTAGTCCCACGAATTCGGGTATACCCGGGTGTATTGAGGTTTGTGACTGTTTTCTGCCTGAGTGCATTGAGTTATTTTCCAGGCAGGGATTGAAGCATTTTATTCCCGCTGGCTGCAATACTGCACAGTATATATATATATATACTGCATTACAATTCATGAATTTATGCCATCTGGTAGACACGCGAAGCATTGCAGCCTATTAAATCCTAATCATTATCATTTAACAGATCAGCCGCCCGTCAGCCAGGCATGAACCCAGGCTGGGAAGGCAAACGCAACGGGGCTTGTCAGAGGTGAGGAGCGGCGCATTCCAGGTATCTGCCAGGTACATACTGGGTATTTGCTCGAATAAAGTGTGTCGGTGCAGTACTATAGCTTCCTCCACCCATGCCATCCTGTGTGCCTCTGCACTCCTCATGAGATTCTCTGGGACATAAGGATACTTATATCCCATCTTACGAAACCTCATCACTAGTACTCTCTCGGCCCTGCTGAATTTCATTAAGCCCTTTTCTCTGGCTGTGCCATATAACACCCAGAACACTGACACTTTCCATAATGGTGTTTCTATGGTCTCTTCCCTAACCGGAGATATAGCAGTCCTGTACCCTGACAAATTACTTTTAGCTAACCCCTTCTGTACTGGTTCAAACTTATATTCCTCCTTCTGTTCTACCCGATTCCCCCCATGGCACAGACCTCCCTACAGCTGATACATGCATAACAAATTTAGACTGTTATTTAAAGAATTTTGTCTGTGGCAAACCTGGCGTGGTTCACATAAAGGACAGAGGGATTAATCTTTTTACTCGCCCCCCCCCATGATTCGTATTCGAGAATTGATAATATATTTGTATCCCCAAGTATCTTGGAAGTATTATGTGATCTCCCATTTGTTAGGACTCGATTATTCCATTGGAGGTTGAATGACTCACTATTGGACTACCCAGAGATTAGAAACAACAGAGGGATAGGGAGTGATCACAGGACCATACCAATTGAATAATGTAGTCAAATATATAAGTGAGGTAATCAAAAAGATGGATGCAAACTGTGAACTGAAAAGTGAATCAGAAAAGGGGGAAGGGAAACACAAAATGGATGTGCACCCTAAAAGAATTCACTTATATGCACACCAAATTAATGTAAAAATTAACTTTTAATAAATACCTTAAAACATATATTACCAAAGTAATGTGTAATGTGGATTAAAAATATATTAAATCAGAAATATCTGGCATCCATGTCTTTGATTATTGAGTCGTGCTGTCCCAGATGTCCACTTAATATTAGTGGGATACACAAGACAGGGGATGCTAGGAGTCAGGGTGTTACCCCCTCTGGAGCAACGATGAGACCCAGTAGTGAGAATATATAGTTGTTCACAAATAGAGCTTCCTTGCTAGATGGACCAGCACTGCGCACTGCAATAAGGGCTTCGGTGTGTTAAAGTGCAGGTGCCTGGGTAGTAAAGCTAGCACATACAGTGTAATGATGATACAGACACTGCAACATACATCCACCAGACACAGCAGTACTGGGGTGAATAGCACAGAGATAACTGTGAAAGCACCTCACATAGAGTGCAAGGAAAGCAGGCACACAAACTGTGGAAATTAATAAATAAACAACTATCTGCTAGGGTCTGCAAAGTTAGAACCAGGAGACTACAGACACTACATTAAAACAGCTCCAAGTAGGAGACTGACAACATTGCGCGTCCAACGCGCGTTTCCCTCCAGCAAAGGAGCATCTTCAGGGACAAATTTTACTGGGGGAGAGAGGTCTGAACCCTTTTATACCCCTTCAATACCCTAATTACAGAATCAATTGCTGTCAGCTGTTGCACATGCGCACTGATCTCACTCACAGACTGACTCAGCAAAGTACTCAAACACCAATAAATGCATTATCAGAGAAAGTTCCATTGTTTGTACCTTTATTTAGGCATATTCCCAACATAAACCGGCTGTTCGTAGAGTATTTAAAGCCATAAACCGTGATCGCCATATCCAGTGTCTAATGCGCATGTGCAGGGACTTAGACAGTATTTTCATTCTAGTCCGTGCGCGTCGCGCATGCGCGGGGACTTAGGTGTATTTCCATGCTTCTTCGTCTCCATTGCGCATGCGCGAGGACATAGAACGCATTTCTATATTTGTGCCAGTACATTGCGCATTATATCGTGCCACCGCGCATGCGCAAGAACTTAGAGTTATAGACGGTCTCCCCTCCGTCATAGTGCGCATGCGTTGGGACTTAGAAATAATTCCGGACGATTGCATACAGCGCTAATGCGAACTGCGCATGTGTAAGAACTTAGAATTTATTACAACGATCTTTGTGTATTGCGCATGCGTGGGCACTTAGAAATTTTTCGCGATTCCTGGTAATTTATATAGCGCATGCCCGGGGACTTAGGAATTATGTCAGAAACTGCCCAAACATGATGCTAGCACATGGGAATACAAGATTCCTCAGGGGAGAAGGATGTGCATGGATAAAATGATGATTAAGTACATACAAGGGGTACTGAGTGTAGATAAAAGATAAGGGTGTACAGAACCTGTGTTTCACATATTGTATTGGTTGACAATGCAAATAAAATTATTTGCAGTCCCCCATGTGTATAAAACACAATGTGTCAACTTTCAATGCAGTGTTGGATAAATCAATTAAACAATTTGACAAAGTATGACTGTATATGTGTCTGTAATTTATTATCTCTACACGTTATATATAACACATATACACACATTACACAAATACTAAACCCACTGCTGGGTCTAGAACTTAGGTATTATAGTCACTAGTCTAAATAATAATGATAATATAATCTATTTAATATTTCAATACCAAGGCTGGAAATTGTCATAGTGGACAATGAAAATGACACAACTGGATAACGGAGAGACAAGTAAAATGTATATACATAATGTGAGTAGATGGCAGGATACATATGTTCGACCAGATAGTCCCTTGCTTAAATGAAGGGCGTAAAAGTAAACCCCTAGCAGACCCTAGCAGATAGTTGTTTATTTATTAATTTCCACAGTTTGTGTGCCTGCTTTCCTTGCACTCTATGTGAGGTGCTTTCACAGTTATCTCTGTGCTATTCACCCCAGTACTGCTGTGTCTGGTGGATGTATGTTGCAGTGTCTGTATCATCATTACACTGTATGTGCTAGCTTTACTACCCAGGCACCTGCACTTTAACACACCGAAGCCCTTATTGCAGTGCGCAGTGCTGGTCCATCTAGCAAGGAAGCTCTACTTGTGAACAACTATATATTCTCACTACTGGGTCTCATCGTTGCTCCAGAGGGGGTAACACCCTGACTCCTAGCATCCCCTGTCTTGTGTATCCCACTAATATTAAGTGGACATCTGGGACAGCACGACTCAATAATCAAAGACATGGATGCCAGATATTTCTGATTTAATATATTTTTAATCCACATTACACATTACTTTGGTAATATATGTTTTAAGGTATTTATTAAAAGTTAATTTTTACATTAGTTTGGTGTGCATATAAGTGAATTCTTTTAGGGTGCACATCCATTTTGTGTTTCCCTTCCCCCTTTTCTGATTCACTTTTCAGTTCACAGTTTGCACCCATCTTTTTGATTACCTCACTTACATATTTGACTACATTATTCAATTGGTATGGTCCTGTGATCACTCCCTATCCCTCTGTTGTTTCTATAAGTGACTTTTTGGGGTATTCTATTTAACCCCTTCTAGGGAGTGGATCCATCTCGCATACGTACCATGGCTGGTTATTTGACTAGTGGCATGGATATGTCTGGCTGGCAAGATGAGTCAAGAAATGTCTTTACCAAAATATCACAGGGTACCTCTGATACAGGTCACGACATTGTAAATTATTTTCGTAACATTTCCCAACTCTTGTGTACTCAGTCCCAAGTCTGGTGGGAGATCACAAGTCTACAAAGTTACCTAGACTCGAATATGAACCCCAGAGGACTTAGATTGAAATTAAGTCCTGCTTATCACATTACTTCTCAGGATTTTATTAAAAAGTGGGAAAATACTTTGTCCAGATGCTCTAATGAGCTTATGAATCTCCTCATTGACCATGAGAAGTCAAGGTTAGATGTGACCAATAAAGATCTTGATGTCAACCTTAAGGACCTCAGTAAATATAATCAACTACAGGAATTTGAGGAGATGGAGAAAAAACTGGAAACTAATATGATCAAGTTCAGACAAGAGTTGAAGGATAGAAAACATACTAAATATTTACGTGACACTAATGATTACGAACATGGTACAGTCTACAGATACCCTATTAGTCTAGAAGAAGGGGCACTTATTCTGATTATTCCTCATCAGAGACAGATGCCTCTGATAGTGAACAAAAGGGCTCCAGACCAAAGGGCTCTAACAAAGGTAGAGGTAGCAAGGCCACTAAAGATACCCAGGTGGGTTTTTTAGCGCAGGTCCTCCAAAACGCAAAATCAGGAGGGGAAAAAAGGTCTTTAAGAACAAAAAAAAATCCCAATGCACCCACCGAATAACTAATAACTGTATAGACAATGATGCCCTGCAAGTTTTCAATTTGTCCAATCATTCCTTTAGTGACAGTCAACTTAATCTGTTAAGGAAGGGATTATCCTTTTCACCCACTTCGGACTTCAATCTATTCGAGTGGGTGAAGGATCTGAACCTCTTTGGCAGAAGGCTATTGCTACATAAATTCCATTCTAAGCGTATTGCCAATAACCCAAATGTACTCACAGATGGTATGACTGTACAGGAAAGACAAGATGTTGAGGATCTCTGTCAGTTGTTTGACCAAAACACTGTACCTGATAGTGACATAACTGGTCCTTTTACTCACCTTAAGACCAAGAGCCACTTTACTCCACCCATTACCATCTGTCCGGCTGTTGAATTATTTGTTGGCTGTGTCACTAGGGACCTTGAAGCCGAACCAAAATACTATAAGTCTGATAATAACCTCACATTGGAGGAAAGAACTGGCCTAAGAGATTTAATGTCTAACAAGGCCTACACCATCAAACCATCTGACAAAGGTGGTAACATTGTTATATTAGATACTGAAGCCTATGTTAAGGAGAACATGAGACTTCTCAATGACAAAGATTGCTATGAGATCCTGGAACGTAGTCCCACATCTGAATATAAATTAGAACTGCTGAACATCTTACAGGATGCTCTCGACGCAGACATGATAAGCCGAAGTGAGTTTGATTTTATGTACCGCAAGTCACCAACTGTGGCGACGTTCTATACCTTACCTAAGGTACATAAACGCCTACAGTCCCCCCCCTGGTCGCCCAATTGTCTCGGGTAACAACTGTTTGTCCGAAGGTAGCAGCATATATCTGGATAAGGTCCTGAGGGATTTTGTCATCAGCCTCCCATCGTATGTTCAGGATACGAAAGACACACTAAAGAGACTGGATGGCATCCACGTTACATCTCAGACCATTCTTGTGAGTTTAGATGTTGAATCGTTATATACTTCCATCATCCACAAGAATGGTCTTACTGCTGTCAGACATTTCCTAACAACTAGGGACTGTAGGTTCAATAGACACAACTCATTTGTGTTAGACCTACTGAACTACGTCTTAACACACAATTACTTTGTTTTCGATGGGCTGTATTACCACCAGACCCAAGGTACGGCAATGGGCACAGCCTGTGCACCAACGTATGCCAACCTGTACCTGGGCTGGTGGGAGCGTACCCACGTTTTTAATGAGGAACTATCTATGTACACTGACCAGATCTCTATGTGGATCAGGTACATACTGCACCGACACACTTTATTCGAGCAAATACCTGGTATGTACCTGGCAGATACCTGGAATAAGCCACTACTAACCTCTGACAAGCCCCGTTGCATTTGCCTTCCCAGCCTGGGTTCATGCCTGGCTGATGGGCGGCTGATCTGTTAAATGATAATGATTAGGATTTAATAGGCTGCAATGCTTCGCGTGTCTACCAGATGGCATAAATTCATGAATTGTAATGCAGTTTATATATATATACTGTGCAGTATTGCAGCCAGCGGGAATAAAATGCTTCAATCCCTGCTTGGAAAATAACTCAATGTACTTGGGCAGAAAACAGTCACAAACCTCAATACACCCGGGTATACCCGAATTCGTGGGACTAGCCAAGCTCGAATAAAGTGTGTCGCCAGTGTAGATGATATCCTGCTACTCTGGGAAGGAACCAGTCAACTGTTGCACGAATTTGTTGAGAAGCTGAATACAAACACGCTTAATCTGAGGCTCACCACCGTGCTGAGTACCACCTCAATAACATTCTTAGATTTGAACATCTATGTCGATCATGAGCGTAACATACAAACCAAGGTGTTTAGGAAAAGCACAGCAACCAACAGCTTGTTACTGGCACAGAGCCAGCATCCCAGGAGTTTGGTAGTGGGTATTCCAATAGGGCAGTACCTCCGTCTCCGGCGTAACTGTTCTACGATCGAAGAATTTACCAATCAATCTAAAGAACTTCGATCCAGGTTCCTCAACCGTGGATATAGCATCAAAACATTGAACAAGGCTTATCATCGGGCACTACACAGTGATAGGGCCTCACTCCTGTCCAGTAATAAGGAGAAGGTACAGGACAAAACAATCAGAGTCATTGGCACCTTTAATAAAAGATGGTGGGCCATTAAACAGATCTTTGCTAGACACTGGCATCTTCTTCAGGCAGATGACGACCTGGCGAAAGTTATAGGCCCTAGACCCATTATTACCAGCAGGCGGTCTAGGAACCTACGAGATTCTCTAGTGAACAGCCACTTCCAGCGGGCTAGGACCACTACTTGGTTGAGTCCCGTGAAAGGCATGTACCGTTGCCAGGGATGTAAAGCGTGCAGACACATCAATGTTGGCAAAACATTCGCCAATCATGACAACACATCACAATTCTGTGTGGATAGTTTTATTAATTGCCGCACCACAAACGTTATCTATCTTATCACATGTAACTGTAGTAAGAGATACGTTGGCAAGACTACCAGACAGCTTCGCAGACGTGTTCTTGAACACATTAATTCCATCAAACACTCTGCTAAGACATCCGTGGCTAGACATGTCACACAATGTCATGACGGCGATATTAATGCCATCAAATTCATGGGCATTTATCAGTTGAAATGTCCCATGAGAGGTGGAAACACTGACCAATCCCTGCTTCGTATCGAAGCAGAATGGATTTACAAGCTAAAAACTAGGAGCCCCAATGGTCTTAATGAGGGGTTTACTTTTACGCCCTTCATTTAAGCAAGGGACTATCTGGTCGAACATATGTATCCTGCCATCTACTCACATTATGTATATACATTTTACTTGTCTCTCCGTTATCCAGTTGTGTCATTTTCATTGTCCACTATGACAATTTCCAGCCCTGGTATTGAAATATTAAATAGATTATATTATCATTATTATTTAGACTAGTAACTATAATACCTAAGTTCTAGACCCAGCAGTGGGTTTAGTATTTGTGTAATGTGTGTATATGTTGTGACAAACGCCCCTCTTTTGTAGTGCCGACGCCTGTCTGGGTTCTTCCCGACACAGTCTTCTAGGGTTATTTAATACAAAAACAGGATCATGCAAAGTATTAAGCTGCTTAACTCAGGCTTCTGCCTGCTTTATTTTCATCCAAGTAATGTACTGCAGCTTTAACATGTGAAGGTTAGAGGTACTCAGATACTTTCATTCAGCAGTTCACACATTTCAGTGTTACAGTATTTCCCACATTGTTATTTCAAGTAAAAAAGAAACCAAATGATATAAACAAAATCCTATCCCTTTCAGGGATCTAACTACACATAGAATCAGCCTCTAACTGCTGCTGGGCCAACTAACCTGGTTCCCCCAGTTTAAAACAATGCCCTCTCAATTAGGGTTACTAGATACAGCATAGTCCATTACAAACAGTAATACATCTTTGTTTGGCTTATCTGTTTTGTGGTGGGTACTCGGACCCAGGTGTCCGGCAAATCCTCTGGGACTGTGATACTTGGAGGGGCCGTCAACCCCGAAACTGGAAACAGGGGAGCAGCGATACCCCCAGCCTCCAGGCTCTAAGGAGAGAGAGTGAAATGCAAAACCTCTCTGCTCTAAATACCTGTGCATGTGATTAGAAGAGCAGGTGAGGGAGAACTAGAGCCATTGTAATCTGTGGTCTGGATTTTCCATCCAGCTGCCTGAGTTAATGTGAAGCTGTGGAACGGATCATTTTTAGCTATTCCTGCACTTTCTGCTCTAAAATGGGGCAGAAAGCTGCCTAACATCTTTGGACTATGTCACATATCCCCCTCCCCAGCTCACACCTACTGGGGTGAGCGGCCATGGACCTCACTGGGGTGAGCGTCCTACCTGAAATACTTGAGCTAACTCCTCAGTACAATATTAAGTATTCACATGATACGAATATGAACTTCATTATAAATTTACCAACCGAAAAGGGCATTTTTTTTTTTTTTCCATATTGTAAGCTACCAATATTTTTTCTCTTATACTACAGCCTTGTAATCTTAAGGGCCATCAACCCTGTATATTAATTTGTAGTTTAGCTACATTTTCAACAGAGAACCAATATAACATTGTAATATTGACAAAATGCTTATTTGCATAGTTAAAACCAGAGACATAACATAAAACACAGACAAAGCTCAGTGCACATCCAGAAAAACTTATATACGGTACAGTGCCTAAATATACATGTATAAATAACTAATAAATAAAATGGTCTTTTAGTTTAACATTTTGGCCAAATTGTTGTAAGCCCTTGAGCCAAACTTCACGGCAGACCACGTTCAAGGGTCCCTACACTAATATAAATTCTTAATAACCTGTGCATTGCCAGGAAGAATGATTTATAATAAATCTGTCAATATGAGTTGCAAAAGTTCTAAGTCTGATTGAAGCTTTTATTAACCTGTACATTACCAGGAAAAGCACTCTGTAATAGATTTGTCACAATCACACTGCATGCAGGCAAGTTCCCCTGATAGTTGGAGATGCCATGGAGTGAGCTTTTAACCATTTAAATGTGGGAGGGAGTGAGCTTCAATTGGATAGGAGGTTGCCACCCTCCAAAACAGCCAAGACTAGCTGCACAAGAATTATAAAACATACAGAACACCTGTTCTGTATGTTTTATAATTCTTGTGCAGCTAGTCTTGGCTAGTCTTGGCTGTTTTGGAGGGTGGCAACCTCCTATCCAATTGAAGCTCACTCCCTCCCACATTTAAATGGTTAAAAGCTCACTCCATGGCATCTCCAACTATCAGGGGAACTTGCCTGCATGCAGTGTGATTGTGACAAATCTATTACAGAGTGCTTTTCCTGGTAATGTACAGGTTAATAAAAGCTTCAATCAGACTTAGAACTTTTGCAACTCATATTGACAGATTTATTATAAATCATTCTTCCTGGCAATGCACAGGTTATTAAGAATTTATATTAGTGTAGGGACCCTTGAACGTGGTCTGCCGTGAAGTTTGGCTCAAGGGCTTACAACAATTTGGCCAAAATGTTAAACTAAAAGACCATTTTATTTATTAGTTATTTATACATGTATATTTAGGCACTGTACCGTATATAAGTTTTTCTGGATGTGCACTGAGCTTTGTCTGTGTTTTATGTTATGTCTCTGGTTTTAAATATAAATTGCCATGCTCAGTAGCACTCCTCTGTGAAACTTATATGCTTATATATATGTTGTGGGTATTTTGGGGGTTCAATTTGAGCTTGTAGGTGTTCTGTATGTTTTATAATTCTTGTGCAGCTAGTCTTGGCTGTTTTGGAGGGTGGCAACCTCCTATCCAATTGAAGCTCACTCCCTCCCACATTTAAATGGTTAAAAGCTCACTCCATGGCATCTCCAACTATCAGGGGAACTTGCCTGCATGCAGTGTGATTGTGACAAATCTATTACAGAGTGCTTTTCCTGGTAATGTACAGGTTAATAAAAGCTTCAATCAGACTTAGAACTTTTGCAACTCATATTGACAGATTTATTATAAATCATTCTTCCTGGCAATGCACAGGTTATTAAGAATTTATATTAGTGTAGGGACCCTTGAACGTGGTCTGCCGTGAAGTTTGGCTCAAGGGCTTACAACAATTTGGCCAAAATGTTAAACTAAAAGACCATTTTATTTATTAGTTATTTATACATGTATATTTAGGCACTGTACCGTATATAAGTTTTTCTGGATGTGCACTGAGCTTTGTCTGTGTTTTATGTTATGTCTCTGGTTTTAAATATAAATTGCCATGCTCAGTAGCACTCCTCTGTGAAACTTATATGCTTATATATATGTTGTGGGTATTTTGGGGGTTCAATTTGAGCTTGTAGGTGTTCTGTATGTTTTATTTGCATAGTTAAGTGTCCGTGACATAGTCCACACGTGTAATAAAAAAATTAAATCGGTCAGTTCCCCCAAACATTTTTTTTTTTTTTTTTTGACTTCCAGTCTATTGCATCCTTTGACTTTATTTCATAGCCCGCTGCAACCTGCAAATGACTGGACTGTTTCTTTAGCTTCTGATGAGACCCTTGGACCAGATTCTCCTTGGCTCCACAGTGTGGTCCAGATTGGTGAGATATGGAACTATTCAGGCGCCGTGTTAACCTTCGTTGTTTTTTCTTTTCAATCTTTGATTTCCCTTTTGTGGCCATTACCAGGCCTTTGGGTTTTGGAGACCTAGTTGCCTCTGTACAAACGTAGTCCATATTAACCACGTCATCAGGATCTGTCAACAAGTTTGTGTTTTCAGGAACTGCCACCCACTTGGCTAAAACATCTTCTGTGGTGTCCTGGGTATGTCCACTAGTTTGATAATCTTCTGGACAACGTAAATGAAATTGAGGATCTGGATTTTTGAATTCCAGATCAGGGAGTATATTCTCAGGAGGGTGCCTATCTGTTTCTGGAATAACAGCAGCACAATCAAAGTCAATTCTTTCTCCTTCCTCTTTGTCATCAGTGAGGGCATTGAGTTTACTTTCCCTGGTCTCCTTTTGTGACCGTGTCTCTTTTAGCCTTGGAATCTCTTTCTCCAACTTCATCTTTATAGCAAATCGTAATATTGCAACAGCATTGAAGATACACGTATAGGAACGTACAGCTTGCTTGGTTAGGAGGTAGGATTGATAGCCCGACTGAACCACTTAAGCCGCTTCTCCCATGTCCGTCATCTGTTTCAGAGCGAGGTTTAACTCTGTTTCATTTTCTCTATTCTTGACCTGCAGCTGCAGGTGCTCCTTCCGGGTCTTGTCCAGCTCCAGCTGCAGCCGGGCCCCCTCATTTGCCGTGTGGTCCAGCTGCTTGTAGATATCGGCCATCTCGCTTTTATAGCGCAGTGTCAGGCAAACCACCTGACGGACGGACACCTCTATCTTGGCGCACTGTATCTCGCGCTCAGCCATCTGCTTCTGCAGCTCTTCAACCTGATCATGCCAGACCTCCCTCAGGGTCTTCACCTCTTTCTGGTGCTTGCTCTGGGTTTGCATCAGCGCCTCCATTTTTTGGAGCTCTGCAGTTTGTGTCGCCTGGATCGCCGCTGATTCTGTATTCTGCAGTGCTTCCTGCATTTCTAACTTTTCCTGGATCAATTGCTTCTCCACTTTTCCTGCTTGGTGAAGCTTCTCATCACCTTCACTGATCTGGTCAGTCAAGTCTGAATTTTTCTGTGTCAGACTTACATTCTCTCTTTTTACAGTCTCTAAATTACTCAGGGTATTCTCATAGGTTTCCTTCAATGTACACAGCTCTGTGCTGCGAGCGTAGACCTCATGGCGTGAGAGTTCCAGCTCTGCTTTAAGCGCGCTAGCCTCTTGCCGAGAAACCCCCAACTCTGTGATGAAGTTTTGCACATCTTTCTGGGACATCTCATAGCATAGTTTCCAGTCAGTTCTTGTTTTCTTTGATTCGCTTGGCTCTCTGCCTATGATGGTAGCAGTAGCCTTTGTCATCTCTAGGCGTGTCGTCATTCCTGGGACGATTGCGCCAGGCCCTATGGGCTGTTGCTCATCTCGGCGCCTTTCTGACGCATGTCCTGACAGTGCAGGTTCAAGTGGCTCGGTCACTTCCCCTGTGACTTGAGGAACAGTTTTCTTTCTTTTTGCTTTATTAGCTCCAGAGATATCAGTGGTCCTGGGCACACACTCACTGTTATCAGCTTCCACATCTTGCTTGCACACACAGGGCTTTGCTTGCTTTTGCAGCTGTTTGTCTTTGAAAATTTTGGGGCACACATCTTCCATGTGACCTACTTCACGACAGGCCCAGCATACTAAATTCATCTGTGGATACGGCTCTCCTCCAGGGTCGTGATCATAGTATGGCCTGAAGGGACACTGTGTTGTATGGTTACGTACATTACACAACAAACATTTCACGTCGGCCATTTTAGAAACCCGGCAGGGACAATTTGCTAGCTGCAATTTCACTCACTTCAGCAACTTGCATACAGCACTTGCTAGCTGCAAATTCACTCACTTCAGCAAAAGGCATTAGCTTTACAAACAGCACTTGATAGATGCAATTTTTTTTTTTTTTTCTCTTCAGCAAAACATTTTGGTTTTCTGTTTGGGTTCAGGGTGCTATTGCATCCACACTTCGCACATTCTCTGTGTATGCTAGAAGCACAACTGATATACCCAGTGGGACAGACTTCACTCATAGCATCTGTACTTTAGTTCAGCTGGGCGGCCATTTTAAACCCCCGCATTTATTTGCAAACCCACAGACTTTTTAGTGTCGACCCGCATTCTCCACCATATGTGACAAACGCCCCTCTTTTGTAGTGCCGACGCCTGTCTGGGTTCTTCCCGACACAGTCTTCTAGGGTTATTTAATACAAAAACAGGATCATGCAAAGTATTAAGCTGCTTAACTCAGGCTTCTGCCGGCTTTATTTTCATCCAAGTAATGTACTGCAGCTTTAACATGTGAAGGTTAGAGGTACTCAGATACTTTCATTCAGCAGTTCACACATTTCAGTGTTACAGTATTTCCCACATTGTTATTTCAAGTAAAAAAGAAACCAAATGATATAAACAAAATCCTATCCCTTTCAGGGATCTAACTACACATAGAATCAGCCTCTAACTGCTGCTGGGCCAACTAACCTGGTTCCCCCAGTTTAAAACAATGCCCTCTCAATTAGGGTTACTAGATACAGCATAGTCCATTACAAACAGTAATACATCTTTGTTTGGCTTATCTGTTTTGTGGTGGGTACTCGGACCCAGGTGTCCGGCAAATCCTCTGGGACTGTGATACTTGGAGGGGCCGTCAACCCCGAAACTGGAAACAGGGGAGCAGCGATACCCCCAGCCTCCAGGCTCTAAGGAGAGAGAGTGAAATGCAAAACCTCTCTGCTCTAAATACCTGTGCATGTGATTAGAAGAGCAGGTGAGGGAGAACTAGAGCCATTGTAATCTGTGGTCTGGATTTTCCATCCAGCTGCCTGAGTTAATGTGAAGCTGTGGAACGGATCATTTTTAGCTATTCCCGCACTTTCTGCTCTAAAATGGGGCAGAAAGCTGCCTAACATCTTTGGACTATGTCACAATGTGTTATATATAACGTGTAGAGATAATAAATTACAGACACATATACAGTCATACTTTGTCAAATTGTTTAATTGATTTTCCAACACTGCATTGAAAGTTGACACATTGTGTTTTATACACATGGGGGACTGCAAATAATTTTATTTGCATTGTCAACCAATACAATATGTGAAACACAGGTTCTGTACACCCTTATCTTTTATCTACACTCAGTACCCCTTGTATGTACTTAATCATAATTTTATCCATGCACATCCTTCTCCCCTGAGGAATCTTGTATTCCCATGTGCTAGCATCATGTTTGGGCAGTTTCTGACATAATTCCTAAGTCCCCGGGCATGCGCTATATAAATTACCAGGAATCGCGAAAAATTTCTAAGTGCCCACGCATGCGCAATACACAAAGATCGTTGTAATAAATTCTAAGTTCTTACACATGCGCAGTTCGCATTAGCGCTGTATGCAATCGTCCGGAATTATTTCTAAGTCCCAACGCATGCGCACTATGACGGAGGGGAGACCGTCTATAACTCTAAGTTCTTGCGCATGCGCGGTGGCACGATATAATGCGCAATGTACTGGCACAAATATAGAAATGCGTTCTATGTCCTCGCGCATGCGCAATGGAGACGAAGAAGCATGGAAATACACCTAAGTCCCCGCGCATGCGCGACGCGCACGGACTAGAATGAAAATACTGTCTAAGTCCCTGCACATGCGCATTAGACACTGGATATGGCGATCACGGTTTATGGCTTTAAATACTCTACGAACAGACGGTTTATGTTGGGAATATGCCTAAATAAAGGTACAAACAATGGAACTTTCTCTGATAATTCATTTATTGGTGTTTGAGTACTTTGCTGAGTCAGTCTGTGAGTGAGATCAGTGCGCATGTGCAACAGCTGACAGCAATTGATTCTGTAATTAGGGTATTGAAGGGGTATAAAAGGGTTCAGACCTCTCTCCCCCAGTAAAATTTGTCCCTGAAGATGCTCCTTTGCTGGAGGGAAACGCGCGTTGGACGCGCAATGTTGTCAGTCTCCTACTTGGAGCTGTTTTAATGTAGTGTCTGTAGTCTACTGGTTCTAACTTTGCAGACCCTAGCAGATAGTTGTTTATTTATTAATTTCCACAGTTTGTGTGCCTGCTTTCCTTGCACTCTATGTGAGGTGCTTTCACAGTTATCTCTGTGCTATTCACCCCAGTACTGCTGTGTCTGGTGGATGTATGTTGCAGTGTCTGTATCATCATTTCACTGTATGTGCTAGCTTTACTACCCAGGCACCTGCACTTTAACACACCGAAGCCCTTATTGCAGTGCGCAGTGCTGGTCCATCTAGCAAGGAAGCTCTACTTGTGAACAACTATATATTCTCACTACTGGGTCTCATCGTTGCTCCAGAGGGGGTAACACCCTGACTCCTAGCATCCCCTGTCTTGTGTATCCCACTAATATTAAGTGGACATCTGGGACAGCACGACTCAATAATCAAAGACATGGATGCCAGATACTTCTGATTTAATATATTTTTAATCCACATTACACATTACTTTGGTAATATATGTTTTAAGGTATTTATTAAAAGTTAATTTTTACATTAGTTTGGTGTGCATATAAGTGAATTCTTTTAGGGTGCACATCCATTTTGTGTTTCCCTTCCCCCTTTTCTGATACCCAGAGATAAGTACTTAAATTGGGGAGTCGTTTACAAACTATTTCCATATTAATAACGGATCTGAAGAATCAGGAGCAATACTATGGGAGGCTCACAAGGCCACAATAAGAAGACAGCTCATTTCAATAGCATCACATAGAAAGAGAATAAAAATAGAGAAACAAAACATTTTAACTGAAAAAATAGTACTTTTAGAACACTCACACAAAAAAAATCAGTTGAGAAAAGTTTATAAAATTTGAAGTCAGGCAAGAGTAGAATTTAAGAGCTTGCAATTAGAGGAGGTAGAGAAGGCCCTGAAGTGGACTAAACAGATTTATTATGATAAGGAAGACAAGGCAGCCCATTTGCTGGCAAATCATCTTAGAGGGATTAGGTCGAGAACTTTGGTCCCTGCCATTAGAATGAAAGTAGAAGAAGTGACATGCAATCTCTCTAAGATAGCAGAGGAATTTGCTCAATACTATATGGATCTCTATAGTCTAGATAACTTAGCCCCAAATTCTAAAATCTTGGACCCGTCCCAGATAGAAGATTATCCTAGAGATTGCAACCTTACGAAACTGACAGAGGAAGACCATCAAATGTTGAATGTAAAAATAACTCAGAAAGAGTTAGCAGGGGCGTTTAGCTCATTGAAGCCGTCAAGTCACCTGGCCCAGATGGTTTTTTAAATTTGTATTATAAAAACTTTACAGGAATCCTAAGACCAGGTTTATTAGACTTATTTAACGTTTTTCTTAGTGGAAAACAAATCCCCTCACAGATGACGATAGACAATATAGTTGTGATCCCTAAAGAGGGTAAGGACCCTCTGTTGTGGTAGCTACAGACCAATTTCACTGCTTAATAAAGATCTGAAAATATATAGTAAAATTCTGGCTAACAGGTTGAAACCAATTCTTCCTAGATTAATCCATTATTATCAGGTGGGTTTTGTGAGCATCGGACAACACAAGGAAAATTATTAATGTTATTGACAGGTTCATAAATCCAATATGAAGGCAGTGTTGTTGAGTCTGGAAGCGAAGAAGGCATTTGATTGGAGAAGGTGGGATTTTCTGGATAAAACGTTAGAGGATTTTTGGTTTTCTGGGGGTTTTTTTTTACATGGTGTCGGCTTTTTTCTACAAGTGGACACCGATTGTAACACATTGGCTTGAGGGTTAATGTCCTGTTCTGATTGGCCACCAGGATATTGCACCTCCTCCACTACATGCTTATATACTCAACTACATGATCAGTGTTTTAGACTCCTCCCCCTGAAGAAGCGTGGCATACATGCGAAACGTGCGTTGACGAGTAGTGACGTCATCGGACTAGCGAAATCATTCCTTACACTCACGGCTCGTATACTGTTTTTTTTCCTTCTCCATGTTAACTACGGTCCGCCGTGTCCTAAGACTAGCCGATGGGAGAGAACATTTGTACCGCTGAATTGAGCACCGGACAGCGATATGTATGCACTATTAACGAATAAGATGGAAACATATATACAGATGCTAATAGCAGACTAGAATATCCGGTGACTATATCATGACTACTGGGCACTAATAATTATGTATATCCACAAATACTGCCATCCGTGTCCTTATATACCTTTGACTACCTACTTATGAGTATAACTTCTTACTTATTTATTGTATGAGAGATCAGTCATATTATGTACATATAAACTAAGTGATTGGTGACTGTATACAATACTATGCATGGCTAAGCAAATCTCTGAGTATTAACTCTTTACCCACTGTATCATATCTCAGTCACCTGGTGTGTACCTAACTAACTACTTATGTTGTACCTATAAATTAATTGTAATAAAATATTATTATTTGTTTGTTTTTAACATTCTTGATCCTTACAGTCACTTTGACTGCCACTCCCAGACAAACTATCTGGTGGGCCATTGTTGTCCGATACTTTCGTTCATACGCATCGAGTGCAGCAACTGGGGACGCTTTCGATCCTATTTGGATCAACTCTGTAGAACTCAATATCTTCCCCTATTGCACCATGTTCTATTTACCTTATATTACCTACTATGGGGACTTAGCATACGGCGAGCGGTCCGACCTACCCCCTTTGCATTTAATCATAACATTACCTGACAGGATAGCTGGATGTGTTTCCTACACGAACACGTGTTGATGCTCATCAGCCTGCCAAAATTACAAAACAAGAATACAAACAAGAATTAAACAATGACTAAAGAATTACTTTTTGAAATAATACAATCTTCTTTAACCAACATCTTTTTCTTGCTGTCTCTTTTACGGTACATGTTCAAATGTTAAATAGTTGTGAGAATGCTATTTAGAAAAGGAAATACTGTGCATGCATGAATTACAGTACATTGTCGCTTTATGTGTTACCTGCACTAACATGGAGTTGTTAGCTTGCAAACCTACAAAACAAGAATTAAACAATGACCACAATAAAGTACCTAATTAAAAACAAAATCTGTCAAATTGAAATTATTAGATACAGTACATTTTTTTTTTAAACTGTTTAGTCAGTTCATAAATTCATCTTCTTCACTCGGAAGACTCCAGACCACAATCCTCTGACGCCATAAATGTGTATTGTTTTGTATTTCACGTCTTGAATTGGACAGCAGAGTTTAAACTGCTTCTTCAGTTCATCTATAATGGCTTTCTTCAAATTGTTGGTAATCGCTTTCTTATCCCGGGAGCTATCATAGTTGACTTGTTTGGACCACTCGGAATATTGATCAAAACTCACATGGTGTTTGTGTAACACTGCTGACTGCAGAACAGGTTACAGACCCACAGGCCAGAGGTAGGGAGTAGGTACACCAACCTTGGCCTGGTTTCTGAAGCCTGGGATGAAAGGGAAGACAGGTCCAGTTCCGAGGAAGGTGCAGGCACAGGCACGGGAAGACTCAGGACTCAGGTACAATGCAGGGGGAACCGGATTGGAACAAAGCAGGAACAACGCATGAGGTAATCCGGTCCAGGCAGGGGTCAAGACAAAAAGGATTAAGGCATAGAGTACTTAACTACTTTGCACGAGTAAAGACAAGTTTCAACTGCCTGCTATTTAAAGGCCAGAGGCAGCTGCAGGCAATGAGAGCCAGAAAGAGGTTTACTTCCTGTCAGGGGGGTAAGGGCAGGATTTGCAGGCAGTTAGATGGCCTTACTTGCTTAAGTGGGATTGAAGTCACTTCCTGTTGGGAACTGAGGGCAGAATTTTCCAGGAAGTGAGATGGTCCCGATTGCTGCAGTGAGGATGATGTCACTTCATGGTGGCAGCCATCTTAGGTATCGAACAGATACCTTATAGTATCCCCCCCTTCAGGATCGAACTCTGGATGATCCACTATAGGGTTGCGGGAAACAACCAAGAGAGTTCTTACCTAGGCAGCATGCAAGGCTGGTTTCCGGGTAGATTTCCATGGAGAGGTCAGAAGAGAGTCCAAGCTGCGGTCAAGGTAAGGCACGCAGAACAGGAACTATGAACAGGCATTAAAAACAGAACAACCTAGAAACTCATAGAAACAGAACTCCATGGTTTGGTGCTATCCGGAGGATGTCAAGCCTTCTTAAAGGCAGAGTGCCAGTAACCTCAAAGACAGCCGAATCCTCAGGGAGAGCGGAAGTGAGAAGCAGCACTATATGCAAATTAAGGGTTCTTTAGTTAAATGCTTTGGCCAAAGGATTATAAGCCTGCTACCATGTCACGGTAAACCCTTTTCAGTAGGTCCTACACTACGCACAAATGTTTTTGATCACTCTCTAATGGAGGGAGAAATGTCCCAATATCCAGATAGCAAGAAGAGGTCAAGCAGGGGTCCATGTGGAAGTCCAGGCAGGATAAAACATGCAATAACCAGGAAAAAAAAGGGAAAGTCAGGGATCCAGGCAAGAAACATCCAGGGTGCAAGGCACTAGAAAATGGGCGCTGGCCACGTCAAGGGCCCCATAGCACCCCTCCCTTCAGGAGAAACCTCTGGGCGATCCAAGGTGGGAGGGGGTCGGTGTTCCCTACCTCTTCAGGGTCCATTGCGTGGCCCGTGCAATGTGTAACGCTGCTGACTGCAGAACAGGATACAGACCCGCAGGGCAGAGGTAGGGAGTAGGTACACTGACCTTGGCCTGGGATCTGAAGCCTTGGATGCAAGGGAAGACAGGTCCGGTTCCAGCTAAGGTGCAGGCACAGGCAAGGGGAAGACTCAGGACTCAGGAACGGACTCAGGAACAACAGGAACAACGCAGGGGTAACCGGACTGGAACAAAGCAGGAACAATGCAGGAGGTAATCCGGTCCAGGCAGGGGTCAAGACAAACAGGATCAAGGCATAGAGTACTTGACTACTTTGCACGAGTAAAGAAGAGTTGCAACTGCCTGCTATTTAAAGGCCAGATGCAGCTGCTGGCAATGAGAGCCAAAAAGAGGCTTACTTCCTGTCAGGGGGGTAAAGGCAGGATTTGCCAGGAAGTAAGATGGCCTTGCTTGCTTCAGTGGGATTGACGTTACTTCTTGTTGGGAACTGAGGGCAGGATTTGCCAGGAAGTGAGATGGTCCCGATTGCTTCAGTGAGGATGATGTCACTTCATGTGGCGGCCATCTTAGGTATCGAACAGATCCCTTATAGTTTGAAGATTAGCAGAGCATATCAACTCGGCAGTCCTCCACAGTTTATAAAATATATTGCTAGATATTCCATTGGGTGGAAAAAACACAAGGAATCTCAAATGGGCAGCATATGTAAAGAAAAAAAGAAAGAAAAATAGTGCAACACAGTTTAATTATAAAATATATTCGAGCAAGGAGGCTCCAACACACTCACATGCTCCAGGATAAACAAAAGCAATTTAACCACTCGGGGTTCAGACGCTGTGTAAAAGACTCCAGTCAGCTGTTCCACGCTCTCCACTTCCGCATTCGATCGGCGTCTGACATCACGAACCGGCTCCCTCAATCTCCAACAGCAAGGGGAGGATCATCTGGCTCCGTGAAGATCAGCACAGCGGAAGATATTAAAGCAGGAGAGCGCTATAGCAAAGTAGCTGGTGTCACAGCAGAGAGTCCGTAAGAGGCACTGACTGCTACACAAGGTCTAAGCGCATGTAGATAACCCTACGTGTTTCATCCAAGGTATGGACTTGTGTAGCAGTCAGTGCCTCTTACGGACTCTCTGCTGAGACAACAGCTACTTTGCTATAGCGCTCTCCTGCTTGGATATCTTCCTCTGTGCTGATCTTCACGGAGCCAGATGATCCTCACCTTGCTGTTGGAGATTGAGGGAGCCGGTTCGTGACGTCAGACGCCGATCGAATGCGGAAGTGGAGAGCGTGGAACAGCTGACTGGAGTCTTTTACACAGCGTCTGAACCCAGAGTGGTTAAATTGCTTTTGTTTATCCTGGAGCATGTGAGTGTGTTGGAGCCTCCTTGCTCGAATATATTTTATAATTAAACTGTGTTGCACTATTTTTCTTTCTTTTTTTCTTTACATATGCTGCCCATTTGAGATTCCATGTGTTTTTTCCACCTTGGAGAGGAAGTCTTGCGCTTTGTGTCCTCCCCCAGACGTTACTTTGAGTGATTGTGAAATCTCTCACACCAGCTGAATCTCCTCTTGGTGATATTTATTTGCTTTGTTTATATTTATGTATTTTTAAGGTTTGCGCTTACTTTCCTTGCACCGTAGATATTCCATTGGTATAAACTAAAGATGGATGTTCCCTACTGCAAACCTAGCATTCCCACAGGTCATCTCGGTCTTAGCCTCTGTGGTGCCGTAGGTGTGCTTTGGAAATCAGGAACAGCTAACTGCTCTCTTATGACACTTTCTGCAGGTCTCTCCTTCCATCAGGTGGACTCATAGCCAAATTTTCCTCCTCATCTGGGATGTTGGGTAACATATGGGTATGACATGGAGAAACGTGGGGGGGAGGGTCCCTCCAGATGTCTTGCTCCTTTCTGCTGCTGTGGGCCTCAAATAGAGACCTACAATGTCCCTCTCTACCCTCTCTATTCTCCCTAAAAGCAGGTCTAACTTTGCTTCCACTGTGCCGCTGTATATCTGTCGTGCGACAGGTGATACAAATCCAGTATAAAAGTGTAATAATGTATATGTCTCTAAGTGCCCACTCCGATTAAAACAAAATATCTCTACAGAATTTAAAAAGTTGAAAATATTAATCGTTTTAGACTTCAATCAACATCTTCTTCTGACTGTCGGTTTCATTCTGTAAAATGTGAGATTCTTTATTTACTGTACTTATTAATAAACAAGAAATAAAAAATGCTTTAAGTACACTGTCTACAGTATACACATGCAGGTATTTGAATGTATGCCCATGAGTGGTGTATGGAACATATATGTGGGTTTTTAAATGTAGGCGCATGCGTGATCTATGAAATGCTTATACAGGTCTTTTAATGTAGGTGCATGCGTGGTCTATGAAATGCATGTTTGGGTCATTTGGGAATGACAGTGCTACTGTATGTAAACTTATATTTAACTTGATTATACATGGGCTGAAAATTAGGTGGCAGCAACCGATTGTTGATGCAAGGGGTGTGCTTTACGTAGTTGTTCTAGTCGGTGATGTTGCTGGGATGTAGGTTGATCAAATGTTCGCTATTAGTTGGTCCGTAATGGTATTGTTGCAGCTACTTGGGTTGGAGCATGTACTTGGTTGGAGCAGCTACTTGGGTTGAAATAGGTACTCCGGTCAAGGATGACACTCGGGCTGGGGGCAGATTGGACTGATCAGTTCGGGAAAGTCTATTACACAATCTCTTTCTCCTTTGAAAGTTTCCATCATTGAACACACCCATCAATGATATTTGCAAAGCCCAGCACCTGCCCTTTTTGCCGGATCGTAGAATGGGTACGTCTTAATGATATACTGATAGATTTCAGATAGAGACGCACTCTTATCGGTTCCAACTTGAATTGCAAAAAAGAGGGATCAGGACAGGGCAAATTGGGATGCCCCTGGGTAGTGAGGACTAAAGGAAGATATTACAAAACAATATGGGGCTGCAGACAAAAACCTAGTCTAGGAGACCCCGCCCCCCTTGACAACTTGAATTGCACAATATTTCATATAGGCATAACTGCATGCCAGTTTTGTGTGGCATGGAGAAAGCAGCATGTCCTATGCCATGTATAGTACAATCCTTATGAGACAGATTTGGTTAATGCATATTGATTTTTTAATAAAGTGTGAAACTGAATCCATAGAGATGTACTGTACAAGGTTATTAGACAAAGAGACGTGTACATTTATCTTGTATTCAGACTACAGCGAGGTTACTACTTGTAAGGAATCCGTTCCTGGGTTTGGTGGAAACCCTTTCCTTACACAACTGTGCTGCTTCCAGACAACCTCCCCAGTCCTGCCTCGGTGCTGTCTCATTGGAGGAATGCCCTCACACCTCTCTCCTGGGATTGGCCCGCTGGGCTTCTTATACTGCTCTTTACATTGCCTCAGTGCCAAGCATAGTCCTTCGTCATAGGATGTAACTGTGTTTGCCACAAGCTACCTGTTTGGCCGCCCTGTTCTTGTTTCATTGTTCCTAGATCTGGTTCCTGGTTCCTGTTCCCTGGGCCTGCTGTGTACCTCCATTGCAGAGGCTGTGTCTTGGTTCCTGTGCTGAAGAGTTGGATCCCAAGCATAATCCTTCAGCTCCCTGTTCCCTGAGGTCCCTGAGGTCTGCTGCCTTTTCCCATATCAGAGGTGTTCTCAGTCCTGAGGTCTGCTGCTCTCTCTCCTCGCAGAGGCCTGTTTTGAACTCCTGTGCTGAAGCGCTGGTTTGCCAGTGCTGCACTGCGGTGTGCCTAGTCCGGTCTGCCTTCTCCCTTTGCTGTGATCAGTACCATGGGCCGTTCCTGCTCCTCGCGCAGAGGCCACTCTCACGCTGCTGCTGCTCCTACGCTGAAGCGGAGCATACCTGACTTCCCATTGCCAAACCCCTGCTTGGATATCGATGTTGCTACTGTCTCCAACCCTGACCCTGCTATGAACGACTACGAACTGCGCAATCCAGAACCGGTTGCACGGCCTAAGGTTGGTGTATTCACATCCCCAGCTCAGCCCCGCGGTCCGGTCCCGGTTTGTGGCGAGCACGTCAGTTACACTACTGAACTGTACTGTACCATTCAGAATATAATAGGCTAAGATATTCGTGTGTCACCTGCCGGCCATGCACTGAACTGCAAGAACATAAATAACAGCGCAAATAATTCTGGCTGACAGTGGACAAGGTGCGTGTGGCTCAGTGCAGCTTGGTCGCGTACAGTACGTAGTACAGACAACAAAGTGTTCATGCCGCACCTCACTGCGCCCCGCCAAAACTAAATGATACTACATGTGTATATTTTTCCAGATTGTATCATGTGTCTCAGAAAATAATATTGAGTTAAAGGGTAATTGTACTTATGTATGCAAGTCCAGAGAGTGTAATAGTTATCCCAAAAGAGTATGGGTCCCGTCTCTCACATTCTCTTACTCTCATTCAAACCATGCAATAGGATGTCTTCTGGAGGAGAGACTGAACCTGGCCTGGTAGTGAGTTACCTGTGAACACACCTCGGACACCTGGGAAATATAGAAATACAAATCATTTTACTATATTATACATATTATATAAAGTCACATTATTTGAAGATAACACAGCATTATCCTAAAATAACATGAGATTAACCCTTTTCTAATAAGATCAATTACGGCCGTTATATATAATTTCACTGATTTAACAGAGTTTAGGTAATCTATGCACACAAATTTTAAGTTTTTGCACTGGCATCTGTAGTGTCCGGCAAGCAATTCTAAACTTTGGCATAAAAAGTGCCTGTGGTGGTTAGCAATAGCATCCTCAGTGGCAGAAAGATAAAACTTTTGCTAAATACTGTATCACAGTTTGGGTCAAATGAAGGTATGAACCCGAAAATAAATTTTAAGAGCAATGACTCAGATTAAACAGTACATGAGTTGATAGAACACAGCTCATGCATTACAGTTAGGACAGAGTTGGGCCATTGTGTAATTGCTTCAATCAATACACAGTACGTATGAAGATAATGTACAATTGCAATTGTACATTTCAATATCAAATTATATACTGTACAGTGAAGCTTTAAAAACATAATTCCTCAATAACTATTTATAAATGTTATGCAATAAATACATAATTCCCCAATAGACATATATAGTTTAATAAACACATATATTTATTAGATAAAGCTGTATATTTAAACTACTGCATAGATTAAGAGGATTTATTATAGTAAGTGTTTCATTGCAAGTCTGCCTTATAGTAGGTACTGTACATTATTATTTAAGCAAAATTCTTAAATCACAGCACCACTGTGCAAAGTAATATAGTTGTTAGTGTTACTGTATACAGCATGCAATAGAAAGAAGATTGGACTACATACAAACATCAAGTTAGAAATGAATGTACAAAACAAACACAAGTAAAACACAAGAGTTAATATAAGAACTATCACAGAAATATTAAAAATGCTACTACACCCCACAAAGTCCACATAACATAAATGAAAAAATAAAAACACTAACCTAAGAAGGAAACATTTCAGCAAAAAATACATTACAAACCCAGCAACTCTCACCAACCAGTCACAAGCAATTTTCCAAAGCTGCGAACTAATTATGAATCAGATATCAGTACAACTTAAATGGATAATAGATGTGTGTGCGAAAGTCTTCAAATTTGCTTCACAATATTTCTGTATTTCCATGCTTTTAATGCTTGGAAACAAAAAATATTGCGACACTTGCTGGTTTGCACAAAATGTTTCCCCCCAAAAATGGACATGTTTTTGTCTGCACTGTGCACTTCAGTGAAAAATCAAGTAAGAAGTATCATGATGCTTCATTACTAATCTACTTTATATATAGTTTTTATATACTAGGCTTTGTGTGTGTGTGTGTGTGTGTGTGTGTGTGTGTGTGTGTGTGTGTGTGTGTGTGTGTGTGTGTGTGTGTGTGTGTGTGTGTGTGTGTGTGTGTGTGTGTGTGTATGTGGTTCAAAGTAAATAATCCTTTTGATGACCCAAGACATAGTCACTAGATCATGGAGTTGGGCCCTCTTGTTGCCTGATGAAGTAGTGGCTACATCATGCCCAGGAAATGCTTTTTTTCCAGCATGGAGTGCAAGATGTGATCTGAAGTATAGACAAATGGAAGAGGAAGACTCCTATTCTTCTATTTCTGGGTAAAGGTACCACGCTGTGCCAGATAGGTCGTGGCCCCCATGGTACTCACAGAGTTGAAATAAAGAGTAACTGAATTACATTTTTAAGGGGTGGGAGGGGGGGCTGCCTGCTTGATTAAATGGAGTCTTTATTCAGATCTGAGGATATATCCCACCGTTAAAATTATCTAAAACAAAGTTGATTAAAATACAGCAAATGCTTTGTTGTATCATAGAAGCATAATAACGATATTTAAAGAGACTATGTAAATATAAACAGACTGCTTCATCCCCTACTGGAAGTGTCTATAAAACCATCCAAAAGCATTATTAAGTTCTAATACTAGCATGCATTTGGCTGTCATGCATAGTATTATTTTCTGCATTAGTTTCCAAGCAAGTGATAAAGGACGTCCATATATCCCTTAAAATTAGCTTTGCTTTGGAAAGTCCAGCTGTTCTTCTGAGTGACAAACTTGATCTAAAAATATCACAACCCATTAGATGGAGACAGCCCTATCCATTCGATGATTTATTGATGGCCAAGATTGAACATCTGATTTTTATGTGCATGCCAGCAGAGTTCCCGGGTGTTCAAAGTAACTCCTCTCTTGCTGATTTTGAGTGAAAATTAGGATGTGACTCACTCGGACGTCAGAGCACAGTATCCTGCTTAGCATCTGCTTAGGAGGGGAAGCCTAGCACAGGAAACCTAAAAAAAAACATGGTCTGTAATGGCAGGGAAAGATAAATTCAGCATCTATGAAGCGTAAAATCAGTGATAACTAGTTTACTCTGGGTTTTGAAAGGGAATCAACAAAGCAAATTACAGTTGTGATTTCTTTTTCATACTCATTCAGTCATTTCATACCATTTAGTACATGTTGAGCCCTCAAAACTAGCTATTGTTTCACTTTGGTAACATTTCGGGAGTGAAACAGCATTCTGGGAAATGTGTATCTTGGTGCACTATATACATATTTTTATTGATATATATTTTTTTCTTACAGTATGAGTATTGGGGGTTTCTTTGGAACCCCCCCCCCCTCCACGCCACCACCACCAAATCGTCGAGATATGTACAGTCTTAGGTTCTTGTGATCTCCTCTCCATTCTAGGAATCTAAAATGTCTGCCAAACAGAGAACTAATAGAGAGCTGCTTCCTATTGGACAGCTGATGCTGCTGTATTTAGACAGAAGATCCCCTGGTTCAAAAACTGTAAAACAATTCAACGTTGGACTTTATTGCTGCTCAAAAGTCTGATTTCTAAGTGTAACGGTATTTCTGGCCCGGCCTGACCCACCCAATCTCACATTGGCCCCTGTGGTCTAACCGGACCCCATTACAGTGTAGATATGCCTGATGGTGCACCTGTTGGCTACAGGACTCCTGAGTCTCCCGCATGATGGTGTGTGGGGAGGACCCGTCAGACAGGCAGCTGAGGTAGTGTGCTGAGTCTCACCTAGTTCCAGTGCAGCGCCTCCACCTCACCAGGGTCCCTGCGTCCGCATGGGGATGATCCTGACGAGGAACTCCTCGGTGGTGCAACCTCCTGTGTAATCATTGGACTCTCACACACAGGGGTTTCTCTGATCAGCTCCATCTTTATTGTCACGGTGGGCATAGCTGCCCTCCACAATGGGTATATTCAGCCTTTTATCTCGCCCGTGCTCCCTTTAGATAGGTATATCACCTAGATCAGGGATTCACTTATTCCCGCAGGAATCACTGTCCTGTGCCAGGTCCCTGGACACAGCCTCCCATGGAGTTACTATAACATAACTGACACTCTGATAGAACTTGAACTCCTTCCTCAGCTCTGACAAGAGCTGGAACTCTTCCTCAACTGAACTAACCCTCCTCCTCTCAGCAGAACTAACTTTTAAACACAGTGCTGTGCCTTATGTAAGCTTCTGAGGCTGACACACCTCTGACATCACTAACCATGGAGTCAGAGCATGTGACCAGTCCCAGCCATACACAGGGCACCCCACCAGGGTGTGAGGGGAAACCTCCATAATTACTGCTGGCATGCCCACACTTACCAGGCCTTACTGCCAACAGGAGAGATGACTGTAGGCATTTTACATGACCGCTACATTCTCCCCCTGGTGAATCCCATCGTCCTCGCTGGGACCTATATTTGTATACCTCTTTCCAGGAAGCACTGTAACGGAAAACATAATTAACATCACACAAATTTCCTCATAATGCAGTACACATGAATACAGTCATCCGCCAAGCCCGCCCCGACCAGCAGCCACAGACCCGCGTGATGCGTTAGTACCCCCTAAAAATAGTGATCTGGGTCGGGTTTCCTCACCTCCCTGTTACCCATATCCAGGACCGTGACATAATAATGCCTAGACGATCCTCTCTCTGGCACATAGGTCACCCTATGTTTGTGAACATTTCTCCCTATGCTCCACACTCGCATCAGGGTGTCTATCCTTTCTTCCGCCTTCTTACCTACAATGGCGCTCCCCCTATTGACTAAATACAGCTCTATAGTCTCTTGGAGCCACGTTTCCCTATTGTCCTCAATTTCATCCATCAGGGGCTCCGGAACATAGGGATACTCCAACCCATGGGATTTTTTATATTTGACTATTATAGCCCTCTCCGCCCTACTGACCCTGGTCAGATCAGCATTACCTGCCCTCCCAGGTAACACCCATGATAGGGGCTCATCAGGATCGACTGGATCTGACAGTGTGTCGGGACCCATGAGCGCTATGTCTCTACGCTCCAGCTGGAACCACCTCTTCTGTAATTCCCTGTCCCTCTGCTCGGGTGTAAACTCTCCCTCTTTCCACCAGAAATCTACCACGTCCTCCCGCCGGATGAGGAACCGAGTACGGTCCATCCACGCGGAGTACCCTTCAAATAGCGGGGCCCACCACCGGATCTCCTTAAATTGGTTAGGCCCTGGTTCCCTGTCGTCGTCAAATGAAAATACCCCTGACGACCTTGTGGATCGCGAGTTGAACCACCTCGAGGACCCCGGAGCCTTTACTGCCGGTTGGGGTGCTTTATCTGCTACCCTCAATTCTCCCCCTCCCCGTGAATCGCCCTCCGTAGCGCCACTGCGCTGTCTTTCCCCAGTCCGTCTTCCCTCTCCCCCTTGTGAATTGTCCACGTACTCCAGGCTAGGCGGTGAACCCGGTGACCGTGTGATGGGGGTAGGGGTATTAACTATGGCGGGGGTTTGGGCATAGGGGCACGGAACGGGACCCCACGGGGTTACGACCCGCTCCTGGCTGTCCGTAGACTGGTCCAAGGATGATGTCTCACCCTCCTCAGTCCTGAGATCGTCTCTCCAATTTCTGGGCCTTGTAAGTGATCGGGGACCTTCCCCCGATCGCCGAAGCGTCGCTGCTTTTTCTTCCCGGGTTCCGCCGTCGCCACCGGAAGTGACGTCCTCCCCGGAACCGGAAGCGTCGCCATCTCGCGTGGGACCCCCATGCGGGATCTCTTCCTCTATGACGACATCCGGTTGCTCCGCCGTCGCCACCGGAAGTGATGCCGTCTCTCCACGTGCGCGTTGGGCTTGGCGCGGCCCTTCCAGCGCTTCGCCGTCGGCTGCAACCAAGTAAGTAATAGGGCTGCTTGGCTTACCCATCCGCAGGGGTGTAGGCGTCTCTCTCCCGTCTCCGCCAGGTCCTGGAATGGCGGGACTCCATCGGTCGGATCGCCGATCTGCGGGGGACGTCCTGCCACTCACCCCACGGGGTGTCGTTCTCCCGGTATGCCTTTTCAGTTCTGTTTTTACTACCGCCAGCTCACGGAGGTCCTCGTCTGAGTAATCCCCTCGCCCGGACTTAGGGGTCTCCGGGCGGGGTGACAGTCTCTTTTCCCCGAACGCGGGGGTTGATTCAGCCGCCTCAATCGCCAGTGACCCAGCCGACTTGACCGGCTCCAGTCCCTTGTTTCCGAGACTCGCGCGGTTAATCCATAGCGCCCCCGGGGACACGGCGGAGCGCCTTGTCACGTCCACCGGGGGGTCAGCAGGCTGTATAGGAATGAATGTGGGCATAGGCCACAGGTACAAAGTCCCGCAATGAGGGCAACGTGCCGCCGTGTTGACCGTGCCTCCGGGCAGCCCGCATTGTAGGCATAGCCCAACCACCGTCTCGGTATTGGCCACCCTCACTACTAGCACCCCGCCGGGCACTGAGTAGGGCTGTGTAGAGACCATTGTGCCCACAGTGGAGGAGCAGGCCATTCTCTTTACAGGAGCCACTTCCTGTACAGGTCTCTCCTTCTCAGTGGTTCCTCGCAACTGACTGATGGAAGTTGCCGGATCCGCCACTCCCTGCTTCGGCCCCTCCCTTCTTTGACAGAGCTGGAACCCGCCCCCAGGGGTTGCAATAATGGGCGGGTCCCACAGGGGAATATCATGCCCCTTAATTAAGGCCGCGCCTTTCTCAGTCCTGGTGGGCGCGGTTAGCGTTTTCGCGCCAATTTCCCCACAAGGGTGGGGGTCTTTTCCCGCGGCTAGTTCCCGCCTTTTCCTGGCAGCCGCCCTTCGTGCAAGATAACCATCCTTTTTGCACGGCTCTTCCACGGCCGGAACTACTTTTTGTAGTGGCGCCGTCTGAATATCAGTCCCTGGGCCCAGTGGGTGCATCCCCACAGGCCATAGTTGATAGTCACTCCCCCTGGTAGAAATCAGGGGAGGTTCCCATAAACTCAGCGGTTGACTCAGCACAGGGGCTGAATTAGTCACTGTCCATCCCGGCGCAGCCATAGCTTTCGCGCCATGCCCCCCTTCAGGGCGGGGCTCTGCTGTTCGCACCATTCCCGGCCAGCTTTTTGCAAGTCCTGCACCAGCCACATTTTCTGTAACTGTCCCATGCGGTTTCCCTAGCAAGCGGGAACCGCCATTTTGGTTGACTTTTGAGCCCAAAAAGTCCATCTGTTGGCTCTCCTCACGAGGTTCTCCCCCAATTATAACAATTTCTTCACACTCTTCAAGGGTGGCCCCTCGCTGTCCCATACAGGATAAAAACGGGGCAGCCATAGCCTTCGCTCCGCTCCAGAGCAGCCTGGTCAATGACAACTCGGCGACAGTCTGCTCTTCAGTGGGTTGCACGCCACGGGTGCCCTCCCCATCAGCCTTTGTCCGCCATTTCATGTTCTCCGCACCACGCGGATCCTCCACTCTCTCGTAACAGTTGTCGTACATGGGGCTCCACTCTGCGGGGCAGCCACCACACCAGTACAATAAAGATCAGCTTCAGATGCACCACCACATGTGTACCTTATCTAGGTTTGACCCAGTGTTGCACTACCTCAGGCTAGGCTCACTCTCTCAGTGTCTACTGTGGCTCCTTCCTCCCAGTCTGTGCTCCCTACGGTGAGTGTCTGGAATGGGCTAGGTACTCTGGCTCTGCCATGCAGTACTTGGGGCGTCTACCTGTCTTGGTCAGCCTAGCGCAGACCCTCTCCAGGACTCCTGACCAAGTTAACAGGCTATCCCTTCTGGCATCCTACCAACTAGCACTGCCTCAAGGTGACTCGGTCAGCTATAACCCGGCTCCAGACCCCTCACTCCCTTCAGGCCCCTAGGTTGTCCCTGCGAACTGACAATATCCCGTCAGCCCCCTGACCACCCCTAGGTCCGTCCCTACGCAGCACAAAGTGGCAGCAGACACTCTCCCTGTTTCCAAGTGACCTAGCTAAAGCCTGTCCTGTTGACAGGTCTGATCTCAGCAGCTCGCCTCCAAACTTAACGGTATTTCTGGCCCGGCCTGACCCACCCAATCTCACATTGGCCCCTGTGGTCTAACCGGACCCCATTACAGTGTAGATATGCCTGATGGTGCACCTGTTGGCTACAGGACTCCTGAGTCTCCCGCATGATGGTGTGTGGGGAGGACCCGTCAGACAGGCAGCTGAGGTAGTGTGCTGAGTCTCACCTAGTTCCAGTGCAGCGCCTCCACCTCACCAGGGTCCCTGCGTCCGCATGGGGATGATCCTGACGAGGAACTCCTCGGTGGTGCAACCTCCTGTGTAATCATTGGACTCTCACACACAGGGGTTTCTCTGATCAGCTCCATCTTTATTGTCACGGTGGGCATAGCTGCCCTCCACAATGGGTATATTCAGCCTTTCATCTCGCCCGTGCTCCCTTTAGATAGGTATATCACCTAGATCAGGGATTCACTTATTCCCGCAGGAATCACTGTCCTGTGCCAGGTCCCTGGACACAGCCTCCCATGGAGTTACTATAACATAACTGACACTCTGATAGAACTTGAACTCCTTCCTCAGCTCTGACAAGAGCTGGAACTCTTCCTCAACTGAACTAACCCTCCTCCTCTCAGCAGAACTAACTTTTAAACACAGTGCTGTGCCTTATGTAAGCTTCTGAGGCTGACACACCTCTGACATCACTAACCATGGAGTCAGAGCATGTGACCAGTCCCAGCCATACACAGGGCACCCCACCAGGGTGTGAGGGGAAACCTCCATAATTACTGCTGGCATGCCCACACTTACCAGGCCATACTGCCAACAGTAGAGATGACTGTAGGCATTTTACATGACCGCTACATAAGCTTTCAGAAATAGTTTATGTAAAAAAAATAGGGTTCTTTTACTTGCTGTTAAAAGGTGGCGAGGACACAGATGAGCCTTTGCAGAGTAGATATCGTTTATTATGAGCACAGCATCAGTACGAGTAAAATAACCAGCTTTATCCTGTGTGCACAGAACAAAAAAATCAAGAATATTTTTCCCTGGTCAAGACAAAGGGAATCTTATTAAGGGTGTAATACTTATACCTTTTTCAGACAGGCATATACACTACATCATTCTCAAGCTCTGGCATTCTGTGAGCATGCTCCAATGCCTCCCTTTTTCTTAGCTTCTGTAACTGTTTCTTCTTTCATTTATCATACATAATGTTATATTTTCCCTGGGCCTGATGTGTGGGATGAGTATCTCTGTCCTCTCCTGCATCAGGAGTTCTCAAGCAAGGTCCTTTGCAAAGAATGTCTTTAGCTGTATCCTTGGAACATTAACCCATCCCTTCCTGGTTCATACTGGCCAAACTTGGACAAAAAAGTCTCTCTTCTTACCCAGAATCCTTACAGGCAAAGTCCAGGAGTTTCAGATCAAGTACTTGCAGTTCATATTTTTGCCTTTATGCCTCACATTTTAATGTAAATCCCAACATAATGTATATGTCACCACAGCAACAATAGTGCAAATTATGGGCTCTATGCAGTAAGCACCGAAAAGCCGTTTTTCGCCATTTTTTCGCCAAAATTGCCTTCCCGATTCAGTAAGCAACGATAAGTGGGAAAATCGACAATAAAAAAAACACACACAACAGCCCCACACTAAATCTTAATATATAAAATCGAATGGTTAGTGCTATCTGCGGTGAATCTGATTGGTCCGTGGCCACCCCGACTCTCATTGGCCAAGAGGTACGCCCCACTGTGACACACACATAGACACTATGTCCGCCCTCCCATAGTCAGCCTCCCACACGACTCTCATTGGTCAAAAGGTACAGTGACATCACTGACACACACCTCCTTCACTCTCACACACTTGCAGTGACACCATATGGCCAGAACCTCTGACGACTCCTTGGTAAGTTGACATATCACACTGTCACCCCCACACTCACACACACACTCACACTCAACCCTGTCTACACACACACACACTCACTGTCATCCCACAACTCTGAGTCATGCTGTCACCTGAGTCATGCTGTCACCCCTGTGTACACACACACACACACACTCACACTCTCACCCCCACATTCACACTCAACCCTGTACACACACACACTCACTGTCATCCCACAACTCAGAGTCATGCTGTCACCCCTGTGTACACACACACACATCACACACATTCACACTCACCCCTGTCAAACAACAACTCACAATCATTCTGTCACCCCTGTGTACACAGTCACTCACACTGACCTCTCTCATCCCACAACTCAGTAATGCTGTCACTCCTGTGTATACACTGCTCTCACCCCAGTGTATACACTGTCATGCCCGCCCATTACCTTAATTCTCCCTCCGCAACGGCCTGCCCGCCCATTACCTTAATTGTCCCTCCGCAACAGCCCACACACTCATGCTATGGCGTGGGTTTTTGTACTTTAATTATCCCGATGGCCGCCGCGCAAATTCGACCGCCATTCTCCATCACCACACATGGCCGTGACAAAACTGCCGCCCATTACCTTAATTCTCCCTCCGCAACGGCCCGCACGCCCATTACCTTAATTCTCCCTCCGCAGTCCCTGTGCACATGGCCGTGCAACAAAAATCTCTGTGCACAGGCACATCTTTACAGCCACAAATCATCACTCTGCAAATCCATCCACAAAATACAAGGTCAGTGTCTTACATCCATTGACATGTATAATTAAAAGATACTTTTTTATACATACAATCATACTTTTTAACATGTATTTTTTAATACAAGTAACATAATCACACACACACATACACTTATTCATAACACCATCACAATTACTATTTATCAACATCACACACACACTTACTCTTTACCCTCAACACACACACCATTCCTCTTTACACACACCACACTCACACCTTTCCTCTTTTACTAAATCACACCCACCCTTACTGTTTACCAACACCACACTTTCCACAACACCACATCCACCCTTACACTTTCTCACACAACACCTCAACACACACAACACACACCCTTCCTCTTTCACACTACCACACACACACCATTCCTCTTTAACACCATCACACACACACACTTACTCTTTACCCCCAAACACACACAGCCTTCCTCTTTAGCCACACCACAACAACACTTTCTCTTTACCAACACCACACCCACACTTTCTCTTTACCCCCATAACAGAAACTTAAATTTATATATAACTTTTGCACGACTCTACACTGCCTGCTTTGGACCAGAAACACAACTCTTCAGATCCATTTACAAACAAAAAAAACTACATTTATACAAAATTATACAAACATAGGTATGACTCAAAATATTTTACTTATACAACATCATCCATGCCTTTCTCACTAAAACACACACACTACAATTTTTCAACACACAACACACTACTATTAAACTGCACTCCACTATCTGTTTTAAACACAAATTACATACACATACTAACACCTCAACACTTGATCTTTAACCCCCACAATACACACACCCTTCCTCTTTGCCACCACCACACACACCATTCCTCTTTACCACCACCACACACAAACTTCCTCTTTACCCCCAAACACACAAAACCTTACTCTTTACCCACACCACAACAACACTTCCTCTTTACCAAGACCACATCCACACTTTCTCTTTAGACCCATAACACAAACTTAAATTTATATATAACTTTTGCAGGACTGTACACTTCCTGCTTTGGACCAGAAACACAACTCCTCACTCTTCAAATCCATCTACAAACAAAAAAAAAAATTATTACAAATTATACAAACATAGGTATGAGTCACAACATTTTACTTATACAACATCATCCATGGCTTTATCACTAAAACACACACACTACTATTTTTCTACACACAACACACTACTATTAAACTGCACTCCACTATCTGTTTTAAACACAAATTACATACACATACTAACTATATCAACACTACAAAATACACTATAACTGTAACACCCTGTTACTAACCTTAACATGTCTCTCTGCAAGCAACACTAACTACAATTTTTAACACACTTTCACAGGACTGTACACTGACGCCATTCAACCATCTGGACCTGTGCCATCTGATTACATCTTCAGAACAGGTCGCATCTGTCAACTGTATAAAAAGAAACCTATTATAACTCTATATACACACACACACAACATACCTTCTAAATATGTCTCCAAATTTTTTTCAAAAAACATCACACACAACAACACACACAACTAGACTGAGAACAGCACACACTACATCAGAAACATGCAATTACCGATATGACACACAACAACCATCAACATCAACAGCAACAACATTACAACAACAAGAAACTGATACAACAACAACACAATACAAGCATAAAAAAAAACTACAACAAATGAGAGACAGAGCCAAAGTAAGAAGAGATACAGAAACACCAGAACAGCGAACTGTACGAAATCAAAGACGCAAGACTTCACTACTCAAACAAACTGAAGACCAATATCAAATACGCCTTGAAAACAGAGACCACAAAACAGAAAATCAAGAGCAACACAAACTAAAAAATAACTTACAAAAACATCTACACATTTACAACAACACCCTGCAACATCAACTGCAGCAGAGACAACAGAAGAACATGAAATACGCCTTAACAATTTACTAACAAAAAAAACATCAACAGGAATACAAACACATCTCACTACAACACAACAACAAATACACACTTCAATACATATAAATTTAACACGCAGCGCTTTCAACTATCAACCTCATATACAATACCAAAATCATGAACACGTCAATATAGGACACCTTTCCACTATTTGTCCATACTGTCAATCAAAAAGATTCCCTAACGAATCACCAGGAATGTGCTGTCGAAATGGTAAAATTTTACTGCCACCAATACAACAAACACCTAATCAACTGCTTTCATACATGTCAGGAACTACAAGTGAATCAAAACATTTCCTACAAAATATACGCAAATACAACTCATGTTTTCAAATGACATCATTTGGTGCTACATCTGTCATCAAACAACATGGATTTCAATCTACTTTCAAAGTACAAGGTCAAGTTTACCACAGAGCTTGATCTCTACTTCCATTGCCAAATGAAAATCCTAAATTTTTAAAAATTTACTTCATGGGAGATGAACAACAAGAAACAGATCAACGATGTAATTATATACCAAACATAAGACGTGACATTGTTCTATGCTTACAACAAATGTTACATCAACATAATCATCTAATTAACACCTTCAAAACATCACTAGAACGCATGCCAACTGATGAATATAAAGTAGTTATCAGAGCTGACAAAACACCAGTGGGTGAACATGAGCGTCGCTTTAATGCTCCTCAAGTTAACGAAGTTGCTATTGTTATAGCTGGCCAACAATTTGATAAGAGAGACATCATTCTTCAAAGGCGCACAACGTCTCTTCAACGCATTTATGAAACACATCGCTCATATGATGCACTTCAATACCCTCTCATATTTTGTCACGGTGACGATGGATACCACTTCAATATAATGCAAGTAGACCCAGCATCTCAATCTAATACTAAGAAAACGGATTCATCTATGAACTTCTACGCATACAGAATAATGATAAGACATGGAATACAAAACCACATATTACATTGTAGACAACTGTTTCATCAATTTATTGTTGACATGTATGCTAAAATTGAAAGTGAACGTCTTCTACAGTATACATATGTTTACATCATAAAGAACTTCGCGTTGATCAATACATACATCTCAAGGATGCTGTAGTAGATGATGGAAACATTGATAACATTGGAAATTTTTTAATTCTACCTGCAAGTTTCACAGGAAGCCCTAGGCATATGCACGAATATGCTCAAGACGCTATGTCATATGTAGAGCATATGGACGACCAGACTTCTTTATTACATTTACATGTAATCCATCTTGGACAGAGATAAAAGAAGAACTATATATTGGACAGGCACCCAGCGATAGACACGACTTAGTAGCCAGAGTCTTCAAACTAAAGCTACAGAAATTGATGAACATCATAACCAATAAACATATATTTGGACAAACACGATGCTGGATGTACTCTATTGAGTGGCAAAAACGCGGACTTCCACATGCTCATATTCTTATATGGCTCAAAGAAAAACTACATCCAATACATATTGATAACGTCATTTCTGCTGGGTTGCCTAATCAATACGAAGACCCAATACTATTTGCAATCATCACTAAAAATATGATTCATGGACCATGTGGAAACATTAATATTCATTCACCATGTATGAAGGACGGAACATGCACCAAAAAATTTCCAAAACAATTCCTTTTGGAGACACAAAGTGGAGATGATGGATATCCTCGCTATCGAATACGTGCTCCATCAGATGGTGGATATATAGCAACAATACATCTTAGAAACAACTGTAATATACAAGTCGACAACAAATGGATTGTTCCATATTCTCCACTTCTTTCTAAAACTTTTAACACAGACATTAATGTTGAATACTGTAATTCTGTTAAATCTATTAAATACATTTGCAAGTATGTCAACAAAGGAAGCGACATGGCCATTTTTGGCATAACTAATGACAACATCAAAGACGAAATTTCCCTATATCAGTTGGGAAGATATATCAGTAGTAATGAAGCCGTTTGGAGGATTTTTTCTTTTCCAATTCACCAACGTCATCCAACTGTTGTTCACTTAACAGTTCATTTAGAAAATGGACAAAGAGTATACTTAACACCTCATAACGCTCAGTCACTTGCAGCTCAACCACCAAACACAACTTTAACTGCCTTCTTTCAATTGTGTCAAAATGACTCATTTGCTAAGACATTACTATATCCTGACATTCCTAAATATTACACTTGGAATTCATCTACAACATTTTTTCACAAAAGGAAACATGGAGTACGTATTCCAGGAGAAGACGCCGTTCAAAGTGAAGCATTGGGTCGTGTATATACAGTTCATCCAAATAACGCTGAATGCTTCTTTCTTAGAATGCTACTTCATAACGTTCCAGAACCAACTTCTTTTACACATCTAAAAACTGTACATGGACACCTTTGTCAAACTTATCAAAAGCTTGCCAAAAACTTGGATTACTAGAGGATGATCAACACTGGAATACTACTTTATCAGAAGCTGTTTTAAATTCTTTACCTAATAAAATAAGAAACCTTTTTGCTATTATCATTATCACATGCCACCCATCCAACCCTAACACTCAATGGGAGACATACAGAGACTACATGAGTGAAGATATACTGGCAAAAGCACAAACAGACAACCCAACACTACACTTACATTTTTCTTCTGAAATTTACAACGAAGTACTCATTTTGTTAGAAGATAAATGCCTAGCTATTAATAACAAAACACTACTTCAATTAGGTGTACAATCTCCTGAACGTCATCACCGCGATATACTTAATTCTGACATTATGCGTGAGAGAAACTACAATATTATACATCTCAAAACATATGTCGCATCCAAAAAACCTATGGTAATTGCACAACAATTACAAACATACCAAAACATTATGTCTCACATCAGAAAGGAACAAGGTGCCATTATTTTCCTTGATGCTCCAGGAGAGCAGGCAAAACATTTCTAATCAACTTACTCCTTGCAGAAATTAGAATGGAACACAACATAGCACTTGCTATTGCATCATCTGGAATTGCAGCCACTCTTATGGATGGAGGAAGAACAGTGCACTCTGCTCTTAAATTACCTCTAAACATTGCCAATGAAGAAAACCCAACATGTAATATAACTAAAAATTCTGGACAAGCACGTGTACTACAAACTTGCGAACTTATTGTGTGGGATGAATGTATAATGGCTCACAAAAAATCACTTGAAACCCTTGATAGAACATTAAAGGACTTACAGTACCGACACACTTTATTGCAGTGTGGTCGGTACCGCAAGCCGGGAGATTTCCCGGCTTGCTAGTGGCCGCCCCTCGGCGTGCCGTGCGTCATAGACGCGCGGTCACGCGTCTTCGGGAGCGTGCGCCCCCTGCACGCACGTCCAGGGGCTCCCCGAGGGAGCCCTGGTGTCCCGCGATCGCGGGACAGCGGCAGGGGGTTCCGGGGGACCCGGCGGACCCGGCAGCGGTAGGGAGAGCGCCCCGATCGGAGGGCGCTCTTCCGCTGCTTCGGTGCGCGCCCGTCACACTCGGGCGCGCGCCAGGCTACTGCTGCGGCCAAGAACGGGCAAATGCTCGAATAAACTTGGCCGCAGCAGTACGTAACAGTCAAGACATCATGGGAGGAGCTGTAATACTTTTAGCTGGTGATTTCAGACAAACACTTCCTGTTATACCAAGATCAACACCAGCAGACGAACTTCATGCATGTCTTAAATCTTCTCATCTATGGCACAATGTTAAACATTATCCTTTAACTACAAATATGCGACTACAACTTTTAGGAGAATCAAATACTCAAGATTTTGCTAACAAGCTTCTTCAAATTGGTGAAGGTACTTTACCTACTACCTTATCTGGAGAAATTCATTTCCCACCACATTTTGCACACATGATGACATCACTTACAGAACTCATACATCACGTATATCCAAACATCATACAAAATTATAACAATCACCAATGGCTATGTGAACGAGCCATCCTTGCAGCTAAAAATAATTGCGTTAATGACATTAATAATCAAATACAAGATATGCTTCCAGGAAATATTACAGAATACAAGTCCATAGATACCGTCGTAGATAATGATGAAGCCGTTAACTATTCCACTGAATTTCTTAACTCACTTGAGCCGCCTGGAATGCCACCACATCGCCTTAGAATTAAAATTGGATCAGCCATCATGCTACTTCGCAATCTGAACACACCTAACCTTTGTAATGGAACACGCCTTTGCATTAAAACCTTAATGCCCAACGTCATTGAAGCTACTATATTAACAGGAAAGGCCACAGGAGAAGATGCTTCATACCCCGCATTCCACTCATTCCTACAGACATGCCCTTCAATTTCAAACGCCTACAATTCCCAATCAGACTGGCATTTGCTATAACCACCAACAAATCACAAGGACAGTCAATAAAGTGCACTGGTATCAACTTACAATCACCAGGTTTCTCCCATGGACAGTTATATGTGGCATGTTCTAGAATAGGTTCATCCCATGACTTATATATATTTGCTCCAAATGGATCCACCAAAAATGTGGTTTATAAACAAGCATTGCAATAAACATTTACTCTTATAATTCTTACACACATCCACTTACATTAACAACAATACTTTTACATTTACACACATATGACGGATGTTGATCCAGGGATTGTTCCGATTGCCAATTCTTGGAGTCAGGAAGGAATTAATTTTTCACCTTAATAGGGTTTTTTGTTTGCCTTCCTCTGGATCAAAACCTATGTTCAGACATACAATTACATTTCTGTTCTCAAGTTGCATTTAATAAGAACAACAATAAATGACTATACTAATTATTATCACATGGACTGTTACATATGTTTGTTACAAATCTATATACTACTTTTTGTTCTTCATCAACGACAATAAAAACTTACTAACATTTTTCTGTATTACTCTTGCTTTGTATGTTAAACATATGTGATACATATCTTATACTTTCATTCTATTTCATTCATATACTTTTTATTATAAACAACATTCTTTTTTTTTAATCGATTCACATTCCGGGCAACGCCGGGTCTATCAGCTAGTAAATAAATAAATAAATATATCTAAATAAATAAATAAATATATCTAAATAAATAAATAAATATATCTAAATAAATATATATATATATATATATATATATATATATATATATATATATATATATATATATATATATATATATATATGTAACGGATTTTCTGGCCTAGCCTGACCCACCCAATCTCACATTGGCCCCTGTGGTCTAACCAGTCCCCATTACAGTGTAGTGTCTGGTGGTGCACCTGTTGGCAACAGGACTCCTGAGTCTCCCGCATGATGTTGTGTGGGGAATGCCAACCCAGACAGGCAGCTGAGGTAGTGTGCATGAGTCCTACCTATATCCAGTGCAGCGCCTCCACCTCATCAGGATCCCAGCATCCGCTTGTGGATGGTCCTGGTGAGGAACTCTTCTGTAGTGCACTCCTCTTTGTAATCACTCCACACTTACACACGAGGGTATGATTTAACAAGAGCATCTTTATTAACTTGCGGCGGGCCAGCTGCCCCTCACAGTGGGTGTACATAGCCTCTCATGTTCACCGCACTTCCTTTGAAAGGTGTCCTTTCCCCAATTTGGTGGATTCCCTATCTCCCCTTAGGGAGATAGTCCCTGTGTCAGGTCCCTGGTCACAGTCTTATAAGCTGTCTCCTCCCAAGCCTGCACTCAGACTTGCTCCTTGCCTCATAGTCTCTTACATAACCTTCCAACAGCTTAGCAACAACTTCTGAAGAACTAACTTTTGAGCAGTGCTGTGCCTTATGTATCCTCTGGGGGCTGGCACAACTCTGACATCCCTAATCATGGATGCAGAGCATGTGACCACTCCCATCCATACATAGGGCACCTCACCAGGGTGTGAGGGCAAACCTCCATAATTACTGCTGGCATGCCCATAACTACCAGGCCTTACTGTCAGCAGGAGAGATGACTGTAGCCATTTTACAGCATGGTTACATATATATATATATATATATATATATATATATATATATATATATATATATAACCCCAACAAACACTATACCCCCCTAACATACACATATATGCACATCAATGATACTATAGGCCGGCGGGGGCCCTCGGGTGCAACCCGCAGGCCTGCAGTACCAATTATGTGCCCCCCCAATTAATGTCAAAACACATACATACTAAATAAATAAATAAATAACCCCCCCCCCCCTAACACATACAGTATAGTAATGGGCACAATTACTATTATCCACAAATGGATAATAGTGAATGTGCCCATTTTAAATATATAAAGGACAATAAATACATTAAATACATATAGCACTCACCCATGTCCGGCTGCCACGATGAAGGCCATCCTCATCTTCATCCTGGCCATGCCCCTTCTGATGCTGCAAAACAGACACAAGAATAAAAACATCCAATGTAATGTCCCCTAATCCCTTAATCACATAGCGGTTATTAACCGCTACAGTCAATAAGGGGTTAACCCACCCTTACCCACCCCTCGGGAGGCCTACACACCCTCCCACACTAACCCCCCACCCCGTGAGGCCAAACCACCCTCACCGACTACCCACAAGGGAGGCCTACCCACATACCCTTGGGGCCAATACCCCCTCCCCACACCCCCAGTACCCACACTAAAAACAATACACTGCCCCACAATAAACATCATTCTATTTATTAAATACATTACCCACCCTGTGCTCCCCCATAAATACATGATTTATCCTTTTACATACAGGGTTCATACCCCAGCCCCACGCGAGTCCCCGGTGGGCTGGCAGGTCACCTGAAAGACATACAGGGTACCAGCAACATGTTTTACACAGGTTCTGGAGGCCTGTTGGTGGGTCCCGCCAAACACCATGGCCCCCAGGTGGTCTACTTGGGTCACCGTGGGCCACAATTGGGTCCCCACGGTAGGTCCTCGGAATATCTGGGAGCCCCGGGCAGACCCACAGGTGTCTGCGGGGCCTTGGGTGGTTTTCACGGGGTTCTGGGAAACTCACGAGTGCTCACTACGGGTTCGCGGTGCTCCCACGGATGTGGGACCACCGGTTCTTCCCCACACACTACGGGTCCGCGTTGCCCCCACGGATGTGGGACCACCGGTTCATCCCCGCAGGTGTCACCTGTGGAACCACCAGCCTGATACCCGTGAGATACCCGAGGATACTGCAGGTGGTCTCCAGAGGTCTCACGCAGAACCAAAGAACCAACCCTGAACGTAAAAAAAATAAACCTGGCCTATACATTCAATACATACATCCCCCCAACACCTACAGTACAATAATGTGCAAAATAACTATTATCCAGATAGGGATAATAGATTATTTGCCCATTATTAAACACATTAACTAGCATATTAAAATAAATAAAGTACTACTGACCTCATCAATAAGAAGCCCCCGTCGCCAGCAACATCCTTGTCTTTCGTTGCCCACAAAATACATAGCCAATACATAGCAATTACATGCAGATATCAATTAACCCCTTAAACACCTTATCGGATAATAACCGCAAAGGTAATTATGGGGTTAAGCCACACTGGCCCGATACCCACCCTTCATCTATTCATTTGTACAGTGGCTTCATCATGCAACTATATATATATATATACAGTATATACAGTATATATATATATATATATATATATATATATATATATATATATATATATATATATATATATATATACAGTATATATATATATATACAGATATATATATATATATATATATATATATATATATATATATATATATATATATATATATATATATATATAGGCTATACGATACCGTGTAAGCAGATATCAGAGGCAGCACTCCAGTAGATAGTCAAAAAAAAGGTGTTTAATGTGACATATAAACCACCGTTTCGGTCCTCCACACGGGACCTTTCTCAAGGTGATGAACAAAAGCCTATTTGATTTATATAGGATTAGCACCCACCTATATCTACCTGACGGAGTGCCTTGTTCTCATCTATTCACTATATATATATATATATATATATATATATATATATATATATATATATATATATACACACATGATGAACCAATATACAAATAAATGTAGAAGGGTTATCAAAAACATGCTGTACTACAAATACCACTTCTCCATACAGACACACTACAATAAAATCAATTTCCTTTAATAATCCAATCTGATCTTCCAATCAAAATCCTCAAATGCCAATCAAAAGCCACAAATGCCACTGAAAACATTGTATTTACATTGTATACATGATGCATACAATCTATGCACCATATACATTCTGCAAATGAGTGTTAACAATAACATATTCCAAACAAAATACCAATACATCCAAACAAGTATACTATTTAAACCAATCCAGTAACCATAAATCAATTAGCATTCATTAATTAAATCCCTAAACAATTTACATTCCATCCCTAACTATTAAACAATTAACTAATTCAATCGTTGAACAGAACAAGTTATCCTCTGACAAAATATAAGTACCAAAAAGAATACAATATACAAAAGCAAGCCTCACCCTGACCTAAAGTACACCATACAATAGCAAAAATTACATCTAATTTTAAAATACATGACACACACATTTATGCATAGCAGCATAGCCAAAATAATTTAAAACACAGCAAATAAAGCTTTTAAAACAACATAATTTCTTACCCTGTATGTATATATCGATCTAGACATACATACATACATACATACATACATACAGTGGCAAGAAATGATATACCAAAAATAAATAAATACACATGTAAAAAAGCTTTAAAAAAAAGAACAAGGAGGAGGCTTCCGGTGACGTCACCCGACATGGAGGTATAGTGTGAGAGCTCCGCGGACTCACTTGCTTAACGTTAGAAATACGCGTCCTTCCACCCGAAATTTCGGCACCAACTGTGACCCCCTTACTAGGGCAAAGAGGGAGGAATGTCGAGGCAACAAAAAAGGACCGCAAACCAAGCGGTTTCAAAATACTTTATCCCGCAGCAGAGGAGATCTGAAACGCCGGCCGAATTTCAAGATGGAGGCAACACACGAGGCACACAGACAGCTCAGGGGAAAGGAGCACGGCCCAAAGAAACTGCAACAGGGGAAGAACCTCTCACAAGAGCTTATATGGAAGAGCTTATGGCCTCCATGCACTCAAAACTCTACTCCTCACTACAGACTGAGATAAAAACGGCTGTACAAGATCTCACACAACAGATATCTGGCCTAACGGAGAGGACAACAAGCCTGGAGGGTAAAATGGATGAGACTTCCCTGCGCCAAACAGGAGCGGAAGAAGAGATTTTCAGGCTGAAGGAAGAAATACACCGCATCAAAGACAGTATGGAGGACCAGGAGAACCGGGATAGAAGACAAAACTTGCGAATACGCAATATCCCAGAGGAGGTTCTTCCTGGCCTCCTTCACCAATACCTGCTACTGCACCGACACACTTTATTCGAGCAAATACCCAGTATGTACCTGGCAGATACCTGGAATGCGCCGCTCCTCACCTCTGACAAGCCCCATTGCGTTTGCCTTCCCAGCCTGGGTTCATGCCTGCCTGACGGGCGGCTGATCTGTTAAATGATAATGATTAGGATTTAATAGGCTGCAATGCTTCGCGTGTCTACCAGATGGCATAAATTCATGAATTGTAATGCAGTATATATATATATACTGTGCAGTATTGCAGCCAGCGGGAATAAAATGCTTCAATCCCTGCCTGGAATATAACCCAATGCACTCGGGCAGAAAACAGTCACAAACCTCAATACACCCGGGTATACCCGAATTCGTGGGACTAGCCGAGCTCGAATAAAGTGTGTCGCCAGTGTAGACCTGTTCAAAACAATATGTGACACAATAGAGGACAAAGATCTAGAAATAGATTATGCCCACAGAGCGCTGGGACCGCGTTCGGAATATCCCAATAGAAGGCGGGATGTGATTGTGCGAATGCACAGTTACACAACCAAAGTGAAAATAATTGTGGCCTGCAGAGGGAAAGAATCGATTAACTACCTGGATGAATCCCTACAAATATTCAGTGACGTCCAGAACAACCGTGATCAGAAGGAAAGAAATTAAACTCTTGACTTCCTTCCTGCGTGACAACGAGATCAAATATCGCTGGGGATTCCCCTTTAAGCTGACAGCAAGCCACGGGGGTAAATACCTAACGATTCGGTACCCCGAAGATATGGCCCCGTACGTGAGGGCCTTGGGCCTGACACCACCAACCTCATGGACGCCCGACTCACAACAAATACAGCGGCAGATGGAGGGATCAGACGAGAGGGCAGCCGGATCAGCGGGAAGAACAGCCCAGATGCACCAGAGGGAGACCAGGAGTTAAGCGGCCAGCCGAAGACCTGCCCCTACCCGCTGCTTACCTTTGCCGAAACCCATTTGACGCCCTCTGCAGCAGGAGCTGAACTACCTGACACACGTGCTGAGCACCACTGGAGAGTGGTGTAACTGTCACGAGGACCCCGCGACGGAGGGAGCTGACCGCGGCGGCGCCTGTTCCTGCGAAAAGAAAAGTTTGGTTCAAAAGTGCCTAGTTGACAAGGCACCCTGATGTAGCTGACTTGTTGCGGTGAATTGGGGGTCCGAGGGCTTGTGGACCCAGTTGGTCCGTGGGAGCGGGCCCCTCTCCCGGTTTGGGAGGGGTGGACTGTACCAAAACAGCAGAAGTTCAAGAACTGTGAGTAACCCCCTTCCCCTCCCCATCTAACCCGGGCCGTACTCGGGCACTGAGATCTCGGTGATTAAACCTGGGCCCCGGCTGGACAGACCTCGCCCGGAAGTGCATCTGCTGTCCCACAGGGTAATCTCCCGTTGGAGCTGTGGTTAAGGCACCCTAGAATAACTAGGGACATTTAAACAAATCGAACTGTGTTATGTTATTGAATTTTCCCACTCCCCGTCCCCCCCCTTTCCCCCCATCCCCCCCACCTATCCCCTCCATCCCCCCTCAGCCCCCCCCCCCATACCTACCTCCCCCCGATCCCCCATTATCCCTCCCCCTTATCCCCCCCCATTCCCCTCATTGTGCGCAGGCTATCAAGGTACTACCCCCTCTGCACATGCCTGAGACCCAGACCCCTTGCCTCTGCCCCGGTAGCTATACTAGCCTGACCTCTCCAAGATGATCACAGTATGTGAACCACCAAGAATAACACTGTAATGTCTAGTGGCTGCACAGGCATTAAAAGTAGTAGATGTCACCAAGATTGTGAACATGTACTGAATAAGTCGACCTCCCCTCCCCCCATACTCCCCCCGTCCCCCCCACCTATACTCTCCACCCCCCCGCCCCCCCTATCCCATTTGCCCCCCCCTACATCTACCTCCCCCCCACCCCCTCCCTCCCCTCATTGGGCGCAGGGTATCAAGGTACTATTCCCTATGCACATGCCTAAGACCCAGACCCCATACCTCTGCCCCAGTGGTACCAGCCTGATCTCCCCAAGACGATTCCAATATGTGAACCATGAAGAATATCAATGCAAGATTTAGGTGTTCCATTAGCAGCTGAACCGTTTAGATATATGTATGAAGGGCCCTCTCTCTCCCCGTCTCGAGAGACAGAGCCTAATGTGTTATATTGTTATATGTATCTTTGCTTTAAAACATACAGTGGTGGAAGGTTTGAAAAACGCGCAGGCATTAAAAGTTGTAGATGCCATAATATGTTTGATTGTAACCTGAGAAAGAAGGCATCAAGTTTGTGAACATGTACTGAATATGCCGACCTTCCCCCACCCCCCACCTCCCACCTAAATCTCTAAGTCTATATAACCGACACATTCACACGGGGCACTACCTTCACCCTATAGATTGGTGTTGTCTAGAAATTCAATGAATAGAGGCTAGATCTCCCATCTCCCCCACGCCCCCCAACCCACATCTCCCCCCTCCCACACCTTCCCCCCTCCCACACCTTCCCCCCTCCCACATCTCCCCCCCTCCCACACCTCCCCCCCATCTCCCCTCCCCCACCCCCATCTCCCCCCCCAATTACCCCCCGCCCAGGGGCCATTAATCTAAAATTGACACACGGTTCTATGACCTGAAAAGAGTTAAAGAATGTTGTACTTAGAACATGTCTGTCACCCGGTCTCCCCCCTCATACCATCACCCTATACCTGTTCTCTCTGACCACCCCCGATAAGAACAATGTCAATCTCCCCCCTTAGCGTACCCATGGAAGGATAAAACCCATAAAGTCTGCACCCCCCCTTGCACCCCCATTCAGGAGTCAACGGCTCCCTCCCATTGGGCCGTAAGCCCAAACGCCTGTCAGTATTACCGGTATTACTTTCAGGGGACCACTCCTGGCCCTCTTTTCACACTATCTCTTCCTGTCGGTCCTGTCCCGTCAGGCCTTCACCCTGTCTCCTCTCTCCCTCTCCCCCCCAGTCCACTGGAGCGCCGCCCAGGTCACTCCGAACAGAAACCCCTCCTTCTCTGAAGGGGACTTGATCCTACAAAGGAACCAACACACTCTCCCTAGTGGGAAGGGAGTCGCACATGAGGGAACTACATACCAGACCAATGGCTAACCAAACCCCAATAAATTTAATTTCACTAAATGTGAAAGGCCTAAATAATAATAGAAAAAGGAGGTTAGCTCTCCAAGAGATAAAAAGATCGAAAGGCGACATTGTGTTTCTACAGGAGACCCACTTTACATCACAGGAGCTGCCTAAATTGTTTAGCAAGACTGTCCCAACGGGCTACTTCTCATCGTTTAACAGTAAAAAGAGAGGTGTTGCAATTTTAATCCATCAGGGAACGCCATTCAATCACACCAAAACAATCACAGATCCAGAGGGTAGATTTGTGGTAGTATACGGATCGCTCGCAGGCTCGCGAATTGCACTGGTCAACATATGTACGCCCAATGAAAACCAGATTGAATTTCTGAGGACACTTATGGATAAGATTGACCCAACCTACCTGTCCTCAACGGTAGTAGGAGGGGACTTTAACATGCCCTGAATCCGTTGAAAGACAAGTCAAGCTTAGTAAACAGACCCCACGTGAAGGTTTCCCAAAGATTAGGGAAAAAATTTAAAGAAATCTTAGGAGAATACTCTTTGTTGGACATTTGGAGAACGCAACATCGGGGCCAAAGAGATTATACGTTTTTCTCCTCACCACACCAGACCTACTCTCGAATAGATTATCTCTTCGCTACTAAAACCATTCTAGACGCCTCAACAGTCACAAGAAACTGTATGGTGCTCCAACATGAACCACTGGCTAAATAGCCCAAGACTATAAGCATATAAATTGTGTCCCTGGAGGTCCCAGACAGTCCAGACCAAAATACTCCAACCCTTGCAATAAACCACTTCCACTAGATACCGATTAGCTGGAAAAGATCCCACTGCAATAATGTGGGACCTTCACTGGCTAGTGACCAGACATAAACATCGGTTGGGTAAGTATAGGTGTATACAAATAAACAGGTTGAGAAAGAGCCACCGGCTCGAAACGCGTTGGTGGGGGCCTGAGGGCTCCGTTTTTTGTATTTTTGCACTGATCCAATAAACTAACTTTTTTTATCTGGGTGCCACTCTCCTAGTAGTTCATTTTGTTTCCAGCTGTGCTCCATCTCTCCTTCGTTTGGATAGACGCCTCAACATCCTCAAATATAGGCCCAATTACATGGTCAGACCATGCCCCAATCACCGCTACTTTCTCGACCCCATTCATAAAAACGAACTTGTTCAATTGGAAACTCAACGACTCATTATTAAACTACCACGAGATTGAGAGAGAAATAAAGACAGCACTTAAAGAATACTTTGCTCATAATGAGGAGTCGGTCTCATCCCCAGCAGTCCTGTGGGAAGCCCATAAGGCAACAATTAGAGGAACCATCATTTCCATCGCAGCTCACAGGAAAAAGACCAAAACTAAGACTATTAGTGAACTTACGGACAAAATTCTAGAACTAGAACGCCAACAAAAAACTAACCCCTCTAAAAAAATATACAAAACATTAACGTCCGTCAGAGAGGAGCTCAGACAATTACAATTAGAGGATGTAGAAAAGTCATTACGATGGACTAACCAAAAATTTTACGATAAGGGGAACAAAGCGGACAGACTATTGGCTAACAAACTAAGAGGCATACAGAAGAGATCACAAATCACAGCTATCAAGAGTAGGTCTGGTGAAACCATATAGAACGGTAAAAAAATCGCAGATGAGTTTACAGCATTTTATACAGAGCTCTATAATCTGAAAACTCAGGGCAACAAAGCAACTGAAATAAATTCCAGCATAATTAATGACTATCTCTCTAAGTGTCAACTTCCTAGCCTCACAGAAGAAGAAAACCAATTACTCAATGCAAAAATATCAAAAATAGAGCTTACGGCAGCAGTAAAAACATCAAAGATCTCCAAAACTCCCGGTCCCGATGGCTTCTCCAATGCCTATTACAAACGGTTCCTCCCGATCCTATCAACTCACCTCCTTAAGTTATTCAATTCTTTCATGAAAGGCTCCCCAATCCCACCCTCCATGACTAGCGCTAGCTTAGCTATAATACATAAAGACGGCAGAGACCCACAACAATTCAGAAGCTACCGCCCTATATCCCTACTAAATAACAATCTTAAACTGTACAGTAAGATCCTCGCCAACCGGCTGAACCCAATTTTACCCAGACTGATCAACATAGATCAGGTAGGATTTGTTCAGAATCGCCAGGCCTCTGACAACACATGAAAGATTATATACATAATAGAACAGGTTCTAAAGCAGTTCTGTTGAGTCTTCATGCAGAGAAGGCGTTCGACAGAATAGACTAGCTTTTTCTAGATAATACAATGAAAAAATTCAGCTTTAATGACACATTCTTAGAGGGGGTCAGGGCACTTTACCGCAGCCCCACGGCGACGGTCAAACTCCCGGGAGCTCCGGCAAAGGCCTTTGAGATTAAGAACGGTACGAGACAGGGCTGCCCCTTGTCCCCTCTTCTTTTCGCCTTGACAATAGAACCGTTGGCGGCTAGAATACGGGACAACGCAAGCATCCAAGGCATAGTTATTGGGGCTACCAATTACAAAATCTCATTGTTTGCGGACGATGTTATTCTCACCCTGTCTCACCCTCATACCTCCCTTCCCAATCTACAAAAGGAATTATCCGATTTCGGCGAGATATTAGGCTACAAAATTAATAGCGACAAATCTGAAGCCCTGAATCTCAACCTTGCAGACTCGGAGGTCCAGCTATTAAAACTAAATTTAACTACCGATGGTGTCCTTCATACATAAAATATTTGGGAGTTAATGTATCGAAGGACTACCGCTCCCTATATCAATGTAATTGCCCCCTTTATTTGATAAAATTAGAAAAGATCTGGATAAATGGGAGGAATACCAAATTTCCTGGATCGGAAGGATGATTTCAGTTAAGATGAATATACTCCCGAGGTTATTATATTATTTCCAGACACTTCCGATCAGGGTTCCTGGATCAGAATTGAAGGATCTCCAGAGCAGAATATTCAAATTTATTTGGCATGGAAAAAAACCCAGAGTCGCAAAATCAGTATTAACAGTGCCAAGGAGCAGGGGGGGTATGGGGGTGCCAGACATCGCTCGATACTATCAGGCAGCTCAACTAAAACCAGTGGTCGAGTGGAACTCAGACCCAGACCAGCTATGCTGGCTAAAGATTGAGTCCCAGTATGCCAGAGCGCCTTCTCTGCAAGCAAGCCGATGGGCCTTGGGCAGATACGACAAGGGGACAAGCAAATTCGAACTAGGCACCATGGGCCACACAATGGAGATATGGCAAAAATCTAAAAACAAATTTAAACTCTCGAACGCAGCGTCACAACTCACCCCACTATACAATAACCCAGAGTTCCCCCCAGGATGCGAGACCAAGCAGTTTGATCAGTATGCAAAGACGGGAATTGAGATGGTTTGCGATCTGCTATGTGATAAGAAGCCCCTGAATTTCCAAGAACTGCGAATTAAATTTAAAGCCCCAACCCTGGATACATTTAAATTCCTCCAAATTAGACACTTCCTACAAAAACTGTCCCCCGCACTAGAATTTCCCCCCCTTACACAATTTGAGAGACTGTGCCAGGAAAGCGCACACCAAAAAGGCCTAATCTCACAAATTTACGGGATACTAGAAAAACACGCGAGTCCTGACACACACGACTATATGCACAAATGGGCAGCGGAGTTAAACATAAACATAGACAATGAAGACTGGGAAGAGATATGGGACGCGGCATCAGGAACTTCTGTATGCACTAGTATTAAGGAAAACATCTACAAGATAATGTTCCACTGGTACCTCACGCCAGTGAGACTGCAGCAAATCTACCCTCTGGCATCTGATCTATGCTGGAGAGGCTGTGAACACAGGGGAGACATGGCCCACATATGGTGGCAATGCCCAGAAATACAGAAATATTGGCTCTCTATCCAAAACCTAATAAAAGAGGTCACGGACCTCACAATCCCTACAGATCCACTGATCTATGTACTGGGCAGGCCAATGGATAAAATTGACCACCCAGTATGGAAATTAAACTCCTTCATTTTGACAGCAGCACGATGCTAAGTGGCGCTCTCCTGGAAGAAAACCTCCCCTCCCACGATACAAATGGTAAGAAAAAGATTAAACGAGGTTATGCTAATGGAAAAACTGACGGCATTCCTTAATCACTCAACAGAGCGGTTCTACTCCTTATGGGAACCTTGGCTGACCCACTAAAATTTTAAATACCACAGCCTCCTCCCTAGCCCAGTAACAATGGCGCCTCCAGGGGAGGGGAAACCCATCGTTTTTAAAGGCCTATGACGTCACATTTTCATCATGGTTCCCACGGCCCTGATTGGTTAATTGATATCTGCATGTAATTGCAATGTATTGGCTATGTATTGGCTATGTATTTTGTGGGCAACAAAAGACAAGGATGTTGCTGGCGACGGGGGCTTCTTATTGATGAGGTCAGTAGTACTTTATTTATTTTAATATGCTAGTTAATGTGTTTAATAATGGGCAAATAATCTATTATCCCTATCTGGATAATAGTTATTTTGCACATTATTGTACTGTACAGTAGGTGTTGGGGGGGAGGGGGAGGGTGAATGTATGTATTGAATGTATAGGCCAGGTTTATTTTTTTTACATTCACGGTTGGTTCCTTAGTTCTGCGTGATACCTCTGGAGACCACCTGCGGTATCCTTGGGTATCTCACAGGTATCAGGCTGGTGGTTCCACGGGTGACACCTGCGCGGATGAACCGGTGGTCCCACATCCGTGGGGGCACTGCGGACCCGTAGTGTGTGGGGAAGAACTGCTGGTCCCACATCCGTGGGGGCACCGCGGACCCGTAGTGAGCACTCGTGAGTTCCCCAGACCCCCATGAGAATCACCCGAGGCCCCACAGACACCTGTGGGTCTGACCCGGGGCTCCCAGACATCCGCGGGCCTACCGTGGGGACCCAATTGTGGCCCACAGTGACCCAAGGAGACCACCTGGGGGCCATGGCGCTTGGCGGGACCCACCAACAGGCCTCCAGAACATGTGTGAAACATGTTGCTGGTACCCTGTAGGTCTGTCAGGTGACCCACCAGCCCGCCGGGGACTCGCGTGGGGCTGGGGTATGAACCCTGTATGTAAAAGGATAAATCATGTATTTATGGGGGGGCACGGGGGTGGGTAATGTATTTAATTAATAGAATGATGTTTAATGTGGGGCTGTGTATTGTTTTTATTGTGGGTACTGGGGGTGTGGGGAGGGGGTATTGGCCCCAAGGGTATGTGGGTAGGCCTCCCTTGTGGGTAGTGGGTGAGGGTGGTTAGGCCTCACGCGGTGGGGGGTTAGTGTGGGAGGGTGTGTAGGCCTCCCGAGGGGTGGGTTAACCCCTTAATGACTGTAGCGGTTATTAACCGCTATGGTGATTAAGGGGTTAGGGGACATTACATTGGATGTTTTTATTCTTGTGTATATTTTGCAGCAGCAGAGGGGGCATGGCCAGGATGAAGATGAGGATGGCCTTCATCGTGGCAGCTGGAAATGGGTGAGTGCTATATGTATTTAATGTATTGATTGGTGTTTATGTTTTTTAAATACACAGGGGGTGTATCTTGTTTATTGCAATGTTTATTGGGGGCAAATGTCCCCAATAAACATGCTATTCTGCCTTAACCCCTTCATTGCCTTAGTGGCTATCCGCTATGGTAATGAAGCAGCATTTATGTATTTTAATAACCAATGCGGTTCAGCTCCGGAGTCCCCCTGCACATGTACACTATCAGTAAAAGTTGTTTTGATATGTTTTTATTTTGCCGATGTTTGCGCAGAGAGAGCGCTGTCTCTCTCTCTGCTGCAAACACATTTCGGCAGAAACGGCCTATCGCTAGGCTATCGGGAGCCAGGCTCTTTTATCACCGGCTCATTGGCGTTTTGCTTTCGCAGAGATTCGGCAGGGATCGGCATGGATTCGGCCCTTACTGAATACTGCGAGGTCAAATCGCCAAAATCATGCCTATCGGCAACACTTGCCGAAAGCATTTTTTCGGCGCTTAGTGCATGAGGCCCTATGTCATTTATTAGCACCATTACTCCCATAACTTTGAAAATTGTTTAGCATAGTTGCACGTGCAATTGCAACCACGGCTAAAGATACTTTGTATGATAATACATAATCCCCAAATGGATTAACTCAATAACGACATTGTGGACCAAAACCAGGGCATTTTCACCCTGCACCTACAGATGTTGTGGCTGTGGAGAAAAATGCAGTGACCCGCGGCCCAAACATGGCCCCTCCGATGCAACATGGACAGTTAGGGCCTCATGCAGTAAGCGTCGATTAAGTGAAATCGGCAAGTTTACCGATTAGTCATGTTAATGGCGATTTTTCCTCTCCGTATGCAGTAAGTGCCGAATACATTCAAAATGAACCCGAAAACAAATCCGCCCACTCTCACGATGATTATCCGATCACACACAGGTGTATCGGCGTGCGTGGCGGGGTGCTAATAGGTTGCCCAATCACAAATCTTGCTGAATCAGGCGAAACAAGCATGTATTGGATTGCGCGCCATATTTAAAGGCAACGTGTACTGCTAATCATTCTCTGTGTTGTTGGGAGTGAGAGAGAGAGAGACGCACAGAGCTGGCTGATTGAACATTTGCATATTGACGGAGAGACTTGTTGTGTATTGGGTGAGCTTTGTCCATTGTTGTTTTGTTTACATCTTTGTCTTGTTTTATATGTGGAAGTGTTTCGTGTGATTGGCTGTACATTAGTTGTCTGTTTTTTGTGACTGCTGGAAGTATGCCCGCAAAGCGTGGGAAGAGTGATGCTGGTGGGAGTGGGAGTGCTACTCGTGCGAGTACGCGTCGGAGTGAACGTACTGTTCAGGGGAGTGATGTTGCTGGTGCACCGAGTGGTGTTGCTGGGAGTGGGAGTGCTGGTGCTGGGAGTGGGAGTGCTGTTGCTGGGAGTGGGAGTGCTGTTGCTGGGAGTGGGAGTGCTGTTGCTAGGAGTGGGAGTGCTGGTGCTAGGAGTGGGAGTGCTGGTGCTAGGAGTGGGAGTGCTGGTGCTGTGAGTGCTGCTGGTGGCGCAGTTGCTGATGGGGTGGATGGTGGTGGCGTGCTTGCTGGTGGGCAGCTTTTGGAGGCTCTTCCATTGGAAGAAGGAGAGTCCAGTCAGCACCAGCCAAGCTCTGACCCTAAACCTGCTCGGAAAGAAACGTGTGGAGAAGCCACGTAATCCTCGCTTCAATGACCAGGAAAATACAGCTCTTGTCACTGGCATTCTGGAGCACTATGACAGTATATATGGACATTTACTAGGTAAGTGTACCTTTACATTTATTATTCAAATACATGTGATCCTAGGTCATCTGAGTTTTGTTCATATGCAAATATGGGTTCAGAATATCTTTCTATGTTAATTAGTCTGGAAACACAGCTTTTTATCATGCCTTACAAGGACAACTAAACACAGGCGGTCAATTTGCCATAACTGCATACAATATGAATGCAACCTTGCTTACATGTATAGGTTTAGTAGTGAATGCTCATGTGCTTCACATATTACACATAAAACAGCATGTTTGCTATCTCTTGGAACAGCTAGCAGTGTAGGAAACTGGTGCTTCTATTATTAATCATTTACCTCATATATTTTATATGTTTTTCAAGGGCGGACAAGTTCAGCAAGCAGAAAAGAAATGTGGGACACAATAGTCATTGGTGTCAATGCGTGTGGGAATCATGTGAGGGACAAGCGGAATTGTCACAAGAGATTTGATGATATTAGGTCCAAATTGAAAAAGAAAATACAACACCAACGCGTGCATGCTACTGGCACTGGAGGTGGGCCGACACCACAACGTCTCATATTAAGTCCATTGGAGGAGCTGCTTCGGGCAAAATTACTTCCCGTCGTCGTGGAAGGCTTACCTGGTGACCGTGATATAGGAATTTACCCCTCACAATTTCCACCAGCTGAGAAATATTACTGTACTAGGCGTGTCGTTGCTTACAGTTATTTTGCATAGTTACACTGCTTTTTATACTGTCTTCACAATATAAGCATACCTGCATCTATATATGTATATGTCTGATTCTGTATATATATATATATCTCAAAATAGACATATATGTTGTAGTCCTACTAAAAGCAGTAACTAATATAGCACGTGCCATTGCGTGCTCATTTACATGTGAATTCCCAAAATGCATTGCTGCAGTGGAAGCAATTGATGGTGGGCGAAGATGGGGAACAACAGGGTAGTACACATGTGTAACACATGTTATTGAGAAATTATTACTAGCTACAGGTACAGAACAGAAATATGTATAATATTATTGTGTATTTTATTTATTTTACTCCGACAAACATGACATTACTGCCTATTTTAAGCATGCATCAAATATATTGCATGCAACGGCCTACAAACATCACTTGCACTAACACATCTATAGTTGTTTATGAAAAGGTCCATTTTTGCTTTAAGTCATATACAGACAGCATAATGAGGCACACGTATCATATTTTATGTCATTGTTTTCATAACTTAAAAACTGCACACGACTATTTAGCTCATCTACCATTGTGTTAAAGCAGCTGCAATTAATATCTCATCACAGCATACACTTCAACAGAGGGGGTGGGGTTCAGCACACACACTAATTACAGCCTCATTTTAGGGTCAACTTAGTTCACACCATTTTCACCTGTTTCAAGTAATTGAAAGGTGTGGCTGATTAGGCTTTTTGGGGAAGTGAATACCGTTCTTACAACCTGACTAGCACAACTGAAGTTAATCACACTCATTTGAAAGCTTCACTTTAGCTACTAAATGCCCCAACAACTCATTACTTATCAAAGCGTACGTCACACATTAGTTCACTCATATCTATAGTTGAACTACTATCAACGACACATTATCACACACAGCATGTGTTGTCTTGTTGAGTCACAGCCACATTCAGGTGTGCCACATCTTATATTAATGTACCACACATATCCTCTACCAAAAACAACACTTTTTGCAATATGACCACCTTCATGATAACCATTGTGAATGGTCATCTCATGATAGTTATGTACATTATGATACTGATATCACTACACAACATATGATTTTTATGTACAAATTTTATCTATTTATCCTCACGCATTACTGCAGGAACATAGTATGTTTTATCTTAGGGAACTCAAAAGTTCTAAGTACACAGGCATGTACATTGTTATTACAACTATTTATGTTCACTTTCACACACACATTTTGGGTTAAGGAAATGATGCTGTTAGGTACTCATAAATACAGAACATACAATAACTGTTTGTTCAATATTTACACATGTAAATGTAAAACTTATGTTATTGTTATATATAGTTGCCCCTGAAGGACATGTGTCACCTGAGACTGAACAAGTGTCTTCACCTGGGTCAGCCAGCTCAACACACCTAGAAGGTGAGTGTATCAGTTGGTGGCCATATAATATGTGCTCTTCTATATGTTATGTTGTCATGTTCATTATTTGTTTTGCACATCTTCTTTAAATAGGATTACTTAATGTCAGTGAAAATGAAGTGTAAGGCAACTTGTATTGTGTTAGTGATGTTAACTATCATGTAGGAGTTGTGAGTTTACAGCAAGTTTTCATTCACTCATATTTCATACTGAGTCCAAACATTATTCTTAAGTCAAGGTAGTTTTTAATGTGAGGTTATAAAACGTATGGAAACATGTTAGTTGTTACTTATGACACAGTACAATTACATAGTAACACAGCAGAGATTAACATGCCATTTAATAATGTGTACATTTATTTGTAGAACATGATGAAGAGGATTTTGATGATGATGATGATGATGATGATGATGATGATGATGATGATGATGATGATGCCGCCGCCGCCGCCATAGACACACAAATACAAGCAAGTGACCATGAAGAGGTTCCAATTGAAACTGTTTTACCGCCAAAACGTCCAGCAAATACCACATATGATGCAATTGTAGCTTCTGAGGGAAAAATTGTGGAAGCAGAAAATCGTCGCCATTCTGACCTGATGACAGTGCTGGAAAGGATGATTGCACTGCAGGAAGAAACAGTTTCACAATTGGCACATCTCCACAGAGTCTTCATTGAAGTGCCTAAACAGTTGCAAAAAATCAACACCTCATTCGAAGCATTAGTTGTTCAGCAAACACAAGCTAATTACTGGAGAATGACTAATGTACCACAATTCAACACCTCCCAGCCAGGATCTGTTCATGCAGGTCAGTTTTCACCACATTCATCTGATATTCATTCACCAGGCCCAAATGTTACCGGTCAAGTAGCAGACATTGCTGTGCAGGTTCCTGATGACATCCTACCGCTGCCATCTGTACAAATTCAGCAGCAGACACCTACAAAGGAGGCGACAAAAACAAAACAAGACACACATGAAACAGACCAACCATCACTTGTGCAGTGTCTACCAACTTGCTCACATGTGTCAGTGGGCACAAGCCCTGTCCGTGAACAGTCACTACCCAAAAGCCCTGTAGGTGAGTCACTGGCCAAAAGCCCTGTAGGTGAATCGCTGCCCAAAAGCCCTGTAGGTGAATCACTGCCCAAAAGCCCTGTAGGTGAGTCACTGGCCACAAGCCCTGTAGGTGAGTCACTGGCCACAAGCCCCGTAGGTGAACAGTCACTGGCCACAAGCCCTGCCCGTGAAGTGCCAGAGGCCACTCAAAGTGGCTCTGTTGTGCCTAAAGTTGGTGGCAAAAGAAAAAGGAAAATTCAAGAGACAACAAGCAGGCCTGTTACTCGCTCGCAAAAGGAACAAAAAAAATAAATGTTATAATTCAGAAAAGATGTCTTTGGCCTTGTTTTGTTGACTTCAGATTATCTAATTACTATTGTATGTATGCTGAAGACTGTGTTGTTTCCAAACTTTCAAGTATGTTCTTGTACACGTGAAGTTTTGGAAATGTTAACACTCCTAATTAATGAATAGTGTTATAAATATTTATGTTTTAATCGTCTGTTCAGTAATGGTCCACCAGGAGCCAGTTGCTAAGTTTAGAGAAGCTGCCATTGACTTTGCAGCAAAACATTGCATTTGGGTGTGTTAATTGATGTAATCATTGCATGTGCATATTATTTTCATGCAATTATAAAAGCACCTATTTAACTGCAAACATCTTTCTTGTACGTGTACAGCAGGATTTTGTGTTAAATATTACTTACCTTTGGTGGCCATTGTAATGTTGTCCTTTAATCATTTATGTGTTCTTGTTTCAAGAACATCTCTGAATTGATACTAATATATATGTAGTATGTATTGATATATGCACACACACACACACAGACACACACTGTGTGTGTGTGTGTGTGTATATATAGTACTATCTAAACTGGTATAGATGTATTTACAAAAAACATACACTTCATGCTTCCTTGTGAAAACACACTATTTTAATAATACAGGCCTAATGTTTGACAACTATACTAAGTGTGAGCCTCTAACATTATTGGGTGCAAACAAATGTTTATTACTTAATTCACTCATGTTTATCACCATTTAAATAGGTTTCATACAAGGCCTACTTACTGCCATCAATATGTTGTGTGTACTCCTGCAATATAAAAAAAATAACTATATATATATATAAAAATAACTATATATATATATATATATATTTATAAATAACTATATATATTTATATATATAAAAATAACTATATATATATATATATATATATATATATATATATATATATATATATATATACATATATATACACACACACACACACACACACACACACTATACATATAGTACAATATACACTTTATATATATATATATATTTTTATGAGAGAGATATATTTATATATATATAGATACACACGTATTTAAACTCATGCAGACAGGTAGTTAACCAGAATTTCAAATACACACAGAAATGTATGTGGGAAAAAAACATTTCATTTTGCAGTTGTGTGTATTTACTGATATGGCTGTCTAAGCACTATTTTCACACAGTGCTCTTTGTTATTTTTATAGAAAACTCAATGTTACTGAAATAAGTGTAGGAATGTTTTCACAAATGAGATAAAAAAATGATACATGTTTTTCCCACATTCGCCTATCACTAACCACAAAACTTAAACCAATTAAAAGGACACATCCAATTGGCGTTTGAAATAAGGAGTAAAAGTAGTTACTTTTGTTGACCTTGAAAACGAAACACAGGAATTTGTTAGCCATTGAGCAGAATCATTTTGATGAGCAAAGAAGACAGAACTGCACACATCTTTTGTGCTACTCTGACATGGCTGATGAATTCGTTAACAATATGAATCCCCTCTTAGGTTATAAGTACATGGTTTCAGAAGCAATTTTAAACAGTCGCGGACACAAAGCAAGCACACGCCAAATCTATGATTTGATTCAAGCTAAATATCCTTATTACCAAGACCGTAGGCATGCGCGGAATTTTAATTCCTCAATAAGATTCACTTTATCAACTAATGACTTTTTTGAACGTGTGCAGGATAAGCTAGAACACACCTATGGTTTCTGGAAGATTGCAAAGGAAAAGCATTTTACCCTGAAAGAGGGCACATATATTGTTGTGAAAGGCATATTTATTCCTAATGCCAATAGCAATGGATCCGCTACTACTGTTCCGTGTGAATCGATACCTGCTGCAATATCTGCACCCTCCATTCCTGAAACCCACATTGTACAACAACAAAACTACTATGATTATGTACCAAGCCTTTCAGCTGAAAATGCATTGGAATGGGAACCAGAAGAAATGAACCTACCTCCCGACCAATTGTTTGAAGAAAGCAGTGGCGATTCCTATGAGCGCTTCATGGAGGAGATGTGTGTCATACTGGATTCAGCGGGTGGGTCAAGCGTGGATGAAAATGCCTTGCATTTCTTGAGCGACCAGTTGCAGCCAGACGAACAGTTAATTCTAGAAGAATGGTAAATATAACAACCGTTATGCGTTGACTGTGCGTTTAAATGTTTTTTTTTTTTTTTTTTTTTTAACCACCATTTTCCCTTTCAATGCGTGGATACAGCGTAACATTGCAGACTGCATAACATGTAGCGATCACAAAGAAATTGTTGCCGAATACAATATAGTATAACCTGAAAGAGTAGTACACATTGCTGACGGAATAAATATACGTACTTTCCTATCCCTTTAACCATATTAGCAATATTTTAACATAACTCTAACACATACCTGTTTTGTTATCATGCAACATTTAAAAGCGGGTCCACCACGTATGACGTGGGACCCTTGTCATGGGCCAAGGCGTCCTTAAAAAGGATTACGGATGTAAGTCCCGCCCCCAAGCGACGTGCGCGCCTCAAAGCCTATTGGCTGTCATGTTTTGTTATAGTAACGGTAACTGCAGTGTGTCATGTGTGCGGCTCAGTGTTTGTAGGCGCCAACTGGGCGTTAGCTGAATGTTAATTGAGTGGGAGGAGTGTTAGCGTGCGTTTCACGCTGGTTTAACATGACGTCACACGTATTGCATTTGCGCATTGTGTTATCGGCCGTCCTTTCTGTCCAAACACGTCTGTTTAAAAAGAATACAGATGTACTCGTTTAGAACGAATGTAGTTTCGTATTCATTGTATTTGAAATAAAGATTTTATGTTTAATTGTATTTTCAAGATGTATTGAACGCACAACGTATGCTTTGTTTTGCGCATGCGCTAACAGTTAGTGCAGCCAAGCCTGAAGTGCGTGCGCACACTAAGATGTGCGCGCACATTTTTCAGTATACAGGCAACGTTCACATCATATACATAGTTATGCCTGCTACAAATTTAAAGAAACATTACATACTGATGTACACTTGTACTTCTAACATATAAGTGAGTGACGTGTGTATGTACACAATCATATAGAGCTGTGTAATGCGTTGTCACGGATACATATATAGTAAGGTGCCATATTTGACCATCATGTGTTTGCTGTATTTCAGAGATGTCGGGGAAGATACAATCGGATCAATGTATGATTTCAGAAGAGTCTACCTTTATATGAGATGATTGTGAGGAGGAGCCACCGACTACTATACTACATATGGAACTAATTTTATATTGCTTGCAGCGCTTATTAACAAACAATTAAAAATGTGATACCCTTATGCCTATATTGCATAAGCACTTAATTAACATAATGATGTTGCAAAATAGTGCCTCATGAATTTTTATTAAGTGTTCTTTAATGACTACTATCATTTTATGGCATGGTGTGTTTTATATATAACAACCATTCCCACTCTGCTAACACATTTGTGAATTCTATTGTGTAATGGAACGTATGACTGTCGAAACTATGTAACAATAATAATAATAATAATAATTATAATATGAGCATGTTCATGTATAGCGCTGCTAGTTGTACACAGCGCTTTACAGACACATTTTTCAGGCTGAGGTCCCTGGCCCGTGGAACTTACAATTTATTTTTTGCCGCCTGAGGCACAGGGAGATAAAGTGACTTGCCCAAGGTCACAAGGAGCCGACACCGGGAATTGAACCAGACTCCCCTGCTTCAAAATCTCAGTGCCAGTGTGTGTCTTTACTCACTGAGCCACTCCTTCTCCCAATGTAAAGGACACTTACAACCAACTAGCCATTTATTGTTAAAAATCTCTTGTTACATGGGTATGTTGATAAAATGGTTTGGGACTGTAGCAAATAATGTTATTGGCCAGATGTTGTGGTCCCCTACAATGCATGATGTTCTGATTATGACATCAACATCATGTAATGAAGTACGTTTCTGTGTATATTTCATTAACCTAACTAACTATAGTTTACTGTGTTTATTAAACGTTCTAAAAATACATAGTATAGTCAATATGATGATATAAGCTACCATAATAAAGCTGGTGTTATCATTTGTCGGTGTTATACATGGATCCTACACAAATTGATACAGACACAAACAGTTGTCTTACAAAGTGTGTCTATGCTAATGTGCACGTGATTGACGTTACAATTGTGAGAATACTTGATAATTATCATCATGATAATGATGAAGTGACGTGATTTATATAGCAAAAATATTACCAACATTGTCATATTGGTAAATTAGAAATGCTAAATGACAGTAACATTTGCAACAAAATTGTGTTTTCTGTTAACAGTTTTACACTTGGTACATGTAGGACACATCCACACACGTGTGACTTATACATACACATGTCACAAATGTAAATTAATGTTGACTATTAATTCCTAGCATTAAAAAACACCTACATTGCTAAATCTAAGATGTAGTACGCATAGTTGTGATTACAGGCATTCATGCATGGAGTGTTATGATCAGTCAATTTCATCCGTGATGAATGATCTCCCGTAAGTAAACACATAAGTACAGTTATCCCCTTTTCTCCAAACATCTCTATATTACATTAATGGAATTTATAAGGAAACATACATAAAATGTGATGAAATGGGAGTAATCATTTTCTAATACAATGCACATGAAAGCTCAAGAGTAGCTAAATGCATATACATGATACAGAAAGTACATGTATGTTACATTTGTGTTAAAACCAATCTGTAGGGTTTTTACTTCAAATAATTATAGGAAGATTGAGGTAGGCACATCTTATGAGAGATGTCAGCAAATATACATACCATGATCAGTCATACTGGAGATATACCTATAATGCAAAGGAACAATATATAAATTGCAAACATTGACATGCCATCTTCAGTACCGTAAACAACACAGCAAAGTGTGTATTTGGTGTTAAATGTGCAACACCATGTATATTTAATCACATTCAAAATGTAAATCAGCCTGGTGTACACATCATATGGATGTACATGTTACACTGCACCAATAACATTGTATGTAAGCATACTAGAAGCATGAATGAGTATGGGCATAATATGTGTATTGTGTTAGCATAAGGAACAACACAATGCTAAAATATTAGTGCTTTGTTACCCCAGTTGTATTCACATACACACAACTAAAGTACAATTGAAGAGGGATTATATAACCTGTGCAACAATAACATACCGGTGCCACATCCCTTTGTGCACACAGCAGAGAAAAGAAAGATGTGCAACCCATATTCATCTGTGTCCTACCAGAAGGGTATATAAAAAAACATTATTGTTAAGATAACATAATGTAACTATCAAAGTATAACTTGGAACATATATGTTTTTACTTACAAGAAAAAAATGAATTGATGAGATTCTGGCGTGTCTGGCCACCACTGGCTGTTTGTTCATTTTCAGCAGCTACATGGGTGGGATGCTCGTCTACCAAAGGCTCAGCTAGGTCTGATTGTACATTGTGCCTGAGTGCAACATTGTGCAAAATGCAACAGGCAAGGATAATATCAGACACTTTTTGAGGCTTGTATAGAAGAGCCCCACCAGTTCTGTCCAGACACCTAAATCTGGTCTTGAGTAGGCCAAATGTCCTCTCTATAACAGATCTTGTAGATATATGGGCTGCATTGTACCTCTCCTCTGCTTCAGTTTGAGGGTTTAGCACTGGAGTCAAGAGCCACGGCCTAATTCCGTATCCTGAGTCACCTATAATGAATGGAGCACACATAAGCTGACATTAGTGATCAAATTGTACAATGCCAACATTCCTAAATAAAAGTGTGTTTTGAGTTAGAACATGTTAATGTGTACTCACCCAGCAGCCAACCATGTTCAAAATGTCCCTCTTCGAACGCATGGAAGACTGAAGAGTTCCTCAGGATAGAGGAATCGTGACTGGAACCAGGGAATTTGGGTACCACATGCATTATCCTCATCGTGGCATCACATACCACCTGTACATTGAGTGAATGGTAGTGCTTCCGATTGCGGTACACATGCTCACTCTGACTAGGTGCAATCAAAGCAACATGTGTGCAATCGATTGCACCCAGCACACATGGTATCCCTGCTATATTATAAAAGCCAGTCCTGACTTCCAGCCACTCTGTCGCCTCTGTAGGAAAATGAATATAATTCCTAGCGCGTCTATTGAGTGCATAGAGAAACTGGGTCAAGGCCCGCGAGAATGTAGATTGCGAGACCCCGCCCACTATGCCCACAGTTGTCTGGTATGACGCGGAAGCAAGATAATGTAATGAGCACAGCATTTTAACAAGCCCAGGGACTGCACGACCTCTGGCTGTGAAAAAATCTAAATCTCCCCTTATCTCCTGATAAAGAGCTAAGATTGCTGCTGAACTCAAACGATAGCGACTTACAATCTCCTCCTCACTCATCCCATCTAACAGGGTTCTCTCCCTGTACAGACGCGGACGAGGCACAACTTGTCTCCTCTGTCTTCTCCTCTGATCTCCTGTCCCTCTCCCTGTCTCTGTCGTATCCGCGTGACTGTCCCTGTCACTGTCACTGTCCCTCGGTGTGTCCCTCCCTTGCCCTATATGATTGTCTTCATCATCAAGCATGTCATAGAAAAGAATGTTCCTCCGTCTCCTAAACAATCTCAACATTTTGAAATGAGTAGCTGTGAATGATCAGGTAATGGGCGTCCTTTAAATAGGTATGTGATGATGTCAGGTGACATAGTAAAATGCAAGGTGTTACATTAACATAATAAAGTACTTCTGTGGCAAGCTGTGTGCAGTTCTTGTTATAAGTATTTGTTGTGTGTATTCTGCAGGGAATGATGATATTTGGCAATGATGTGACGTGAACCTTTATAGAAACATTGCTTGCAAATAAATAGTTGCATGTGCAATGCATGTAACACTTGTGAACGCAACAGTCAGTCATGTAATTAGGCAAAAAGGCTGAGATTGACGTGGGAAAAGTTTTGTGTAACATGTGTAATTAGGCATGTTATTGTGACATGTTGACAACAATGAATAGTCGTGTGCATATGCATGCATTTCTGTAAGGAGGATAGTTGGTATAGAATGAGTTAACAAGGTGTCCCAATGCTGAATTACTGTACATGTGTGTATAAGTTAGGTTGAAGTGCTTGTAATGCTACGGTTACAATGTAAACATGCAATGTGATTGAGCGTCCAATAAGTGACGTCATGAAAATAGGGAGGACCCAAAACTATATGTAAACATGAGAAGACAGATGTACATGAACGTTTAAAGATGCGTGTCACATTACAAGCATTGTGTAATGTAAAGGAAGATGAATATACTGTGTATGTGTGACATGTGTGACATGTGTAACATCATGTAAATAATTGTCGCTCAGTTCAGTAAAATGTGTGATATGATGTGAGGTTCTCCTTTAAGAGTTGAGTATAGTATTTTCCCTTGGCACATCATCACATGATGAGTAATGTGACCCGCAAATGCTGCAAACATGTAAAAGTATAATGTTATGCAAATAATACACGTCAGCTGTGACACAATGCAGGGAATGCCCCCACACTGTAATGCAAATGACGTTTGTATTGTGAGCAATGAAACGTAAACAGTACTATACTGTTATACGTCCCCGCTCCATTGACTCCATTGATGTACAGAAGTTTTTTTTTTCTAAGTGCCTTTGCGGCAGCCTTAGCGATCGTTCTCCCCTCCAAACTGCCAACTTTAGTTGGCGGGAGAAATTGGCCATAACATCTCAATTTCGTAGTGCCGATCAGGCCCGATAAGCTGTTTTTTTTTGTTGAATCCAGCCGATTTAAAAAAGTGGCGATAAGTGGCGAAAACAGGCTTATCGGCAGCCGACTGGCCATAACAAAATAATCGGCTCCGAAACCTGGCGAAATCAAGCACTTATCGGAGCTTACTGAATCTCAAACCCAATTTTGCCTATAAAATGGCGATAATTCCCTTATCAACGCTTACTGCATGAGGCCCTTAGTCTTGTGGCCTGGATGGATTAATGCTACGGGATCCATGATTTTGAATGGAAGCCCACAGTATTAATACTTCACTTGAGGGGCCATCCAAAAGGGATAATATACTACTAAAATCCAAAATGTAGTGTGAGGTGCACTGCAATAATTCCTTGATAAAGTGCCTCACGGCACGAAACGCATAGGAGCTTTGTACCCTTCACCGTTTTTTATATGCAGCTTTGAATAAATCATATTTTATTGCCATATGTCCAGCTCCTTGTTGCAATGCACCTCACACTATATTTTGGATTATCTTGGACTTTGGACGTGGTTTCACGCTTGAGAAACTACAGGGGAACAATAGTAAGTACTCTCATATATTTATATGCTACCCTAATGAAAAGGAGAAATTATGACACTTTCATAGACATCTCCAGGGAACAGTGTACTGTATTTCCACATGAGGAATTGGAATTGGAATAGCACCAGAGTTAACATATTCCCCTGTATGGTCACATCTGTATACAATTAACTGATTATACTAAGGGACCAGCATTTGAGCTTCCACAGTAACCTGCATATACCATAATATACTACTAGTCACCTTTCAGAAGAGCTGCACAACCATATCCAGTCACTGTCTGCTGTCGCCTGTACCTGCTGTCTAGATCCGTGTCTCCACTCACTGAAAGTAAGCCGTGCTATATTTCCCTCCCCCTGATGATGTAGATGATGGTGAGCCATATTTGGGCATCTGCATTATCAAGTGTCCTGCTGTCCTGTCTAGTCCCCTTGATGATGCAAGCAGAAAGCGGACACATTCGAACCCGGTGTGGTTCAGAAGCACTATAATAGGAAAACAGAGCCAGCTGGGAAAACCCGGCAAGGACCAGAATGGAAATGCAGCTGGGACATGAATGTATCCAGCATGTCGAATGTATCTAGCATGTCTAGGATGAAGACACCTATAGTAGATTACTTTAGAAATTTTTTTATATTATAACTTCGATGAGATGGGAGCCACCATCCAGGTAATTTTGCCAATGTTGGATCCCCTCCATAATGGCCAAAAGTACTTCATAGTATATGGAGTAGTTCAGTTCCAGACCAGTTAATTTTTATGAATGCTATGCTGTGGTAAGTAGCACATTGTCTTCACCGCATTGCAAAATAATGGCCTCTAGGGTGGTGTTGGAGACGTCAGTTCCGAGAACGAAAGTTTTCCAGGTGTTTGGTTGTGCCAGCACAGGAGAATCAGAAAATGTGCCTTACAAGTCATTTGAACATGGACTCAATTTTATAGGGGTACCCCTTACAAGTGAGGTTTGTTAGAGGTGTTACCAGTTGAGAGTATTCCGGTATAAAACGATGATAGAAATTAGAAAAGCAGAGGAAACATTGTACCTCCGTGACGTTAAGGAGAGTCTTGAATAGCATACATTTTCTGTTTGTCCATGGACATGCCATTAGTAATGGACATACCCCAGGAGCTGCACCTCTGTAACATGAAAAAAACATTAGTACAATCTGTGTATGTATATTCTTTTCAATACCTTAAGTACATGTTATACACTATGTGTAGCCTGTCATACAATTACACTGCAAGAAAAACGCTAAGTAGATCCCCAGAAAATTCATTAACAAAAACTGAAGTGCCATAGTGATGTTGCAAAGTCCAAATGGCATTACACAATATTCAAAATGTCCATACTTAATACATAGTCTTAAATATGGTTTTCACTCATCCCCGGTGCAAATCCTTACCAGATTGTATGCCCCACTCAAGTACAATTTGCAGAGACAAATCTTGAACTTGATCCATAAGATCCGGGATGTGGAAGAGGGTATTGATTTGTTATGGTAATCTCATTAAATTCCTGATAGTCAAAATAGGAGCGTAGACCCTCATTTTCTTTTGTACATATGCCCCTGTCAGGGATGTGGAATGTCGAACAAAACATCTGTGTAGGTTTTGATTGATGCATTCTCTGAGTACCAAGTCTTGTTTGGAATAAATCTCACCATGAGGTATGTTTTGCCTAGGAATTAAGTTGACAGGACAATCGTAGTACCGTTTTAGGGTCAAAAATTCTGCGTCCACTGGATTGAAAACATCCCAGTAGTCCTGGTATTCTTTGGGAAGTTCCTCGATAAAATTCACCACAAAATGTTGTGAACGTTTACTCGAAGAATCCATATTGAGGGTCACACTGAATGATCCTTGGATACCTTTCTCCGGGCAAAGTCGTGATGACAAGGATAGTTTCTGTGCATGCCAATCGATAGCCGGGTTGTGAGCGGTTAGCCATGGGATGCCCTGGGATCCTGAGTCTTCGTGCATAATATAATAGTTTCATGCATGATGGCTCCAGATGTCAACACAGATCCTGGAGTACTGAAGATCCATATAATTTTCTGACACTCCTGAATCGACAAGTGCTTACAAAGCTTACTGACCATCTGATTCCACAAAAACTACAGAAAACAAAAGGAGTGCTCGTGGATTCACCATCTGTTCTGGATAAGGAGTGCTGATTTCTATAGGACAAATGCTCAGAGGTATGCTCCGAGCAAACTCGTTTCACCTCTTTAGTCATGTGCATTCCCTTACGTAATGGCCCGTTAGTAAACAAAATACAGTAAGTATAAGTTTTCATTTTGTCTTCTCTTTTCCTCGTCAGAGGATTTGCATCACCCAGATTTATATCGGTTCTGGTGATCGGAATTCTACCTTGTTTTCGAATAATTTATTAGTCATAATTGTAGAGATTTGTAGTTGACGAGTGTCCATTCTCCAGCAATCGCGCTGTCATTCACTCAATCACTTATCTAGGTGAATAGTCAAATTGAATAGGCCAGTCACGGTAGTGGGAGTGCCCCCCACCTAGGCAACAGTATTCTTAAATTCCTCACTTAAGACATGTTCGAAAACTGCCACCAGTGAATCTTCAGACCAATTTACTTCTGCTGCAACTTGTTTAAAGTGAGTCACATAAATTAACAAATCCTGTTTACCTTGGATGTATGGTTAACATTTAAATGTCTTTAGTCTGAGTAGCATATCGTATTTTAGATATCTGCCTAAACTCCTTCATGAACTGAGCATAGTTTTGAATTGAAGGGCTATCTCCATTTAGCGATGGAATCAACCAGGCCAAAGCATTACTGTACTTCCCAGATTAAAAATGACAAAAATCACTTTCGCCTGATCCGTCAGGAAATTTTCTGCTTCATCAAGACTAGTAATCGACATTGCATGTGGAAGGCAGTATATTGTTTGGGGTCTCCATAAACCCTCTCTTGGAGAGGTAGGTTGTAACGCACATTCTGTGTTAGTAGCGAGTGGTCAGGCTAACCCCCTACAGTGTTGTCCTCGATTTGATGGGGTTGGACAAATCTAATTGAGTCTGTGGGGTATTGATAGGTTAGAAGCATTCTCCCGGCCAATAGGTTCAACTTCAGCCTTTAAGTAGTTTAAGGCTTGAACAATTGTGACAACATGGACTGGAGGGCACAGAAGGATACCCAGCGCATAAATTCGGGAGTAACCCCCCCAACCCCTCTAATAACACACAAAGCGGTAAAGAGCTCTACTCACGGGCCAGAGTGAAATTTGCAGAAGAACTGTGCTAGAAAATAGGAGTTCAGGAGTGAGGAAAGGTTCAGAAGAGATGTCCAAAAGTTGAGTCCATGAGGCAGGCACAGTTCCAGGTGGTAGACAGTAGAGAAGTCAGTTGGGCATGGATCCATAACAGGAATATCCAGCAGAGAGGTCCAAATGGCAAAGGGGGCAAGTCCTGCAGAATACTGGTAAGCATGGCAAGCAGCTACAAACAACAGGAAGTAACCTGTGAGAGCAGCGGGGCAATAGCAGGGTTTAAATAGCAATCAAACCAGGAAGTGCTTAGCTGGGAAGCAAGCAGAAAAGTCCAAAACCTGAACAGTCCAGAAGTGCTATAATAGGGAAACAGAGCCAGTCGAGGAAACCCGGTGAGGACTAGAATATACATTCAGACAGGACATGACATATTTGTCAAAAACCTCCTCAATATTTGAAGTGCCCGCAAGTCTACCATACTGCATCATATGTAAGAAACTGTTCTAATATACATCACAGTTCTGCTAAAAAAAAATGCAGTGCGTCTTTACATATTTTCCTCTAGATTAATACAGAGACCCCTTTATTCCAATGTGTCTCAGGTTTTCCAACTAAGCAATAATCGCAAAAAAAATCCTTTTCCTTTCATCACTTTTCAAGGATGCTGTGCAGGCAAGATCATTAGGTATGTCCTGATAAGGCGCTACGGTGACAATGAATGAAATACCATTGTAAAGCTCTTTGGAATAGAAAGTAGGTTTGAAAGTTAGTATTCAATTTATCATCAATTGCATCTATTGTTCTTGAATAAGAATATTTTAGTATACTGTTAATAAGATTGGAGTGCATTGTTTATGCTGCAGTCAAAAATCGGTCAGGCAGAGATAGAGCCATTTTATGGTTTGGAGGCCTAAATTCTATACGTCAATAAAAACTGAAAAATATTTAGAATCGGAAATAGAATTGAGCCTGTCTACCTGTCACACCAAGATTATTATTGGTTGCGTGAAAAATATACAGTAAAGATTTGTTAATGCCACTGCTGACACATTTTCAGATCATTATCTTTTTCAAATGTCTTTGGGTGAGGCTGGTAATGAGGAATGACACAGCTGAAGTCTTGACATTAATAAGTCTATTGTGGAAAGGTCACCTTCCCATTTAATCTGTGCTTTTTTTTATCATAGAAGCAGAATACTTACTGAATATAAAGTAACAGGTTCAGAAATGGTTTCCAAGACAATTGTGGGTATAGCCATTTCACTACTCAAACCAGCTTAAACAACAAATTGGTATGATATTCCTTTATTAACTTTAACTTACAGTTTCCTTTTAGTATCTCAATTGGAAACATGGTCATTAGTAATCACAAACATTACAAAGCACAAAATAAAAGTATATGCATGCCATATAACCATGCCATATACTTGGAAATGGTGGTTATGCAACCAAATAGGAGCTGCTGGCAAAACAAAATCTAATGTAAGAAATCGCAGCATCATAAAAACAATAAATAATTTAGATTGTATTTATTTTTCTGATATGTTGTTAACTAAGTAATAAAGCTAAAGCTAAGTAATAAAACTCCCCCTCTCTCTTTCTCTCTCTCTCTCTCTCTCTCTCTCTCTCTCTCTCGTTCATGCAGACCCACAGCAGCAGTTCCATCGTGAGGATGTCCTCCCCAGCTGCCTAGTGGATCCGGCATAGCCAGTGTGAGGACAGGACCCCATCCACATACGTGGACACCGCGAGAGGAAGACATCTGACGGGGACGACTATCGTGGAGGTGTGGATCGTCTGCCGGTTTCCCATCAGCCGCCACCCCCTGTACAGAGCCTAATAGCAACAACGCGGGAGGATTCGCAGGCACCCGGTGAAGGAGCAGGAGGCTCTGTCTATACAGGTCTCTACCATCACCAGCTGGTATCGCATCCCGGGTTGCCATCCCCGCAGTTAGAGGAAAGAGGGGCAGCGCCTTCTGAATTCCATTCACTTGGGGGTAAGAACCAGCGAGCCGGCTTGAGGGCTACCCCGACGGAGTCCAGGTGAGGTGGCGGCTGTACCGGCTTCACACACATTTGGCTTTAGCATACGGACCACTTGTTCATTACCTATGCTTACCGGTTTTTGAGACTATATTTATTTATTCTACATGTGGACACCGCAGTATTTGTAGCATCAGCTTGGGGGTCCTTCCCCATTTTTTTCCTTCAGATAAATTAAATATGTGTGTTTCACTTAAATAATGTTTGTGAACTACTTTAAGGGGATTTTTATTGTGTAAGTTTTACATTTATTCAGTGCTGACACTAGTGATTTGGGATTATGGTATTGAGTAA